>NC_089758.1:28286733-28359233 GCF_040412425.1 Macrobrachium rosenbergii
ATACTTCAGTTGATTTACCGGCTTTCAAATACCTGGGTAATCATATCTTTTACCATTATTGCTCCCGTAGGGGGTAGAACCGTCAGTGCATCTCGTGCGGTGCACTGTAGGCATTACTTAAGGTTCTTGGCAGCGTGCCTTCGGGCCCCTAGCTGCGACCCCTTTCGTTCCTTTGACTGTACCTCCGTTCATATTCTCTTTCTTCCATCTTACTTTCGCCCCTCCCCCTCTCCTAGCAGTTGATTCATAGTGCAACTGCGAGGTTTTCCTCCTGTTACACCTTTCAAACCTTTAACTGTCGATTTCCGTTTCAGGGCTGAATGACCTCATAAATCCCAGTGCTTAGCCTTTGGCCTAAATGCTATATTCAATACAATTTACCATTATTTTACAAAAATAATGCGCAAGGACAATTCTGTTAAGGCTTTTAACGATTTCTATTGAAACAAGCTGAGTGCAGTGTATGCATATTCGTATGAAGCAATCATTCGCAATAATCACTCAGTGATTTTGTCCATTGATGCGTAATAAACCTGAAAGGAATGTATAAACAGGGAAATCTAAACGCGCGGGTTTTGTAGCTCGTACCACATTGCGTAGAATTATTAACCAAACAATTGGCAAATTCTAACGTCAGTCGATAAACATCGGGGATTATCAGCTCCTGAACATTTGCGTTGCATGAAAATTCATATAAGACTCATTGCATGTGATACATATCCCGCTTTGTTTCCCTGCTGTAAGTGTGTGTGGTATGCGATATTTGTATTCTGCCAATATTTAAGCCAGCATTAAGTTTTTTTTATAGTTTTCTGTCTGTCCGCACTTTATTCTGTCCGCACTTTTTCTGTCCGTACTTTTTTCTCTCCGCATTTTTTCTGTCCGCCCTCAGATCTTGAAAACTGTTGAGGCTAGAAGGCTGCAAATTGGAATGCTGATCATCCACCCTCCAAGGTTAAAGGTAGCCATAATCGTGCTTCTGGCAACGACACAGGATAGGCCACCACCAGGCCGTGGTTAAAGTTTTATGCGCCGCGGCTTATACAGCATTATACCGAGACCACCGAAAGATAGGTCTATTTTCGGTGGCCTTGATTATACGCAGTAGCGGCTGCACAGAAAACTCGATTGCGCCGAAGAAACTTCGGCTCATTTTTTACTTGTTGTATTTCAGTAGGGTATTATACCACAAAAATCAGCTGGTACTTATAGGTGAAATCATTTATAATCGTCTATCGTAGGGTAATGAAGGGCCTATTGATCATTTTTGTTAATCCACAGAGGATGCAACGAAAAAAAAAAAATCACCCGAATCTAGCCATTCTCCCCTCAGTGAAATAAAAATAGCATTGCTGGTGATGGCCAGGAGCGTACTGGAAAATAAAAGTTCGGATTAAAATTTCCTTTTCATTTTATTTAAAAAACTATTTTAGCTTGAAATCTGCAATTGGTGTTTCGACTGGTCTCTCTCTCTCTCTCTCTCTCTCTCTCTCTCTCTCTCTCTCTCTCTCTCTCTCTCTCTCTCTCTCTGTGGGATTGTGGGTCGTTGTAATATTCGACTGGAACCCAGAAAGTAAAATAGAGGAAAATGTTCTTTTTTTATGTTACTTTTAATGTTCTGAACGAATCTCTATAACATAGTAATGTTTGTTTGAATGTATATGTATATATATATATATATATATGTATATATATAATATATATGTATATATACGTATATGCTATATATATATATATATATATATATATACATATATATATATATATATATATATATATATATATGATAAGATATAATGAAATAACTGATAAGGTATAATTGACAGTTCTCCTGTTAAAATCTATTCCTGGCTAGGTACTAGATACACACACACATATACAGCATTTATAACTGAATCACGAAAATATGGAACGTGGTGAATATATAAATAAAGACAAAATCCGGTGTTTCTTTTTCCTTCGTGGATTTTGTCTTTACACACGCGCACACACACACACACACACACACACACACACACACACACACACACACACACATATATATATATATATATATATATATATATATATATATATTTATATTTATATACACATATATTATATACGTATATATATTCGCTGATGTAAAAAAAAATGTAAATAAGAGAATTACCTAGCCATATGCGCACCATTCTTAATTATTACTTGGGCAAATGATGACGGAAACATATTGCGCACTCTCCACTCTGACAGGTAATTATTGGAAAATGCGTTATGACGGAAAATTACTGTTAATTATATATCAGCGAGAGGACCGCATTTTTTATACGCAATTTCTAACTCATATTGTTTCCAGTGAGCGTGATGAGTATCAACCTTTGTTTGGAATCAATGCAACGATTGTGAAATAACCGGTTTTATTCTGTAGTTAATATTGTGAGTGTATAGGATAACGTCTAATTGTGTATTACATAATTATATAAATTTTATAGGAATACAGTTAATGAAAACAATTTAATACTGATTTTTCGTATGTTTTTAGTTCCGATAAACTATGAAACAACGATAAGTAAAAGGGTTGATAAAATGTAAGCAATATTGAGAATATTGATGTGGGGAGTGTTCATTAACGGTAGTTTTCTTGCGGGTTTTGTGATGTAGGGAGCCCAGATATAGATTTACTCAGACCTATAATTATGTAAAGCTGTTGAGAGAGAGAGAGAGAGAGAGAGAGAGAGAGAGAGAGAGAGAGAGAGAGAGAGAGGCCTTTCAGCCAATAACACAGTTTCAACCTTTGAGAATCTGTGGAGAGAGAGAGAGAGAGAGAGAGAGAGAGAGAGAGAGAGAGAGAGAGAGAAGCTTATCAGCCAACAATACAGCCCTGACCTTTTAGAATCTGTATAGAGAGAGAGAGAGAGAGAGAGAGAGAGAGAGAGAGAGAGGCTTATCAGCCAACAATACAGCCCTAACCTTTGAGAATCTGTAGAGAGAGAGAGAGAGAGAGAGAGAGAGAGAGAGAGAGAGAGAGAGAGAGAGAGAGAGAGAGAGAGAGAGTCTTTCAGCCAGCAACACAGCTCTAACCTTTGAGAATCCGGAGAGAGAGAGAGAGGTTGGGGGGGTGGATTACTGCCTCGAATGGGTATACTTTTGTAATTAAACTTCCGTGAATACGTGATATTTTTTATCCCTGATATGAGGGACACGTTTAGAATAAGGAAGTAACTCGTTTCTTGTTTATTGATTCGTACATTTTCAACAGAAAACGGGCTTCAGAGTAGTAATGCATAGTATTAGATCACCCTTTATTAAACATTCACCCCGTAGCGCGGTCATGTGGTGCACTGTAGGCATAACCTAAGGTTCTTTGCAGTGTGCCTTCGGCTCGTAGCTGCAACCCGTTTCCTTCATTTTATTGTACCTCCTTTCATATTCTCTTTCTTCCATCTTACTCTCCACCCTCTCTTAACAATTGATTCATAGTGCAACCGCGAGGTTTTCCTTCTGTTACACCTTTCAAACCTTTTACTATTAATTTCCATTTCAGCGCTGAATGACCTCATAGGTCCTTGTGCTTGGCCTATGGCCTAAATTCTACATTCAGTACAATTAAACATTCAGCTTTCAGACCAGTGCATAATAATTCGAACTTGTAGAGTGAAATGATTGCTTACATGGCATTTCTTAATGTTTAAGAAAGAAATTATACTCGGTTTCTCTAAAAAAGATTAAATACGACTGCTAGGTAATCAGGCATTAAATGAACAAACTGTAACAGATCGACTTTGGTTAAGATTTTCACATGTAGTAGGTCTCCAAAAGCGTTAGTTTTTCTTGCAATTATGATTGCCCATGTTCATTTCATACAAACACACAAAAATATATGCACCTACTGTATGTATATGATATATATATATATATATATATATATATATATATATATATATATATATATATATATATATATATATATATATACACATACATATATGTGTGTGTGCAATGCCATAGATTCCGTTGCAATTAATGCTATGAAGTAATAATTATTCAGTCAATGTATGGCTTACATATGATAAATAAGCATATTCAGTTTTCGTTGTTGGAAAGCTCACAAATCAATAATAATAATAATAATAGTAATAAAAAAATAGGGTAGAGTTTTGTCAGCGGCCATGATTTTAATAACAGAGACGAAACCCCGATTCGCCATTCTATTTTTTTTTTTTTGGGTGGGAATTATCAGTTTTGATCCATAAATTCTAATTAACCTCCGGAATTGGGAAAGCTCTCACATAAACAACAGTCAAGTTATTGATATGGGATTATACTTTCAAACGTTTTTGTCACGCCGTTTGCCTGTATGAATAATCGATAAATTACTCGACGCGCTGTAATTCTTTCAGTTATCGTGGGGGTTGGGCGGGGTGGGGATTTAATTTAAATCTCCAGTGCTTTGAAATGTTTTGTAAATTTTTTAGGGGATTATGGACAGAGAGGCTCGATTTTCGCAAGAAAATAATGTCGTCATGTCGTAATGGGTTAAGGCCATGAAATAATATCTAATGAATAACAGGGTAATTTAATCTCTTTTCCTACTATCCTATTTTCAAGTTATTAGATAAATGTTTAAATATATAGTATTTTATCGTTTCAAGTAGATTAGTGATGGTTAAAACTCGCAGAATGATCAAAATCTGTTATGAATATGAAATATGGTATTTACGATTCAAAAAAAAAAAAAAAATATATATATATATATATATATATATATATATATATATATATATATATATATATATATATATATATATATATATTACACTGTGGTATCACAGTAAAGACATTCATATATATATATATATATATATATATATATATATATATATATATATATATATATATATATATATATATATATATATATAACAGAAACCCTCACACCAAAGAAACAAATAAAAAAAAAATATTTACACCAATTAAAATAAACTAAATAAATAAAAAAATATCGCCAAACTTTAAACCTACAAAAGAAAACAAAACAGAAAACTAAATAAAAAAAGGATAATGACATCATCACCATCTATTAAATCCTTGTTAATCCAAGCCTCCATCCATCCATCCCTCCGTCGAGTACACAAGGCCGCTCATTTCGAAAATGAATCTCAAAGGGAAGGCTGATAATGACCCCCATTAATCCGACTCTGGTTTCATAATTTAGCATCGACGCGATATGATCCGATGACGACCGAGAGAAAGCGCTGCTAATGGCAATTAGTCATGTCATTAGTTAGGTACTAAAACGTGATTATCGAGCCGTTGCGTTTCGGTAGAAGAATTTGGTCTTGTTTCACCCCTACTTGAATGATCGTGGAAGATACAAAACAAGTAACAAATGCATCGAAGTTTCTTAGGCGTAATGAGTTTTCTGTACAGCCGCTACCTCATATAATCAAGGCCACCGAAAATAGATCTGTCTTTCGGTGGTCTCGGTATAATGCTGTATGAGCTGCGGCACTTGAAACTTTAACCACGGTCCGGTGGTGGCGTGTCCTATATCGTTGCCAGAAGCACGATTATGGCTAACTTTAACTTTAAATAAAATAAAAAAAACTACTGAGGCTAGAGGGCTGCAATTTGGTATATTTGATGATTGGAGGGTGGATGGTCAACATACCAATTTACAGCCCTCTAGCCTCGGTAGTTTTTGAGATGTGAGGCGGACAGAAAAAGTGCGGACGGACAGACAAAACCGGTACGATAGTTTTCTTTTTCAGAAAACTAAAAAAAAAGGTGGGGGGTGGGGAGATAACTTCCGAACTTCTGGGAATAACTTCTGAACTTTGACAAAATTAATGAGACGATTCAGCTGCAGGTACTTGTGGTACAAGGCCCAAGTCTGAATCCTGGCCGGTGCCAGGAGCGATCATGTGTTGTAAGTGAATGTGGGTGTAAGTCATTCTCAAGGTATGGCGAATTGGATATAGAAGATGAGTACCGCGAATGAGTGATAAAATTAAAATAAAAGAAACTTGAGTGATAATCATAACTAAATAGAAATAAATAATTTTTGACAATGAATTGCAAATCTTAGGAAAATTTCGGTGGTCAACTATTTAATAAAAATACCGCCGAATGAGTGATAAGACTTAAAACATAAAAATAAAGACAAAAAAGAGGAAAATCTGAAGCGAAAGACAGAAAGTCTCGACCTCCTTTCAAAATCTGGTTCTGCAAGAAGAAGAAGAAGAAGAGAGAGGAGGAGGAACAACAATCAGAGTCATGTTTGGCAATTACGTTCTCAAACATAACCACTCAGTTGCTTGAAGAGACAGAAAACAGACTGGCGGAACTTTTCCCTTCCAAGCAAAATCTATGTGCTTTAATCAGAGAGAGAGAGAGAGTATTTGGCATCCAAAAACGACCTCCGCTTGATACTTTATTTTCAAATTTTTGAATACAAGTATCATCTTCTTACGTCACGTGGCGCTGGAGGCGATAATAATGATGCCAATAATATGGATGATAATGATAATGAAATTTCATCTGCGCAGTCGCGTTTTCTGTACAACGTATAATGCTGCATTAAAGTATACTACGACCGGTAGCGCTTCAGTTGCTCCCCAGATGAGGTAGAGTGAGAATGTGTAGCACGCCTCCGGAAGGCGCTGCCAGACCCACGATCTTGGCTAAATTTAACCTTAAATCAAATAAAAACTACCAAGGCTAGAGGGTTGCAATTCGGTATGTTTGATGATTGGAGGGTGGATGATCAACATACCAATTTGCAGCCCTCTAGCCTCAGTAGTTTTTAAGATCTGAGAGCGGACAGAAAAAGTACGGACGGACAGAAAAAGCCAGCACAATAGTTTTCTTTTACAGAAAACTAAAAGGACTTCTTGAAGAAGAATTTCCCTTATTGACAGATAAACTTTAAAGCGAATAAATATATGCTTTTAATATACGAACCTCGTCTATATGTATTACTTATGCTTCTGAAATGCTGAAGCGAACGCCACCCACATAGGATTAATATGTCTCTGTACCAATTAATTTTTATGATAGACAAGGAAGCTAATGAATAAAATTAATGACAGTGCAAATAAGGAGCAGCATTTCATATCAGCGCTGAATTCTATTAGATATTTCTTATCAGTTTTAATATACTGATAATGATTTGGAATAAACGAACAAAATGTTTCTTAAGATATTTATCTTGATGACGCAATCCACGTCAAAATACCCACATAAAAAAAAGTAAAAAATCCGCCGAAGTTTCTTCGGCGAAATCGAGTTTCTGTACAGCCGCTACAGCGCATAATCAAGGCCACCGAGATTAGATCTATCTTTCGGTGGTGTTGGTGCAATTCTGTATGAGCCGCGGCCCATGAAACTTTAACCACGGCCCGGTGGTGGCCTATCCTATATCGTTGCCAAAGCACTATTATGGCTAACTTTAACCTGAAATCAAATAAAAACTACTGAGGCTAGAGGGTTGCAATTTAGCATGTTTGATGACTGGAACGTCGATGATCAACATACAAGTAGTTTTTAAGATCTGAGGGCGGACAGAAAAAGTGCTGACTGAAAAAAAGTGCAGACGGACAGACAAAGCCGTGACAAGAGTTTTCTTTTACAGAAAACTAAAAGTGATAATTTTCTTTCGACAACAAGAAATGATACATTTTGATATCGACATAATTATGCGCCTACATTTTTTTTTTTTTTTGCCCGTGAGAAAATGACTTCTTATCCAGCTTTTGATTAAGTATTGAGACGATTGCTGTTGTTCACGCCACTTTAATTCATTTTAGACAAAAAATACGAAAGAAAAGTGCTCATCGGTTCGTCAGGGGGCAAAGGAATAGCTTAAAGGCGAACTGATATCCCCCGCCGTAAGAACCCATGAATGAAAATGAGAGTCTTCATTGATGCAAGAGAATGAGAATCTTCATTGATGCAAGGCTGTGGGCACGCTGTGTGTGTTGTTTTTATATATGTACATATATGCAGTGTATGTATGTAAGGATGTATGTATTTATGTATATACATTCATATGTATGTGTGTGTAGTAAAAAAAGTCCATCTCTCTCTCTCTCTCTCTCTCTCTCTCTCTCTCTCTCTCTCTCTCTCTTTATATATATATATATATATATATATATATATGTGTGTGTGTGTGTGTGTGTGTGTGTGTGTGTGTACACTGCAAAAACTTTTAATAGGTAAACTCGAAATTTGCCAAAGATCCGTAATTTATTATCAAAGATCATCCATCTTTTCAGTTTCAAATCTTATAACTCATTCGTAGTATTTCATCTTTATTAGCTGAACACCTCATTTTTCCTAAGATCTGTAATTCCATACCAAAGAGCATTTATTTATTTATTTATTTATTTTTGTAGTCATCCTCTGAGTTTCTTGATCTTAGCGAAAAACTTTCACAAGTCTTCCCTTGTTAGTGATTACCTTAAAATGATATTCTCATTTACTTTCTTATCGTTATTGTAATGAAAAATATTTAGGCATTAACTTACGAGTGATGTATTTGTTTTGAAATCCACATGGAAATTTCTTTTCTCTGTCGAGTGATTTATGTGTATTGAAATCCACATGGAAATTTCTTTTCTCTGTCGAGTGATTTATTTGTATTGAAATCCCCGTGGAAATTTCTTTTCTCTGTCGAATGAATCATGTGTATTGAAATCCCCATGGAAATTTCTTTTCTTTGTCGAGTGATTTATGTGTATTAAAATCCACAAGGAAATTTATTTCTTTGTCGAGTGATTTATTTCTATTGAAATCCACATGGAAATTTTTTTTTCGCTGTCGGTAGGACGTTGTGAAATTTTGCTGTGATCCACCTGTGCTAATCAGTATTCTATACTCTGAGAGTATCATTCATTACCTGATGACATATGTCATTAGCAGGCATTAAAAGGCGCTAAATGCTTGTCATTTCGGTAATGAATCAAACGCGTTTTTAGATTGTATGGTGATCCCCGTAGGCTATCCATTTTTATGTGTAAAAATTCACTCTGTCTAGCTATCTATCAATCTATCTGTGTATCTATCTATTGCATATATATTATATATGTATTTATGTGTGTGTGTGTGTGTATAATTGCGGCTATTACTATTGACTTCCTGGCGAAATGGATAACAATCACCTCTCTAAGTGAGACCCTTGTATTAATTTGGCCATTATGTAAACAGTTCAGTATTGTACCTGGTAAAAAGTAAAAGTGACCAGTAGATTATATATATATATATATATATATATATATATATATATATATATATATATATATATATATTTTATATATACACAAATTCTGTATATGTATATATGTATATATATATATATATATATATATATATATATATATATATTATATATATATATATATATATATATATATATATATATATATATATATATATATATATATATATATATATATATATATATATATATTCCTCCGTTTCTGCATAAATACAAACGCCAGTTTGGTTCCAGTATTAATTAAGCATTCTCGACTTACTCACATAATACATGACATAAAACAGAATTTAATTGTATACGTCCCTGTCCTGCTGGTAAAAGTACTTACATGAAATTAAAACATGTGAATATCAAGTTGCTGGGCGTGGCCTGGTTCAGCTTTTGGGAAAGAGTTATAGCACTGTATGTATGTTCCTGACAGTCTTGGGCCACTTAATACTTGTTTTAATTCCCCACTGGGTGGAGCTTACTCTGGTGATGGCTTCATTTGAGCTTTTCGTGTTTCATGTAGCACATTAACGTAATCTGAGCCTTTTCTTTTTTTTGGTGATAGATTTATCTCGTGCAGAAAAAATCGTCCAAAGGGTTTGCTTTGCAAGGTAAACTTTTCTTTTGTCCAAGCTTTATAAGATTGATTCGTCATAAGCTTCTTTCCTTTTGACAGTAATGTTTAATATCTGTAAAAAGAGTGTGATGTTCAATACTTATTTAACAAAGATTTTCTGTATAAGGTAATGTTTTCATTTTACACACGCACGAGGTAAGAATGATTCGTCTTAAGGTTCTTTTTGACATTAAGGTTAAATATCTATAAAAAGACTGTAATATTAAATACCCAAGAGAAGATTAACAAAGATCTTCTTTATTATTATTATTATTATTATTATTATTATTATTATTATTATTATTATTATTATTATTATTAACTAAAAGTAACGATAGATATGTCAACGCATTCTAATTCCAAATAAGAGAAAGGAAATTATTTGCAACATCAGTGAGAGAGAGAGAGAGAGAGAGAGAGAGAGAGAGAGAGAGAGAGAGAGAGAGAGAGAGAGAGAGACCCAGTCGAACTACAGCAGTACTACCCAGAAGCCTGAAAATCCACCCTCCCCTTCTCCCCTACCCCCACCCTCCCCCCTTCCACCTCACCGTTACGCAAAAACGTTGCATATTTAATATCCCAAGGAACGGAAGATAAGGCAATAATTTATCAAAGTTTGCTTCCTTATCATCCGCTGTCCAGTTAATGAAGGGGAGCAGTTCATTACAGCTGGTTTAGATAAGCCCGTATGATACAGGGTGGGGGTTTTGGGAGCGGGTGCCGGGTGATTGTTCGCAGCGGCAAAAGGTCGGATAATTAATCACACAGAATGGAGAATCGTTGATATTTGCTCGGAGGAAACTGATACTTTCGTAGCTCTTGCTCTGTGACGAAGTGAATTAGGTATTATCTGCTTTAATGGAAAGTTGCGTCGATTATGCCTTCGCAATTTCTTGTTACATATATTTATGCCAAAAGAAACTCTGTTATTTGAATCCGGCTGCGCTCTGTTCCACTAAATAGTGAGTTGTGAATATAGTAGGTCGTCGACTTATGTAGGTCGCAACTAGGGTAGAGAGAGAGAGAGAGAGAGAGAGAGAGAGAGAGAGAGAGAGAGAGAGAGAGAGAGAGAGAGAGACGTGTGTCTGGGAACCCCATTCCATACTTGCTAAGAAATAAGAATGGAAGCATTTTAAGGGACCAGCAAGTCTAGTTAATCGTATGAATGCTTTCATCGGTTACAATGTACATCCAAATGCGAGCACACGGATAAAATTCCTTGAATAATTCTCTCATGATTCTTTTCCCCTTGCGATGCATGTCCCCGAATTAATTATAATTAATCCCACGAAACGAGCAAACAGAAACAGGACTCTTCTGTGCACGGCTGAAAGCGAAAGAGATATATGTAAAATAAAACCTGGCGGGGGGTCTCCTCCCTCGAGTCCAGGTGTTGTACAAGTGCAGCAGAAATTAATCCTTTGCCATCAGCGTGATGGATTCATTTCAATTCCGGCAGATTCATTTTAACTCCGGCACAGCCCGTGAACTCGACAGCTGTCTGGAGAGAATGCAGCAGCAGACCCGCGTCATTGGAGCTAACTTTTTAAATTGGTGCTGAGCCTAGGTGACAGGGCGGTGGCAGAACTTAGTAGCCTGGAAGTTGAGGCGGATGAGGTCAGTCTGAAAATGGGCGCAGGCTTTGTTCTTATTGATGAGGGCGTGCAGAGAAGTCGTGTAGCTCACGGGATTCTGAGAGAGATGCTGGTTCCGGTAGCTGTTAATGTTATCGAGTAGCTGACCGAGGTGTGTAAGGTATACATGGGAATTGGCGAAGTTCCAGGCTAATTAATGATAATGCCATTTTGTAGAGAGAAAAAATGATACGAGAAAGTAATGATTAGAGTCAACAGTGATAACAGTATAAAAAAAGGTTTCATTAAATAGATTATTGTATAGTGTGGTATAATTCACATTATATTCGAATCACGTATAATGAGCTTTGGCTGATCTTGCAATTTGTAGAAGGCAGACTTTCATATACGTATATACAGCTGAGGAGAAAAGGGTGGAATTGTATCAAAGAGCTGGTTTGAAATTCCACGTCTAAAACATGACCATTTTGCAATTGTCAGTATTTTTATAAACAAAGGAAC
Source organism: Macrobrachium rosenbergii (assembly GCF_040412425.1). NCBI lineage: Eukaryota > Metazoa > Arthropoda > Malacostraca > Decapoda > Palaemonidae > Macrobrachium > Macrobrachium rosenbergii. The sequence continues at coordinate 28,298,690 of NC_089758.1, forward strand.
CACATCTCCCATGGGTTATAATTTGAGAATGACAGGATACCAGTTTTCCATGATCTCAGTAGTTTCCGTAGTAGAAATTTGACCTCGAATCTTAATAGGTTTGAAAGCAGAATTACATTCAGAAGATATTCAAGTCGTGTTGATCTATTATATTCATTTCCTTGGCTGCCTTTCTGATTGTATTGTGAGTGTGTGTGTGTGTCCCTCCCCTTCCCCCCTCATCTTCCACTCTCCTTCCCCCTCCTCCCCCCTCCCCTTCCCCTCATCTTCCCTCTCCTTCCCCTCCTCTCCCCTCCCCCTTCCCTCTCCCTAGTATGTTATTATCCTTATTAGAAGCCAAACACCTTTTATTTCCGTAGCATATTACTGAAATAGCTCTCTATAGCAATTCAAATGTGACAAAGCCTAATTATTCTGAGTTGTTGCCTAAAAAGGGTCCCGTTCAACATTGTATTAGAATACAACATATCTGAATTTAAATCAATTACGTTCTAACGAAATATTATCCTTAACAGCCGACTATGAAATCATCTGTTGATATTACTGAATACCACTACAGAATAAGATAGATACCTAATACACTTCGACTGCATTGCTATAGCACAAAATGAATAAAGGATGCTTTGTAGTTACATAAAACTTAAACTGTAAGCAGGTAAATTAGTCATTTATGATACATTTTATTAACGTATGACATGCACACTTCTGCTATTAAAAATTACTAAGGCCCCTGGTTTTTTTTTTTTAAATCGCTGTTATTACGCAAAGTTTTCCATCTGTCATTTACCTCCTAGTCTGTAGAATAAACATTTATTTACAATAAAAGTAAAAGGTAATAAATATTCAATACATGGGTTAAAAAAATATCTGATTTTATACATTCTTTGACAAGATCAGTTCAGCTATTGTTTTTAAATAATATCTGTGCGGTACAAATGTAACATCCTTATTTCCACGGTAAATGTATGGCCTTGTATTTTGTCAGGATATAAATTTGTCTAGGTCAATTACCGTAATACACTTCCCTTCCTACAACAAAGGTACAGTTTAATTTCTTGCGGATGTCCATTCCATTTCAGTCTGAAATTCCACGTGCGACAAATACACCTGCATTTGATGTATGGTCACTTTTCTGAGCCTTCTTCATTCGTAAGATGGATTGTCTCTCCTCATTCAAAATAGATGTTGCATGACACTTCATTTCTCATAGACTGTGAATTGCAGCGTTATTCACCCTACCAGTTTTGAACGATGACAGACCCACGCGCTCATTCTCACATACCCCCTTATGGGGGTAGTGGCATCAGTGCCCCTCGCGCGGTGCACTGTAGGCTTTACTTAAGATTTTTTGTGCAGCGTCCCCTCGGGCCCTAGCTGCAACCCATTTCATTCCTTTCACTGTACCTCAGTTCATATCCTCTTCCTTCCAACTTACTTTCAATCCTCTCCTAACAATTGTTTCATAGTGCAACTGCGAGGTTTTCCTCCTGTTACACCTTTCAGACCTCCTTTACTCTCAGTTCTCCTTTGAACGCTGAATGACCTCATAGGTCCTACCGCCTGGCATTGGGCCTAAATCTCATATTCCGATTCCATACGCACATACATTCATATCATAAATTCTTCCCACCAAGTACGTGGTTTCTCTTATCACGGTTATGATAATATAGGGAATCAGACTCATAAAGTTTGTTTAATCGTTAACATTAAAGTTAGCCTGTGCATACACGCTCTCACCAGTAACCCTGATGCACTTTCATTCATAACTGTTAGGATGAAGCATGTATAGGTGTATGTATATATACATATACATACATATATATATATATATATATATATGTATGTATTTCTGTATACATGTATGTATGTGTGTGTTTGTATGTATGTATATATATATATATATATATATATATATATATATATATATATATATATATATATATATATATATATATATATATATATGTATCCACTAATGTAATGCCATAACACATATATACCACATACACAGACGCATTTATATACATATACATATGTAATGCCATAACACATATATACCACATACACAGACGCATTCATATACATATATACATACCAACACCATCCGAGATAACCCCAAATGCTTCATTCCAAATAATTACTATTTCTTTCGGGGACTCACCTCACCTCCGGTGCGCTGGGAATCCATTTCACGAAAGAAAACAAAAAAATAAAACAAATATGGGTCATCGCATAAACCACCATCATGCGTTGCCCACTGTCATTCTTCCCGGCAATAATGACAATTGTTGGAAATCTAGCCGTGTTGGTTTAATTTTTTGGGTCATCGTGAATGCTTTAACGATGTAAATACAATTTTGTAGAGCGCGGATAACCGGCACGGCTAAAGCACTAGACGCGATTGTTTTGAAGTGCTATATATAAGTTTGTATGGGTTTGCCTTACGTTTGGTTTGTAGATTAATTCCTCGAGTTCCGGAACCTCATTTGTATGCCACTGTACTTTTACTAATTCGCTCGGAAATCTTCAAAAGTGTAAGATTCGCCAAAATTGGAAATATGGTTCAGTGTGGGATTTTTGGTGCTCGGGACATTTAGGCTTATATCATGCTTCTGTGATGACTTTAACCGTCTTCTGAGCAGCTATAAAGCGATTTATATTCGGTTGGTGTTCATAGTAGATTTTCCATTACCAATACTACTCATAGCTAGACACGTACAGTAATAAAAAATATTTAATCTGAAAAAATTGAGCATGAACTTTGAAAAATCATATTTAATATTTTAGAAATCCTGTAGGTATTTTATTTTAGTCTTTTTCTTGAAGCTCGGTTTAATAGTCGTATTAATACAAATCAAGTGTTAGAATACATTCTGAAACTACTTCCTTTTACCGTAACTCCTTTCATATTCTCTTTCTTTCATCTTACTTTCCACCCTCTCCTAACAACTGATTCATAGCGCAACTGCGAGGTTTTCCTCCTGTTAACATCTTTCAAACATTTTACTGTCAACTTCCGTTTCAGCGCTGAATGACCTCATAGGTCCCGGTGCTTGACCTTTGGCCTAAAGTTTATATTCAATTCAATTCTGCAATTAGTTATCATATTGCGAAATGGTTCTCAAAATATACAGTGTTAACTTTGCATTCTTCAGATCTGGCGCTCATGACCACCCTTTCTAAAATGAAATTGTAGACTGTTCACAAAGAAAGAAAAGAATTGCAAAATCGTTACTAATCCAAGCTGTAGGAATTGTTTACACCTTCACTAAAGGGCTACTGACGATTTCAACTTCATGTCCCAAACGTGACGTATAACGTATAACGCAAATTCTGTTTTCTTTCAGCTGTTTTGCTTAGAAACTTGTGTACAATACACTTATTCAATTGCATTTCAAATGTTGTTCTTGCTTCTAGACAGCTATAGAACATTAGTTTAAAAAAAAAAAAAAACAAGTAAAATATGCTCTGAAGTTTCTTTGGCGCAATCGAGTTTTCTGTACAGCAGCTACAGCGTATAATCAAGGCAACCGAAAATAGGTCTATCTTTCGGTGGTCTCGGTATGAGCCGCGACCCATGAAATTTAACCACGGCCCGGTGGTTGCCTATCCTGTATCGTTGCCAGAAACACGATTATGGCTAACTTTAACCTTAAATAAAATTAAAAATACTGAGGCTAGGGGGCTGCAATTTGTTATGTTTGATGATTGGAGGGTGGATGATCAACATACATTCTGCAGCCCTCTAGCCTCAGTAGTTTCTAAGATCTGAGGGCGGACAGAAAAAAGTGCGGACGGACAGACAAAGCCGGCACAATAGTTTTCTTTTCAGAAAACTAAAAACTTGTGTCTAACTTTATCAAACTGACACATCACGTGAAGGAAGTGAACCGAGAGAGCGAAATTTACAGAAGTCATAGAATTATTTATCGTGGTATCTGGATTTAGAATCAAAATTGAGCTGAAGTTTTTTTTGTTTTTTTTAACAACAGTATTTAACCGGAAAAAGCTTCAAATTTGATCAAGCTTTCTCTTGGCAAATATGTTTGCTAATAATAAATTCAGTGTTTGCATTAAACCAATTGACCAACCAGTGCATTAGATATCAAAGTATTTATAAAAAATCTTACTAGTCACTGTATAAAGACAAATATAAAATGCATTAGCTATGAAGACAAATATTCATCAAATGCATTTTATGTATAAAGACAAATATTCATAAAATGCATTATATTCGCAAAATGCGTGAGATATAAAACTATCTAAAAAAAAACCTACACCACTGCATAAAGACAAATATATAACATTCCACTCATAAAATAACAGAAAGGAGAAATATAATATGGAATCGTTAGGCTCCTAAAACATACCAAAAAAAAAAAAAAAAAAAAAAGACGACTGAACGTTTGGGGGAAATCGCAAAGATTTTCAAAACAGAATTTTTCTGAACAATACATTTAGGGGTAATGCCGTTATGCCAGACAATGTAGTTAAATTAACGCTGTTAGCGAAATGCACTGAATGGAATCCGTGAATTTCAGAAATCCTCACAACATACATTTTAAAAACAATGCGCCAAACGAGGCATCCAAATTGCTAGATCTAAATGAATGAATATATGTATGTATGTATATATATATATATATATATATATATATATATATATATATATATATATATATATATATATATATATATATATATATATATATACAGAGAGAGAGAGAGAGAGAGAGAATAGATACCCATGTGCACAGACGTACATATATATATATATATATATATATATATATATATATATATATATATATATATATATATATATATATATATATATATATATATATATATATATATATACACGTAAATACATACATGCATAAAATCTTTCAAAGTGCTTACGAAATACGAATAAAGGCCTCTTCCAGGCCTCTTACATCTTATTCAAGAACCCCCCCCCCTGTGGTAAGCATAAAAACCTGAAAAGGAATTATATATAACTCTTAGTTATGGTTGTAATAAGAAAAGATTATGGTTCATAAATCCAAAATATCTTGAAATGTACATTTTCTCGTGTTGAGAGTAAGGCCTTCAACGAAATGAGAAAAGATACACACCACCGTACAAAAAAAAAAAAAAAAAAAAAACATAGGCACATAACATGTGATTACTCGCCTTTTGTGGATAAACACTCAGGATTTATAATTCTAGACGATGGAAACTCTAGTTGAAAAGTATGATCTGGACAAGAAAAAGAAAATTTTTGTAAGGTGAAACCCTCAGCGTGAATAATATATATATATATATATATATATATATATATATATATATATATATATATATATATATATATATATATATGTGTGTGTGTGTGTGTGTGTGTTTGTGCGTGTGAGTGTGCCTGTATATATATATATATATATATATATATATATATATATATATATATATATATATATATATTATGTAATTATATATATATACATAGATATGTATATTTATATATAATGTATATATGTATGTATACATGTATATATATGTATGTATGTATGATATCAAAAGTGAACTATTTCACGAGAAAAGCTTAATACACCATCCAAAATCGACTGTAATCGCTTGAACCTTAAAAAGAAATCTTACCGAAAGACATTCATACCATTCCCACCCCCACCCTTTATTTTTTTATCATTTAAGCCATTCCCTCCATAAAACGCAATTCAGAAGCATCCATTTATGCTGTGGTATGCCGTGATTCCGATGTATTCACGTCGGCAAGCTGACGGACGCTGTAACCGCACGAACCCGCATAATATTACGGTCATGAATACCTCAAGAAAAAATTTATGTCGCGGACTTTCCCCTCCCAGCGGTGCGAATAGAGTGATTGATGTTATACAGAGTCCGGTGGGGGAGCGGTATAGATTTATTTTTGAATTTTTTTTTTGTGCCAGGTTTTTTTTTTTTTTTTTTTTTTTTTTTTTTTTGAAAGTTGGACCTCCCTGTGGTCTTGGTTTGAGGTAGTTACAGCAAGTAGTGGGATTATTATTATTATTATTATTATTATTATTATGAATGTTCCTGTTTTTCATATTTTACCGTAAAAAGTATTATTATTATTATTATTATTATTATTATTATTATTATTATTATTATTATTATTATTATTATTATTACTTTTAATATCAATGTTTTATTGGTTCTTATTATAGCAAAATATTATTATTATTATTATTATTATTATTATTATTATTATTATTATTATTTTTATTATTATTACGATAGCGCGTTTAATAATAAAAATCACATACCCACTGAGTATATTCATATATGTCTTCTCTGCGTGTAACACATTCAGATGGTAATGAATTTCATGTCCAGATATCCTGAAATATTAACCATGAAAGTACGCAGCTGCAAAATGTTCATCATTTGTAGTAAACAGCTGCAAAATTTTACTTAAATATTGTTTAAATCTTTGAAAGGTTAATAATAATAATAATAATAATAATAATAATAATAATAATAATAATAATAAAACAAGTATAGCTCTGGGTTTAGAAAACACGAACGTATTGTGGAATCTAAATTAACAAAATGATTAATTTAACGTTAACCCGGCAGTTACATTTTAAAGGGCAGTGGAACAACACAATATAAATACTGCAATGATGGCAAATAAATATCCTTTGAAAAATCGTCAATAACAAATAGAAACCAATATAAAGGATATCTATACATTTTACAGAACAATACTGCCTTGATGATATCAATATCAGTCTTATAGTTCTTTATCCATTAACAGCGGCTCAATTTACGATTGGCCCATTGCCTGTGGAACTGAAATACGCGCGCCACTTTCTTTACGAGGAATCTCATAATTCTCGTGGAGTGCCGGGTTGGAAATAAAAATGAAAATATTAAAGGATGTCAGTGACATTCCCGTTTTTGTTCGGGTGAGTATTCCCTTCGACGTGATAAACTGACGTCAGTACTTTTTAGGTATAAATGTCAAAAGTGAGGCGTTGTTCTATGTGTGATATATATAAGAATCTGGTGAATGAAAAACACCGACGAAAAGGGACGAAAGATACAAGAATAACGTGTACCGTACGGTCCACTTCATTTTTACGGGTTGTGTAAAATATGTGGTGGTCCACTACATACAAACGTACATGCACACGTACACACACACGCATATTTATATATACGTATATGTATGTATATGTGTGTGTATGTGTAAGAACTGGTCAAATAATTACTTGCTCACTGATTTTATTTATTTTATAATGTCCATTATAGAAATATTATCATGAATTATTGCTATTTGAAAGAAAGACTCGGTGGATTACGAATGCACAACAAAGATGCATTCAAAAAACCTAGAAAAGTAGATTCTGAAGTTGTAATTAATTTTTAACTTCTGGTTAATTTCAAAATCCTCGAATGAATTCAGCATTATAATTTCAATTCCTGGATCCTATAATCATAATGTTTCAGGTGGTATTATTTAGGGAGGAGGACGAATCGGTTAAAATAATTAAATGAAGACGGATGTAAGGAGGCAAAGGTGATAAATGACAGTTTAATTTAATTAGCACAAAATTGTAACGTCTTCTGACGAAATTTCTCAGAATGGAGTTACATTTGAGGTTTAAATGTTTAGAGTCATCGTCTGCCTCCTTTTCTCTGTCTCGTTGCAATGTCTTTCTTTTAATGTCTGTCTGTCAGTCTGTCTGTAAGCTTCTCTAGCGCTTTCCATTTGTGCATTTTTTTTCCTTCATTTGCACGTTAATGGTGCTTCCAACTTTTTTTGTGTTGCATTATTCTGTTGTTAATATTCTTATAGAACAAGAATTTCTCTGTTCGTCTGTCTTTAGTTTCTCTCTCTCTCTCTCTCTCTCTCTCTCTCTCTCTCTCTCTCTCTCTCTCTCTCTCTCTCTCTCTCACACACGTGCGCGCACCAACACACGCACACCCCGCCGTTACCTTTGACTCTCTCTCTCTCTCTCTCACAAACAAACAAAGAAACAACGCACACTCCCACACTGCCTTTGACTTCCTCTCTCTCTCTCTCTCTCTCTCTCTCTCTCTCTCTCTCTCTCTCTCTCTCTCTCTCACACACACACACACACACACACACACACACACACACACACACACACACACACACTGCCTTTGACTTCCCCCTCTCTCTCTCTCTCTCTCTCTCTCTCTCTCTCTCTCTCTCTCTCTCTCTCATTACCTTTGGAGTAAAGTGGAGTCTGATTCTGCTCCATCACTGGCATTGCATAATACACATCTCTTTATATTTCCGCCAAAATCGTCTTAATTATAATGCTTTAGATGGGATCTTACGACAGATAATGCTACGTCGGTGCTTTTGAGAATTGACGGTAATAATTATAATGTGAGGCTCCCGTCGTCTTGCTTGTTCAATTCTTCTTTTGAGGACGGAATTTATAAGGTTTTATTATAGGGCAATCATTTATTAATTTTGTTTATTTAGTAAAAAAAAAAAAATATATATATATATATATATATATATATATATATATATATATATATATATATATATGATGCCGTGTTTGTAATACAAAGTATATGCATTGACATTCTCTTTAACAGGTAATATAGTTTTTATCAACCAGAAGATAATATTATCTTAAATTTTACGTTTTATAAGTCTTGAAGCATTGATACAGTGTTTAGAGATGAAAATCATAATAACTGTAGCAGCATTAAATATCGTGATTGAAACATGACGATATTTTATATAATAATAATAATAATAATAATAATAATAATAATAATAATAATAATAATAATAATAATAATAATAAGCTCTACAGATATTCATTATTATCATATATTTACTGTTATTTTCCCTTCAATAAGTTTTTGTTATAAACTGGTGATCCTTGATATATAGCACAGTTTAAATGAACCGTTTTTGAAGTACAATGATATACAGAGTCATTATACTTTTTATGACTTTTCATCTATGAGCATTGCACTAATGCATCAAGATTTACAAAAAAGCAGAGGTTATATCAATTTTTCGGTTGATATAAATTTTTATAATGTAATAGATTCTAAATACATGTCGTTTATAAAAGAAGATGGCATGATGGAAGTATCTGGTAAATACAAAATAAGAACAAATGATGGAGCACAATCAATGTTAATATGTTGGATGACTCATCGGTGTTGTAGTTTTAACTATGATATAAAAGCGAACAGAACTTTTCATTCTCTATGAAAGTAACATTTATTTTTAATGTGTGTCTGTTACAAGGATGTCTGAGAGCTCCGCTGATTGACTGATTTGTCTCGAGAGTGATTAATTGCTTCTCTGATGTACTCAGATCAAGATGAAGTCTAATTTTGAATTTACCAGTAGTGTTGAGTAACTGAAATCATACACACTGATCCCGTAGAGTTTTTTGAAAATTGAAATATTCCACCGAGAAGAAACACTGATGAATAAAACTTCTTCAGGATTTCTTGCAGATAATGATAGCTGCCTGAAGCATGAAGGATAAAAATTAGCAGAGAGCAACGAATATACTATGGTGGTACAAGTCAAGAAAATTTTTGCATATATCAAAGTTGATTTACTGCGGAAAGAATAAAATGAGTTGAGTAGATGTCGGAAGCATTTTTTCATGTAATCTACCGACAGAAACTAAAATTTAGTCATGACGGCTGAGAGCGAAAAACAAATCATCGTATCATTTGTAAATACTATATCACAAAGGCGGTAATTAATTACATCTACACACGAGTTGGAAATTATGAATATTCCAAAAAAATAAAAGTTAGATAAAAGAGGGCAGGCAGCGATTTAATGAATTCAGAGCTTGTTCAAAATTATTAAAGTTCATTGTATTTTACTGATTCGTTCGACATAAAACAATGAAAGAAAAAAAAAACACTTGTTTTTAAGCATCCTAACAATTTTGACTCGTTTTAGATGTAAAATAATGAAAAACAGATTTCATTGTTTATATAATCTCTCAACAGAAAAGCAGATTTAAAAATATTCTGTGAAAGCAGTTAAAATGAATTTTTTTATTCTTTTATCAAGTTATCGAGAGCGAAAATCGTTTTACCTGAAAACTCAATCAGTCGTGTTCGCTGTCATAAAAAAAAAAATTAAAGCGTGACATTCACGTTTGCATGTGCCAGTACGCATTAGGTTTGCACATGATGCATGTACAAAAGCAGGCAGAATATAAGAGGAAATCTTTTAAAGTCCATATTTCCTCTCATTAAGAAGACACTGGAGCATATAAAGATGTTACAGAGTATAGTTCAAACAAGCGGATTTATATTTTTCCAATGAACAAAAGAAAACAAGAGTATGTTGGTCCCCCCTACCTACGTTTTATACCTATATATCTCAATGGATGTACACCAGTTGTAATTGCCAAAGCCTAATCACATTATGTGCTTACTTTTGTAATGATCCTAAATCCGCTTATAAATAAAAACGCAGTCCAAACATTCAGTTCGGGAGATCATTGTCAATAAAACACGGTCAAAGCTTAATCTCTCATATTTATCACCTCCGACTTATTCCTTTAAACTAGGTCGCGTTGATATGATTTCCTATGGGTGGCTGTAATTATTAATCAAAATAAAATGATTCGTAATTATTAATTTGCACGAGAAGGAAAAATAAAGAGGATTTTATTGCGGTTGGAGTTAAATTTGAAGTCCAGTGTGGTTTTATGGTTGTGTAAACTTTTTTTTCCATGAAGAAGAATTCATTTTTAGTTTAGGAATAACGGGGTTATATATATATATATATATATATATATATATATATATATATATATATATATATATATATATATATATATATATATATATATAGAGAGAGAGAGAGAGAGAGAGAGAGAGAGAGAGAGAGAGAGAGAGAGAGAGAGAGAGAGAGAGAGAGAGAGAGAAGAGAGAACTAAAAAAAAACCGTCATAATAAAAAAGGCGAAGACTTAGAAGGCAGCCTCTGACATCAGGTAAAAACAGAATGATAAAGTATCAAGGGGTCGGATTGGCACACCGAGAGAGAGAGAGAGAGAGAGAGAGAGAGAGAGAGAGAGAGAGAGAAGAGAGAGAGAGAGGGGGGAAGTGGTGGAAGAAGAAGAAGAGGAAGAAGAAGAAGAAGAAGAAGGCAGTAGTTGTTGAGGTCCCGGCGTATTTTCTATAAGACGAATGGGACAGATGGCCACTCGGGGTCCCATAACCGTAGGCAGCTGGAGCCCTTACGAGCTTCCAGGGTTCTTTAAGAGGAGAGCTTACACAAACACTCGATCCCCCTTAAGGTGAATTCCATTGGCGGCTAGGCCATTTCGGTCGGCTGCATCTGCTGCTGCTGTGGTTGGTCAATAAAAACGCGCCGAAGGAAAACCTTAAAGCCTTTTGTCTTCGGAGTCAGGTCTGGGCAGTGGGGCCGCCTGCTTGTCAAGGCGGTAAATTGGGTATTTTTGTGCATCACTCGCTTGTTAGATGGCTGGAAAAACTCGCTTGTTGGATGGTTGGAAAAGCAGCATGGAATGGGAAAATCTTTGGAAAAATATGTATGAAAAGCAGATGAAAGATATATGCCAGTTACGAGAGAATTGTTATATATTTAAGATGGGGACAGTCAGATGCTGCCATCATATCACTACAAAATTATTGAATGAAATATATGTATAAATTGGGTATTTTTGTACATTACTCGCTTGTTAGAAAAACGCCATGGAATGGGAGAAATGCAGAAGAAATATATATGACCACTAGGAGATGAAAAAGATACGCCAATCACGAGAGAATCGTTATATTTTTAAGAAGGAAACAGCCGAAGGTTGGATATATACATATATATATATATATATATATATATATATATATATATATTTATATATATGTATATAAGGAATATACTGAAGGATTCCAAGATGAATACTTTATTGGTCTAAATCATTCATATCAGACAGTCTAGTGGACAGATATAATTGTCTAAACAAAAATAATGATGAGCAAGTCAATTAAAATGCGAAACATTTCCATGAAAACATTTGAGATAAATTTTGTCATAGCAATTATGAACAATTTAAATCATGTGGAAAAATTAAGAATCTTCATACAAGTATTTCGTTAAGTTTGCTTGAAGTGATTCTTATCGATGCTTTGCTTAATGCAAAACGTCAGTGGTACTGAATTAATGGTGCACTGTAGGCATTACTAATGGTTCTTTGCGGCGTTCCCCAGCTGCAACCCCTGTCATTCCTTATCCTGTACCTCCACTCATATCATCTTCCTTGCATCTAGCTATCCACCCTCTCCTAACAGTTGTTTCATAGTGCTTCTGCGAGATTTTCCTCCTGTTACACCTCTCAAACCTACCTACTCTCAATTTCCCTTCCAGCGCTGAATGACCTCATAGGTCCCAGTGCTTGGCCTTTGGCCTAAACTCTACATTCTATTCCATTCCATTTTTAAAATGCTACCTCTTGTATGAACTATCTATATAACTTCGTGTCCTTATTCCTCTCAAAACTATCTAAAATTAATACCATTTTCAACAATCAGTCCAATTTCATTCTTTCCAGATGACCTAACATTTTGAACATTTTTTTTATTCAATCTTTCATCAACGCTTACATTTCTGCCAACATTCTTCACTTCATCAGTATTGCTCTGTTCACCTAAGGAGCGATCACACACACACACACACATTCATACATACATGTATATATATATACATGCATGTGTATGTATATATATATATATATATATATATATATATATATATATATATATAGAGAGAGAGAGAGAGAGAGAGAGAGAGAGAGAGAGAGAGAGAGAGAGAGAGAGAGAGAGAGAGAGAGAGAGAGAGAGACACACATATACGATATATATATATATATATATATATATATATATATATATATATATATATATATATATACTCGTGTATATATATATATATATATATATATATATATATATATATATATATATATATATATATATATATATATATACCTAAATGCACATATGCATGCATATTCATCGCCGCATGAGCATTTCACAGACTCGCCTTCCTGTCATTTACGCTAATGGAAAAAATAATAAGAGACGAACACTTGCTGGAAACGAACTGTCGCGAATTCCTTTTTCCCAGGGAGGAAATTACGCCATCGCCAAAGCATTCATTAAAGGCCATTAACGCATTTATTATCACCCGGGGTACTGGGAATATTCGTCGTTTCATCTGTGGGAGGTTATTCCGGAGACTCGAGGTAGCTATCATGCGAAATCATTTTTTAATGTATTGGTCTAATCTGTTCCTCAACTGTCTCCGCGTCGCTCTCGTCTTCCCGTGGTTTTGCTCATTTTTTCTCCTGCTCTCTTTTGAGGGTTAAATGCTTGGGATGGGAGGAACAAGGTGAAAAGAAGGTTATGGTCGTTTTGGAACATAATGATGTATCTATCGTTGTGCAATGTACGGGATTATTTATCGTTTTGCAGTATGTATAAGAATATCGTTCGCAGAATGCAGATACACAGTATTTATCGGTTTGCCATATATAGATATATTTATCGTTTTGCAATAGATATATTTATCGTTTTGCAATAGATATATTTATTGTTTTGCAGTATATAGATATATTTATCGTTTTGCAATAGATATATTTATTGTTTTGCAGTATATAGATATATTTATCGTTTTGCAATAGATATATTTATTGTTTTGCAGTATATAGATATATTATTTTATCGTTCTGCAATAGATATATTTATTGTTTTCCAATTGTAGATATATTTATCGTTTTGTAATTGTAGATATATTTATCGTTTTGCAATTTGTAGACATATTTATCGTTTTGCAGTATAATGATATATTTATCGTTTTGTAATATGTAGATATATTTATCGTTTTGCAGTATAATGATATATTTATCGTTTTGCAGTATGTAGATATAGTTATCGTATTGCAATATAATGATGTATTTATCGTTTTGCAGTATATATAAGAATATCTTTTGCAATATATAGATACGTTTATCGCTCTGCAGTATGTAGATATGTTTATCGTTTTGCAATATATATATATATATATATATATATATATATATATATATATATATATATATATATATATATATATATATATATGACGCTTCATGCAATGAGTGATGCTGAATCTTCCTCCTCTTCCTCACGGCTTAATCCCTAGTCGGGGTCGCTGTTTTTAATTAACCTATTCCAGCTGTTTCATTCTTGATCGGCTCATTTCATGATAATTGACAGCCATTTCTGGCTGACTCTAACCCCCCTTATTCATCCGGGCTTGGAACCGGCTCTCAGTTGGGCTGGTTGAACCCAATCTCAGCGGACAGATTAATGCAAAATTCGAATAATATCATCAAATGGTCACCTTCGTGGGAGGCCCCAAGAATTCCTCTAAATACAATCGACCAATCGTTTTCCAATACGGCGCCAAAGAGAGAGAGAGAGAGAGAGAGAGAGAGAGAGAGAGAGAGAGATGAGATGAGATGATTCATTTGGGCCCATTCACGCATTTTCCTATCGAGTCCAGGTGGCGCGCAGAGAGTAGAAATTAATCCTTTATCACGGGTGTCGATGGATTCATTTTAATTCCTGTTGTTTCATTTCCCCGGCAGCGAGCGTAGCACCTGAACTCGAACAGTGCATGTAGTATGTAGGTAAGAGCTGAAATGGTTTTTTTTTTTTTTTTTTTTTTTTTTTTTTTTTTTCGTTAATTTTTTTGTGTCGCTTTTGAACGCGCGGTGGAAAAAAAAAAAAAAAAAGACGCTTTTGGATTTTGGTTACTGTCGCTTTTGTTTGATTCTCTTGCGGGGATGGGTATTAAGGTATTTTGTAAATAAAATGGCTGTTGTTTTTTTGGAGGGGGTGGGGGGAATTTCGTTCTGGTTAGCGTTCCCAGACTGGGAGGTTTGGGTTAGGGGGAGGAATGAGCAAGATATTAAGGAAACCTTTCTCTTCCTTTCCCTTAGATATGTATATATATATATATATATATATATATATATATATATATATATATATATATATATATATATATATATATATATATATATATATATATATATATATATATATGTATATGTATATATATATATATATATATATATATATATATAATATATATAAATAAATACAGTATACATATATACTGTATTTATATATATATATATATATATATATATATATATATATATATATATATATATATATATATATATATATATATATATATATATATATATATATATATATATGTATATATATTATATACTGTATTTACAGTACATACACACACACACATGTATGTATATATATATATATATATATATATATATATATATATATATATATATATATATATATATATATATATATGAGAGAGAAATTAACATTAAACTATATCAAAATCTCCCAACAAGGTCCTATAATCTTCCACTGTTCACAAAAAAAAAATGAAAAAAGAATAATTTTGAGTAAAGTACGCCCACCCCTTACTGCATTGACCATCTTGTTCACAGCAAGAATTCCCTTGATACTGTCTTTTTTTTCTTTTTTTTATTACAGGCTGCAGGCCAAGGAGGAAATTCCCACTTTGGGCTCTGTCTTTTGTTCTATCTTTCTTAAGTCTTTTTCACTGTCTTCCCGTGTGTCTTATGTCTCCTATATTTATACCGATAAAAATTGTAGCGGGGCTGACTAATCTTGGTTTCCGGTAATAAACATTTGACAGCAACAATCACTTTGCAGTGCTGTATCGAATATTTATTTTATATTTATGCCAATAAAAATTTTAGCGGGACTGACTAATCTTGGTTCTCGGTAATGAACATTTGACAGCAACGATCACGTTGCAATCATGTATCGAATATTTGTTTTTGAACAAGGAGAAGCAAGGCTATATATTCAGTACGAATGGAAACTGCAGCAATTGAAATGTAAACCATATTTTACATAAATTTTTGAAGAACTGTCAGTGGTGATACGATAACATCTTTACTCGATTCTTAATTTGGTAACTTTCATTCTTCGAACAAATATTGGTTTATTCAGGCAAGTTGTTAGTTCATATGATAGGATTTATGTAGTCTTAAGCAATAAATGCATGCCATCAGTATATATCATGAATGACGTATTTACCAATAAAACTACGCACCTACACACATACGCTATATATATATATATATATATATATATATATATATATATATATATATATATATATATGTGTGTGTGTGTGTGTGTGTTTATTTATATTTATATTTATATATATATATATATATATATATATATATATATATATATATATATATATATATAATGTATGTATGTATTTATATACACATATATATGTATATGTATACATATATATTATATATTATATATATACATATATATAGTATATAATGTGTGTGTTTGTGTGGATATATATATATGTATGTGTATATATCTAATAGCCCACCTTTGTATCTCTATCCCCAGTAAACCCCTAAATACGCTTCAATTACGCCGCTGCTGGCATCCTTCATAGAGAAACACCACTAATCCAGACAGCCCCTGAAATGCGTCCCTGACGCCGGCTGAATTACCCTCTGTCCTCGGTGCCCGTATGTTAAGACTTTTTAGCCCTCTGCCAAAGGGGAGATATTATCCCCTCTTCCCTTCGTGTTTGCTCTGTTTGACTTTTGAGCCGGGAGAGTAATGAATCCCCTTTATAGCTTCTTCCTCGTCTGGTCCGGAGAGGCAAACATTCGCCTGCCTCTCTCTTTGCTGCGTCGGAAACGGTGCGGAAAGGATGTTTGCTAATTGCTGTGGTGCAAGGGACATTTTTTTTTTTTTTTTTTTTTTGGTCCTGGTCATTTTACGGGTCTTTTTCCTTAAATGTACTTAGAGCAGTATATACGTAATCTCACGTCTCACGTCCTCTGTTCCCGTCCTCGCCCTATTGACACCCCCTGGGCCAGCTATACCCCTCCCCCTTCTCTTCAGAAATGCTCTGTTCTGTATTGCTCGCTGTAGGACTTAATGCCAGAATGGAAGGTATTAATTTGTCATTTTTAAGCTCTGATTGGTTACGAATATATTGCTAATTATAAATCCCCAACACTGGTATAATAAATACGATTATATACATAACAACTAATGCAAAAACTAAACTGCTTATAATCGACTTGAAGAAAGACAGCTGGAAGGAAATAAAAATGACAATTATTAATCATTAAACAAAATCGAACATATCGAACCGTCAATCCAGGACGTTAAAGAAACTTATAAAGTAATTTTCTGTATTGATTCAATTTCAATATAGATTCACATTACATAACAATCGGCGAAATCCCGGCATCAACTGAGCGGCCGCAATCAGCCGGACCTTCACAAATTATGATTAATGCACGCCTGGTCGGAGCGGGATAAGATTAATGCGCATGGCTCCTGAATGGAGGTCTGGTTATGTGTGTGTGTGTGTGTGGACCTATACCATAAGCGCCCTTTATCCGATTGCCCTCTGTTGCAGAATTCGGCGCAGGCAGGAATCTCTCATTTTCCTTCGTCGTGTATGTTGTAAGTTTTAGCACTGCGTTTTCCAAGAAAGAAACGGAATGCTAGGCTGTAATGGTGCGCCTGTTATTACGTCGAGCAATTACAGCATTTCTTTTTCTATTACGACCTTATATGGAGATTTAGTTTATATATATAAATTAAGATGAGAAGCGTTCAATATTGCAAAGGACTCACGTGACAGTGAATGTGCGAGTAAAATGCATACTTTAACTGCTGTCCTTTTACTGTATAACGCCAAATATGCGTCATAAAAAATATTCTATCGTTGAATTTATGGTAATCCTTTAAATTTGTAACTCTTTATGGTTTTCATTGTTTTTTAAAAGGCATTCGTCATTGCAAAAGGACTATGCCATCAAATGTTATTATCGGGACAAATAATTGTTTCACCTCTCACACTAAAGAAACAAATTATGTTGTTTGCGGCAAAACGCATTAAAATTCTATTAGACACCTGCATACAGAAATAATAGACTGAATGATTTACTGGGAGTTATCTCGTGTCATTAGAAGAAATCATTTACCAACAGCCAAAACAAAACAAAACACAGACAAGTTGGTCGCAAAACAAATCCTCTGTAACTGGAGCCGGCTCCGAAGCCAGTGTTCGAACTCCCCCGGCCATACTGGCTGAAGCATGGCCCTCTCATGGTAAGCCGATTCCGGGCCTTGGGGAAGCCTCCTGGTGTTGCCTGTACCGGCTGTCATTGTCTTGTGCTTTCAATTGCATCAATACTCGCATGCAGATTCACTCGAAGGTATATCACGAGAAGGAAAGTTGTACTCAGATTGTGATTATTCTGTTTGTTCCTAAGATCGTCTTGTGGCTTTCCTTCGAAGTTGTGGAATGCTTGTCACCTTCGTATGGGATGTAACTGTCGTGCTTCGGGCTTAGAACCGAGTGCTCTATTGTAGCAGCCGAAGGGAAACTGGTTTTATGTGAATGATACATCGGAGTTACATTTTGAGATTTAAATGTGAAATTCTAAAATGGGGAAAAATATTTCTATGTCATATTCAGAGATTTTGAGATTTAAATGTGAAATTCTAAAGTGGAGAAAAAATTTCCGTGTCATACTCAAATACTGAATAAGAGTACCGTTCATTACGACGCATAAATAACCAAACATGACAAACACAAACAATATACACACAAATATATATATATATATATATATATATATATATATATATATATATATATATATATATATATATAATGTATATGTGTGTGTGTGTGTGTGTGTGTAAGCCTTTACTTAAATTACCAGTAGTTGTCAAGAATACAATATTGCAAAAATCCTGGGTGAATATTTCAGTTTCCATTTGGGACGCTTTTGAACTATCAAAGCTGGTTTTATTTATTTCTCTCACATCTTCTGTTCTTGCATCTTTCATTGTTGCAGTATCAGATTTCCAAACCTCAGAGCTCTTGCTATGTTGCAGAATATACTATTTTATTGTTTTGTAACTCTTTCCAAGGAAACAGAGTTCTGAGAAATTCAGAGAGAGAAAATTGTAAAAATATTTCCCCAAAATGTGTTTTCTTTCCGAAATAATATCTTTTTTGAAAAGAAAACAATGTGAATCATTTGATTATCTTGGAATATGAATTACAGATTTACAGATACCTCAAAGCGTTACTCATCTGTGCAAATTCAAATATTTTAGTAGTTTTTTCTAATTCTATTATGAAAATACTTTTTTCAGGATATAAGTACGACCAAGGCTACTAATATATATATATATATATATATATATATATATATATATATATATATATATATATATATACATACATATATATATATATATATATATATATATATATATATATATATATATATATATATATATATATATACATACTGTATGTATATAATACCTTCATTCTCCTTTCTCTCTCTCTCTCTCTGCCACATTTCTTGAAAAATACAGAAACAGAGCAATGATTTGATTAACAATATTCATAATTTGCACAAGGATGCACTTACTCTTTGAAACTTGATCTTTACATTTGGTACTTAAGAATCACGAAGTTTTTTTTCCTCTCATTTCTAATTTTTCTCGTGTTTTTTTATATAGCCTTTTTTTGGTGCATTGTTTTGGTTCCCCTTCATGGGGGTGAAGTGCACGTGCCATAATCTATTCTGCTTATATTAGTTATGTATATATTTATTCATCCATATGTTTATCTATCCACATGGTTTATTCTGCTTATCTTATTTATTCATTGATTTATCCATATATTTATCTGTTTATTTATTCATTTATTTGCTCATGTGTTTATTAGGTTATAACAAAATGAAAGGAAAACAAAAAGGCTATATCAAAGACTTTCCCAGTAAAGACGGGATCGCTCGGTTAATATGCAGCAGAATAATAAATAAAATAAGTTAAACATGCGCCGGAGGTTTTTCGGCGCAATCGAGTTTTCTGTACAGCGTACAGTCAAGACCACCGAAAAGAGATCTATATTTCGGTAGTCTCGGTATAATTTGTATGAGCCGCGGCCCGTGAAACTCAGCCACGACCAGGTGTTGGCCTGTCCTATAGCGTTGCCAGACGGACGATCATGGATAAATGTAACCTTAAATAAAATAAAAACTACTGAAGCTTTAGGGCTGCAATTTGGTATGTTTGATGATTGGAGGGAGGATGATCAACATACCAACTTGCAGCCCTCTAGCCTCAGTAGTTTTTAAGATCCGAGGGCGGACAGGAAAAGTGAAGACGGACAGACAAAGCCATCTCAATAGTTTTCTTTCACAGAAAACTAAAACCAAACGATAAATCACCTTTTTAGAGAACTCTGCGCATCTTTAGAAAGGTTAGCGTACATTAATGTACATTGCAACTTTAACTCGAGTTCCAGGGAACGAGGTGACTGAAGTATTAGAGGTAGGTAGGAGTTAAAGTTATTCTAGGGAATTACGTATGATGCGTGAGTGAAAAATAAAATGTCATTACAATCTGCTCTACTGTAATGGATTTAAATTAAAGTCATTCAGTATATATTTGAAGTCTGAGTCTCTCTCTCTCTCTCTCTCTCTCTCTCTCTCTCTCTCTCTCTCTCTCTCTATATATATATATATATATATATATATATATATATATATATATATATATATATATATATATATATATATATATCTCAGTGATATAATGAGTCTTGGTTGGAATAATATTGTAAGTAAGAAAATGTAATTAAAACAGCAATTTTTATATTATAGTTATAATTTTTACGATTATTTCAGAATGCCAGTTCATTAATGAATAAGATTAATGCTGGTGGATACGAGATTCCATAAAGCTTTTAACGATGGAAGTATCAGAGTTATTCATTTATCTATATCTGCTATTATGCATTTTCTGTCTGTCTGTCTGTCTGTCTCTCATATGTATGTATGTATGTATGTATGTATGTATGTATGTATGTATGTATATATATATATATATATATATATATATATATATATATATATATATATATATATATATATATATATATATATATATATATATATATGGACTGTAGATAGCAGAGATTTTTATTAGATGTAATCAACCGAACGAAGAAATTTTCTTTTCTTTGTATTTTTTTAAACCAATATGAGTATATTTCATAAGCATATGACTAAATTTCGAAGTTTCCCCAAGGGCCGGTAAATCTCTTATCACATATTAGTGCTCATTAGAAAGCACTTTAAATTTTATCTATTTATTTATTTATTTACCTATTTGGTTAGTTATCCTTTTATCTATATGTTTACTTTTTTATTTAAATATTCATGTAATTATTTACATATAATAATTGTATATTTTATTTTTCTTTAATAATGTGAAAAAGCCATCGCACATCTCGGGGTGCATTATACGATCTTAAACTGAACCACTTGTTAAGAGCAGTCTAAATGATGTTTTTTAGAAGTGTTTACAAACGTTACATTTTCAGTTATAAATCCCAAAGTAACTGATCTTGTGAAATACATTTAAATCCTTTTAGTTTTCTGTAAAAGAAAACTATTGAGATGGCTTTGTCTGTCCATCTGCGCTTTCTTCTGTCCGCACTTTTTCTGTTCGCACTTCTTCTGTCCGCACTTTTTCTGTTCGCACTTCTTCTGTCCGCACTTTTTTGTCCGCCCTCAGATCTTAAAAACTGCAGAGGCTAGAGGGCTGCAAATTGGTATGTTGATCATCCACCCTCCAGTCATCAAACATACCAAATTATAGTCCTCTAGCCTTAGCAGTTTTGATCTTATTGAAAGTTGAAGTTAGCCATAATCGTGCTTCTGGCAACGCTATACGACAGGTCACCACCGGGCTGTGGCTGAAAGATTCATGGGCCGCGGCTCATACAGAAAACTCGATTGCGCCGAAGGAACTTCGGCGCATTTTTTACTTGTTTAGATTTATTACACTGCTTTACAAGTGTTGCTGAATTTCTGGTTTGAAGCATACAAATATCAGATTAAATAGAAATATTTACATCTAGTTAGGTTGTCTAGACATGGTAACGTTTTATCGAAAAGGTGTTTTTTATGCACCAGTTAATAGGCGAACCGTGTGATATTATATTTTGTTTTTTTAGTCATTTACCAGAAATAGGGCAGAGATTTTAAATCCTTCAGTAATGGGAAAACTAGACTTGGCAATTCATAGGAATCGCCCTAATAATCTCTTTGTGTGGTCAAATTATGCAATAAAAAGAAACAGCGTTTACGTAGCCTCAGTTCTAAGAGTCAGGGGGGAAAGAATTCTATGGAAATCACTTATGATATAACACATATCACGTGGTTTTCTCGTCAAATCAGGCGAAAGCATCAGAGTCACCTCGTCTTGTGGGTTGATAATCTAAAACTGAATTCTGTCATTATTGAATTGGTCATTCCAAACGAAATATTTTTTCCATTTTCTTATAAGTAAATTTCTAATAGCTGATATAAATTAGTTCTCAGAAACAGGATGATCGAGTTACTCTTAACCTTCATATATCCTAATCCTCTAAAGTAAAGTCCTATCAGATTTGCATATTTTATCCAAAGCTTTTGATATGGTTCATGGTCTTATGAGGAATATCGAGGCAACTTTAGTTCCCCTAAAAGAAGGTACCTAGATCATTTTGCGTCAGTATTTTATTTGAGCAAGTCCATTAAAATCTATTAAATAATACTCAGTTCCTTTGTTTTTGTATAAAATAAAAAAGAAGTCTATTAAAATAAAAAAGATATATAATATATATGTATATATATATATTCCATCACTATATATACAGTATATAGAGTATATATAATATATATGTATATACTGTATATACATACATACATTCATTCATTATATATATATATATATATATATATATATATATATATATATATATATATATATATATATATATGAATTTATGTATGTATATATATATATATATATATATATATATATATATATATATATATTATATATATATATATATATATATATATATATATATATATATATATATATATATATATATATATATATATTATACTCGTATATATAGTGATGGAACCTTGCATTCCTTTTATATTAATAGACTTCCTATACAAAAACAAAGGGACCGAGTATTATTTAATAGATTTTAATAGGCTTGCTCAAATAAAATACTGAAGCAAAATGACCTAGGTACCTTCTTTTAGGGGAACTAAAGTTGGCTCGATATTCCTCATAAGACCATGAACCATATCAAAAGCTTTGGATAAAATATCCAAATCTGATAGGATTTCACTTTAGAGGATGAGGATATATAAAGGTTAAGAGTAACTCGATCATCCTGTTTCTGAGAACATATATATATGTATATACTCCCATACAAAACCGCATATTAGGTAACAGCCTTTGCTGCCTGGGATGATTTGAAAGCACGAGGCCGCCACCACCAGCGGGAGGAGCTTTGGAACCCTGTATCAAACTGAATAAAGAAGACGGCATCGGGTGCCTCCTGAGATCGAGCGAATCTCTCCGTATAGTCTCGACAATGCGATTCCATTTCCATATATCTGGTTCGTAAAAAATCATCTTCGGTTCCTCCTGGGCCCCTGAGATATATGGGCATCTATTTCCAAAGCCTTTTCCGAAGTAAGGTATTTTGTCTGGTTGTGTAACGCAGAGTCTCTCTCTCTCTCTCTCTCTCTCTCTCTCTCTCTCTCTCTCTCTCTCTCTCTCTCTCTCTCTCTCTCTCTCTCTCATCGGCAGATCATGTTAAGGGAATGGATGGTTTTGTCATGATATATTACTTTGGGATTCATAACTGAAAATGTAACATTTGTAAACACTTCCAAAAAACATCATTTAGACTAACTACTCTTAACATGGGATTTATAACTGAAAATGTAACATTTGTAAACACTTCCAAAAAACATCATTTAGACTACTCTTAACAAGTGGCTCAGATTAAGATCGTATAATGCACCCGAGATGTGCGATGGCTTTTTCACATTATTAAAGAAAAATAAAATATACAATTATTATACGTAAATAATTACATGAATATTTAAATAAATAAGTAAACATATAGATAAAAGGATAAGTAACCAAATATGTAAATAAATAAATAAATAAATAGATAAAATTAGATTTGTTGCTTTAGTTCGCACGTACTCATGTGGGAAAAAAGCAAGGCATTCACTTCAGGCTTAGAAAAATGCAAGCACTAAAGGGTATATTTATGCTTATCTCCGTTAAAACATGCATAATGACAAACATCCAGGCATCATCACAGAATTATAACAGCCAAGAAGGTAATTTAATTTTTCAGCTGAACGGCTTTCCAAACCTCCTATTAAATACACAGTCTCGTTCAGGAAAAAAAAAAAGATAATATTTGGACCCTGCAAGCTGGGAGAAGCGGTGCTTTCAGCGCGGTATGGACTTAGGGCTCTTTGCAGTCTGCCTTCGTCCCCTAGCTGCAATCCCTTTCGTTCCTTTTACTGTGCGTCCTTTCATATTCTCTTTCCTTCCATCTTACTTTCCACCCTCTTCTAACAGTTGAGTCATAGTGCAACTGCGAGGTTTTCCTACTGTTACACCTTTCAGACCTTTTACTATCAGCTTCCGTTTCAGCGCTGAATGACCTCGTAGGTCCCAGCGCTTGGCCTTTGGCCTAAATTCTGTATTCAATTCAGTTCAATTCAAGCTGGGAAATGTGTACGTAGATTTCAGTGACAAACTTGACTTTCATCTCTTATGCATTCTAGTGAGTCTCTGAAGACACTTTTCCCAAGTATATATAGATTCAACAGTGTCTCAGTAACAAAATTCTAAGACTGAGCAGAGGTATTTGGCGTTTCTGTTGTAAAGAGGGGAAATGTCATGTCGCAATATTGTAATTTTAACAGTAACCGAGTTAAAAAATGCGCCGAAGTTTTTAGGCGCAACCGAGTTTTCTGTACAGCTTATAATCAAGGCCACCGAAAATAGATCTATCTTTCGGTGGTCTCGGTATAATGTTGTACGAGCCGCGGCCCTGTGGTGGCCTATCCTATATCGTTGCCAGAAGCACGATTATGGCTAACTTCAACCTTGAGTAAAATAAAATCTACCGAGGCTAGAGGGTTGCAATTTGGTATATTTGGTGACTGGAGGGTGGATGATCAACATACCAATTTGCAGCCCTCTAGCCTCAGTAGTTTTCAAGACCTGAGGGCGGACAGAAAAAGTGCGGACGGACAGACAAAGCCATCACAATACTGTAGTTTCTTTTACAGAAAACTAAAATAAATAACAAGTGGCGTTGTAAGGCAACATGTCGCAAGAATCTTTGCTTATTTACAACAGGAATGCACACAGACTTTGTATTTACAAACAAGAGCAATAACAAACATGTCCCTTTAATTACACTTTGTATGAACTAATTCTCTCCAGGAGCTAACCAATTTCTCCTTGTCTGGCTATAACGCCCTGTTAACGAGGGTTCTCTCTAGGTTCTATGGCGACCTATGGCTCTGAGAGAAGACAGCATAATGTCAGGCACCATTCCGTGTAATATTAAGGTCGCTGTTCCATCTCGCTGCTACGATATCATTATTTGCTAGAACCGGATGTCTCCTGTATACCATGTCATAATCAAACCTGCAGGGAAGTGCCCATGTCATATTTACCTGTGAATCTACAAGTAGCTGTCACTTCTGTATTTAATATCGCTTACATTACTAATGAGTATCTAAATTCTTTATTACTTTGGTATTTGATGTGGCTTACATTACTGATGAGTATCTAAATTAATTACTAGTTATAATTTTCTATAGCTGCGAGTCAGCTCGTTTCCTGTGCGCTGATGAATTAATGATTCTGTCTTGTTCTTTAGAAGAAAGTAATCAATCATACGCTATTGCGTCGGTTCGGTGTATAAATAGTTTACTTAAGTACCACTGACATGACTTTTTCTCCATAGCTAAACCTGACCAAGTTGGCTAAATATCACTTACTTCTTAATACACTGCTGAGTAAACAGCGTGTCATCAGATGCTTCCGAGAAATAGTTCAGAGTAGCTTCAGGCTCCATCGAGGATCACCTTTTGAAGTGTACGAAGACCCTCAGTCATATAAATTTACATTAAATAATTTGTGAATTCCAAATTGTACTGGTAACCAAACACCACAAAGCAGAACTGTGATAAAAAAAAAATTCCACCCGTACTCTTCGATCTAATGCTGTTCTTTTCAGAAGAGTTAGACTCGAATGACGGGTGAATGAGAGAAATGGATGACACTTCAATCTTGGCGTGAAATGCTATTTTTAAATTTTGGTGTAAAAAGAAGACAATGGACGTGTCAAACGGAAGTGACGTCACGTGGAAGCTCTTTGAAACACTGTCCTGACGAGGAGATGAAAGACGAGATGAAGCCGCCTTTCATGAATATCAAAAGGAAGAAGAAGAAGAAGAAGAAATATAACTACTAAAAGCTTGCAGGAGACAAGACCTAAGAGAAACATAGGTGGATGTGAATATAGTTGACAGTTGCTCAAAAAATAAATCCTCAAAAAATTAATCCGAAATGATGGAAAGCATCATGAAAAGAAATGACCCAAGAGTTTAAAATAATATGGACATTAAGAGAGAGAGAGAGAGAAAAAATAAGTAAAAAATGTGCCGAAATTTCTTCAGCGCAATCGAGTTTTCTGTACAGCCGCTACAGCGGCCAGGCGGTGGCCTATCCTATATCGTTTTCAGAAGCAAGATTACGGCTAACTTTAACCTTAAATAAAATAAAAACTACCGTGGCTAGAGGGCTGCAGTTCGGTATGTTTGATGATTGGAGGGTGGATGATCAACATAGCAATTTGCAGCCCTCAAGCCTCAGAAGTATTTAAGATCTGAGGGCGGACAGAAAAAAGTGCTGACGGACATACAAAACCATCTCAATAGTTTTATTTTACAGAAAACTAAAACCAGCTCATTTGATTTTCAGGAGCAGGTTATAAAGACAAATGAATGACTACGTGTATAGAGCGAGAATATTGGCAGTGCAATAAGCATAAGAAATGGCTTTTATCGGTAGCGGTTCAGTTCAGTGTCTGGTAGTCAATCTGGTATTGGACAGCGTAAGAGTGTTTAGTCAGAGTAATGTTAATGTATTTTGCTAAATAAAAGACCTGAATTCATGGGTAACTTATTCAGAAGTAATTATCAGAAACTCATTTTATTAATGGGTACGGGATGAGAGCCTTCAAAAATAAACGAAATTGATTACATAGAGAAAGAAGAACCAAATATGTTATGCTTGTTTGGAGACTTCCCGTTATGTCATAAATTATTTCGATGAACAATAAAAAATAAAATAGAAAAACGGGATTTGGATATCTTTATTTTCTAATGGCGATATAAAACACATTTTTCCTCACATTCCTGAAACAGTAATAATTTCGAGAAGACAACAAGAGACACAGTAACCATTTCGAGAAGACAGCAAGAGACACAGTAACCATTTCGAGAAGACAGCAAGAGAGACAGTAATCATTTTCGAGAAGACAACAAGAGAAACAGTAATCATTTCGAGAAGACTACAAGAGAAACAGCAACCATTTCAAGAAGACTAGAAGAGAAACAGTAACCATTTCAAGAAGACTAGAAGAGAAACAGTAACCATTTCAAGAAGACTAGAAGAGAAACAGTAACCATTTCAAGAAGACTAGAAGAGAAACAGTAACCATTTCAAGAAGACTAGAAGAGAAACAGTAACCATTTCAAGAAGACTAGAAGAGAAACAGCAACCATTTCAAGAAGACTAGAAGAGAAACAGTAACCATTTCAAGAAGACTAGAAGAGAAACAGTAACCATTTCAAGAAGACTAGAAGAGAAACAGTAACCATTTCAAGAAGACTAGAAGAGAAACAGTAACCATTTCAAGAAGACTAGAAGAGAAACAGTAACCATTTCAAGAAGACTAGAAGAGAAACAGTAACCATTTCAAGAAGACTAGAAGAGAAACAGTAACCATTTCAAGAAGACTAGAAGAGAAACAGTAACCATTTCAAGAAGACAACAAGAGAAACAGTAATCATTTCGAGAAGAAAACAAGAGAAACAGTAATCATTTCGAGAAGACAACAAGATCCTCCGTAAGTAGGTTGAAATTTCTAAGACTCCAAGGGAAGTTACTTAAACTCTGAAAAAAAAAAATCCTTCAAGAAAACATTTACTGGAACTACACAGGCTCGAAGCTACTAGCAGTTAACGCCATTAACAACGCCGTCGAAGGTTCCATCATTAGAAAGGCATTGTGGTGGAAGAATCGGATTTAGGCCAAGGCCAAGCGCTGGGACCTGTGAGATCATTCAGCGCTAAGGTGGAAATTGACAGCAAGAGGTTTGAAAGGTGTAACAGGAGGAAATCCTCGCAGTTGCTCTATGAAGCAATTGTTAGGAGAGGGTGGAAAGGAAGATGGAAGAAAGAGAATATGAACGGAGGTACAGTAAAAGGAATGAAAGTGGTTGCAGCTAGGGGCCGAAGGGACGCTGCAAAGAACCTTACGTAATGCCTACAGTGCACCGGGTGACGGGCAATGACGGCACTATTCTCCTACGGGGTAGAAAGGTATTGTGGCATAACGGACGTGAACAGTTATTCGTGCGTCTTCCTTCTAGTCCACATTGTCCTTGGGCTATATCGCGCTAAGGGTCCCTGGTGATGCCGACGAACTACTGATGATGCCAGATTTGTGAAATATTTATCGCGCTAATTATCAGCACCTGCGAATGTATCAAAACGTTTCAGTGACCAAAGATGACGTGCTTTATATTTCTGTGGGAAATCATTACGAAACAATCCGCCAAGCCCCCGTAGCGGGGCACTGTAGGCATTACTTACTGTTCTTTGCAGCGTGCCTTCGGCTCCTAGTTTCAACCCCTTCCGTTCCTTTTACTGTACCTCCTCTCATATTCTTTCTTATATCGTACTCTCCACCCTCTCCTAACAATTGATTCATAGTGCAACTGCTTTGAGGTTTTCCTTCTGTGACATCTTTTAAACTTTTACTGTCTATTTATGTTTCAGCGCTGAATGACCTCATTGGTCCCAGTGCTTGGCCTTTGGCCCAGATTCTGTACTCAGTTCAATTCAGTCAGCCAAGTGTTCGTATGCAGTGTCAAAGACTTTGGAAAAATAGCCAACACAACGCGTACCAAGGTAAATTAGCATATGCTTCGATACTAACTAATATCTAGTCTTCGTATTAGCTGATTTGCATTGCAGTATGTCTCTGTGCCGCCATGCGCCTTTGTTGGCATGTTTACTGCCATTATGATATAAATAGGTCATCAAAACTATATTAGATTTCTGACAGTTCAAGGAGAAAAATGTCAAAAGTTTTGACGCATCTCCAGAAGAGGCGATGTTCGGAAAACTTTGAATTTTAAATGTGCCACTTTGTTGCTTTGTGTAGCTGAGACTAACTGATTTTTCATCAAGAACGAGAAGTTCACAGCTTGGGTATGGGCAGCAAGCACACAGGCACACACCCATATATATATATATATATATATATATATATATATATATATATATATATATATATATATATATGTATGTATGTATGTATGTATATATATATATATGTGTGTGTGTGTACTGTACTATATATATATACATATATACAGTATATGCAAATATATAAATAGTGATGAGATGATTGTATTCGAATTTTCAGGCGGCTTATTTAAAAGTCCCTGCCAACGAAAGTTCCTTTTCAACGAAAATGATTCCACCAGAATACCCATCTATATTTTGATATAATTTCAATCACCTAAAATTTACTTCGTTCAGTCGTTAACAGTTTTATCAACCCTAATATTTGTATAATAAATATTTTACGCATTTAATTTGTTTAAAAAAAATGTCTAGCAGTAATAGATTAAGTTTTACATTCTCCCACAAAAGTCACGTCTGTGAAAAATCACTTGATTTGAATGTTCATCAGCGCAGAAAAGAAAGAGCCGAACTTTTATTTATATATTTATTCTTTTATTTGTTTATTTTTTGCATGGTAAAAATAAAGAGGACATTTGTATGTTGGAACGCCATGAGATACAAGCACCAAATAAAAAAGAAATAAAAAAAAGTCCACTCGATTTGTTTGTTTACTGAATCGGATAAGAGGAAAAAACCCGTTTAACCCGAAAGTTATTCGATAAAAAGGAAGTTGCCGGGTATTTTGGGATGTTTTTATCTAATTGTCAACATCGGGGCTAATTGGATCTCGCAACTGTCGCTAGGGATGGCGTCCAAAAATACGCGAGATTTGTGAATTTCGATGACTTTTATTTTCACGTGTGCGGGTATGGATGACACTGGCGCGTACAAGTGTACGTACACGATGGCATATACATTTACAAAGCATGGACGTGTGTGTTTGTGTGTGTGTGTGTATATATATATATATATATATATATATATATATATATATATATATATATATATATATATATATATATATATATATATATATATATATATAGTCACCAGGATGCATCGATAATGATTTCAACTTTCAAAGTGAAATATTATCAAGAAATATCAAAATAGCAGATGATGAAATGAGTGAGTACCTTTCGTACAGCCCACAATCTATACATGCCTTCTTATAGATTACAGAACAGCACTGTAGAAATCAAATCCTGAAAAAGAGATTAAGAAAAAGGGTAAAACATAAAAAAAAAAACTTTGCACTATTGTCTATGCAGCTCTTGTGAACATCATACTGGGACCGTAATTATGAACTCGTAATATACGAAAATATTACGTTTCGACGAGAAATACAAGTTAATTAATGAAAAAGAGTAAGCCATAAAAGAATGGAGAAAGTAATTAGTGAAAAAAAAAACTTAAGCCACAAAGGAATGGAGGTGAACATGCAGCGAGTTGTGAATCATTGGGAGCAGCAGGCCTGGAATTGTAGAATTTCCATACTTGCAGAAACCTAAACAAAATGAAAATAACAGACGTCATTTTTACTCAAGTGATACATATGAATTACTCCATATTGAAATCTAAGCCTCACCCCGCAAAAAAAAAAGGAATCCTCCGTCCATGAAATTCTATATTCCTAGATAATAATCATAATGATCCGTGCGACAGAAAATGAGTATTCAGAGCACAAAAGGAATGTTTCAGGAGCTTAATCTTTATTGACCAACATGTTTTGTCGTTTTCATTTGTAATTGATTCTCTTATCAACTTCATATGTGCGCGTAATTTTCTTGTGGTTATTTGCGCTAGATTTTATACAGTAATGTACATGCGGTGCGCTGTAGGCATTACTTAAGGTTCTTTGCAGCGTCCCATCAGCCCCTAGCTGCAACCGCTTTCTTTCCTTATACTGTACCTCCTTTCATATTCACTTTCTTCCATCTTACTTTCCTCAACCCTCTCCTGGCATTTGATTCGTAGTGCAGCTGCTTTGAGGTTTTCCTCCTGTTACATCTTTCAAACCTTTTGCTGTCAATTTCCATTTCAGCGCTGAATGACCTCGTAGGTCCCAGTGCTTGGCTTTTGGCCTAGATTCTATATTCAGTTCACATTTGCGCGTAATTTTCATGTAGTTATTGACATAGATTTTATACTGTAATTTAGGATTTGGTATATTAGGTGTAAGAGGGTTTCAGGTATTCCAAACAAATTTTCCTCATTTTATAATAATGTCCAGTGAAAAACAGGTCGCCTGCGGTTTATAAAGGGGCGAAGGGTAATGAGTGAAGAGGAGGAAGGCGACTTCATTAATGAGGGTCAAAATAAACAGGTGAAGGGCTATGAATATTTAATGAGGCGTGTGAATTAACAGGAAATGGGATATTGATGATATCAACAATTAATTCTGCTTGCAAATGGAAAATAACAAGAATTAGGGAAGAGATTGCTTACTAGATAATATTAGAAGAGGTATTAATAGCTAGAAAAGGCAGGAAAATCATTCATTGCAGAAGCAGTTGATGCTCTGAGCTAATTATTTTTACGTATAAATTGATGTGAAGAACCAGACTATTACCTGCGCCAGCAAAAGGTAAACAATGCAGAGGTTAAACAAACAAACACAAAAATATCCATTTTGCAATTTAATAAGGGAGTAAAGTACTTCCGTTTTTACGTCCGAAAAGGACCAAAGATGAATGATTTTTTTATGAATGGGAAATTAGTCGTATTGGATGTGCCAATGGTGCTTGATTGCCTTCGAAATGATTTTGATTAAGGAGGAAATTTCATTATTTTCTCTCTCTCTCTCTCTCTCTCTCTCTCTCTCTCTCTCTCTCTCTCTCTCTCTCTCTCTCTCTCTCTCTCTCTCTCTCTCTGAAGAAACAACTGAACACGATACAGATAAGGAATACTACACGCATACACACGCAAACACAGACACACGTCCACATACACATACACTCACTTCAAACCCTTATATAGAAAGATCATCAGCACCACGGTGAATTTCTACTAATTACCTCTGTTATAGGTTACATTCACCCCGAAATACTTACTCGAATCAGCAATAGTTTTTGTTAATCGACATCATTAGTATTAATTGCTCCACAATCTGAGTGACTACGAGTAGATATAAGCAATATCTGGACTTGAT
The DNA here is from genome assembly GCF_040412425.1 of Macrobrachium rosenbergii. Classification (NCBI taxonomy): domain Eukaryota; kingdom Metazoa; phylum Arthropoda; class Malacostraca; order Decapoda; family Palaemonidae; genus Macrobrachium; species Macrobrachium rosenbergii. The sequence continues at coordinate 28,331,410 of NC_089758.1, forward strand.
GCTGTCAGTGGAATTACACAGGACAAATCCCAAATAACTGCAGATAGCTTATTGTAAACCCTATCCCGCTGTAGACTGACGAAATATTTAATGTTTACCACAATTACGTGAGCGAAAGTAATTCCTGGAATTGTGGAAACGCGAATGGTCGTTGCGTTAATCAGTGTGACAAAATAATTGCGCGGGAGAGTCATTCGCTTAATCAAAGAGACAAGGTAATCGCGCGGAAAAGACACTGCCCTAATCAGAGGGACGAAATAATTAAGCACGGAATCGGGAGTCACGAAAATAGCAAGCACCGCGATCGAATCGATTTCTGGATTTTTTTTTTTTTTTTTTTTTTGTAGTAGAAGGGAGAGTACCGCACCTCCCCTCCCCCCTTCCCAAACACCCACCCCACAACAAAAAATAAGTAAAGCAAAGACAGTTATTACGAAGACGATAATCCCTTGAATGTCAGAATCCAAACAGTAATGATCCTGGGTAAATGGAAAAAGGGTTGGTAATACCGACATGGGTTGAGCTTTATCAGTAGAATGATATTCCGGACAAGATTTATGTTGTTTTGGAAAAAGAATTTCAACCTTAGATTACCTTAAGAAATATCCTTTCTTCGGTGGCCTAACATTTCGCCAGATTTTCTAAACATGCGTAGAAAATTCTCTCTCTCTCTCTCTCTCTCTCTCTCTCTCTCTCTCTCTCTCTCTCTCTCTCTCTCTCTCTCTCTCTCTCTCTCTCTCTCTCTCTTTGTACACACGTTATACAGTATATATATATATATATATATATATATATATATATATATATATATATATATATATATATATATATATATATATATATATATATATATATATATACAGTGTATATAATATATATATATATATAACCAAAAGCCGTTTATAAGTCACGGAGGCAACTATGATATGTTTATTTTTGGTTATTTTCATGTGAAACAATTATTGCATACCTGGGTGTTTACCTGTTTAGTAGGAGAGTGCTTTTCAAACCTCAACCCCCTTCTAATCAGTCAGTGTTAACCTAAGTAATAATTGGATATATCTAAATCGGTGTTTTAATGTGATTACCAGTCATATAGTTAACTTTAATGAAGTGACTCTCTACTGAATGTGGCCTCATGTGCAGTTTAGTTCAGAATAATGACAGGGTTATGTTTCATTGTATGAAACGGTGTTGAGAGTATTTCTTACTATGTTCTTTGGTTAAGCAGCATCAGTCTTACTCTGTTGTTTATTTATTTATTTATTGACGCTGACCCCGGGCCCATACATGTATGATTTTTATATCTCGAAATTTATCAACAGACACACATCGATGAGAAAAAGGTTAGCGTACTAGATTTAGGAGACCATTTTTAAATTACAATACAAAAGTTGATTTGCATAGGAATATGGTTTAACCACCAAATCGAGAAAGGATTTCTTTATATCCTGTTATCGAGATATATTTGGATAACGTATACTCAATGTATTCTGATAATCTTGGGATATTAACCGGGTATGGTTAACATTATTATATATACTTTATACAAATTCAAACTAAGTTCATAATTTTCATAATAAATTGGTATTGTGTTATCGCATGTTTTCGTTATAAGTATAAAATATTAAATTTTATGACATTCATCGTGTTCTGTATTAATACGAACGTTAAAAACTCGATGCAATACTCTTCAAGAATGCTCTGATGAGTGATAGTGACATAGTTTCGTTAGCCATATTATAATGACAGAAAACGAACAATATTGTTTGAAAGAAAATGGTTTGATGCCTAACTATACAAAAGGTTCCCACATTGTCACACGCTCTGAAGAAGGGAAATTAAAAGGTATAATGAAGAAACACACACCCATAGAACCTGGAAAATAAACAATAGCCGAAAAGTTTTGGAAACTGAACTAATGGCTGTAATCACTGGAAACTGTAGCTGAATTAAACTTGACAAAGTACATAGTATAATATTTCTTTATCATTCATCTATTGTGAGGTGTCGTTAATAATAGGCCTACGAAGGGTAATGCATTGTGTTGAATTGATAACAGATTAGTGTGTTGATGTTCCTATTTATAAGTTTAATTTAAAGTGTTATTGCTTTAATAATATGCATACCACATGAACGTAAAATAGAATGCGGTGTTTAGTATTGACATTCAAACAAAAATAGTTTGTCCTGAAACCGAGTTTTCTACAACACAGCAGCGGTCAGGTTTTCTATGAGTTTCAAGTATTAAAGGCAAGTGTTCGAAGAATTGAAAGTTCATATATATATATATATATATATATATATATATATATATATATATATATATATATATATATATATATATATATATATATATATATAAGGGAACACACACTCATACTCAAAACTGAGTCAGTAAGTTTGTTTATGAAAAATATTAAGGACAAAATTATATAGATTTTTTATGTAATTCTCTCTCTCTCTCTCTCTCTCTCTCTCTCTCTCTCTCTCTCTCTCTCTCTCTCTCTCTCTCTCTATATATATATATATATATATATATATATATATATATATATATATATATATATATATGGAAACCCTAAAAGTTAATTTTTGAAAATATGACAAATGATTAATTTCAGACTTAACAACACGAGAGAGAGAGAGAGAGAGAGAGAGAGAGAGAGAGAGAGAGAGAGAGAGAGAGAGAGAGAGAGAGAGAGAGGAGGGGGAGACTACAATTCAAATGTTTCTCTAATAACGAGAAGGATATAAAAGGCTGATTACACGAAGATTAAGAAGCAAATCTTTCAGTGCTAAGACAATATATTATTACAATACAGGCATATTAGGACTTAACATTACATGTTTCAGGCATACTGAATACTGAGAAATAAACAGTGGTAATATCACTTACACTGTAGATAATAAATACAGATAATTTTTCTCTCTATCGCTGGTAACCGTACGTTAGAATAATTGTTTATATTTACAGGCTCACAAAAATGACCAAAGCTATAGCGGCTGCAGTGGACAGCGTTCAATTCAACATCTATGTAAGTACATAGTCAAGAATATTTTAGTTCTTTATGGGTATTCGTTTTATACAGCATGGCGGAGTGGGTGAAACTATTGGCTTATGAAAAAATTAATAACATAAGAAAAAAATTAATAACATAAGAAACCACTATAAGAAAACACTACTTCAGTGCGGTTCAGTGGTGAATGTGGAGAGTAGGTAGGTGACTTGAGTACTTCTATGGAATATATAAATAGATTAACGACTTAGACAGGATTTGCCCTAATTAGTTGTTCAAGCCTGGGACGAATCGAGTGGGTGGTCCATTGAAACACTTGCTTTGGAATAGGTCAGATGAACTTGTTCATGTGGTCAGGTCGCAGTGGCCTCTGACAGTTATATATTCTTGGTTTGACTGATGACAGTGGCTTCCACAACATGTATATATATATATATATATATATATATATATATATATATATATATATATATATATATATATATTTTTTTTTTTTTTTTTTTTTTTTTTGTACTGGCACTCGCCCCTAGAACTGCAATTTGTTTTTCTTGCTTGTAACTTGTAGGTACGTAACTTACTCTCGGGTTTCCGATATGCTGCAATTGGTAAGAACACTCTCCTGCAATTGACAACGTGGAAGAAGTGACAAATATGTGTACACTGTTAGTTTTCTGCAAAAGAAAACTATTGTGACGGGTTTCTCTGTCCGTCCGCACTTTTTCTGTCCGCCCCCAGATCTTAAAAACTACTGAGGCTAGAGGGCTGCAAATTGTTATGTTGATCACCCACCATCCAGTCATCAAACATACCAAATTCCAGCCCTCTAGCCTCAGTAGTTTATATTTTATTTAAGGTTAATGTTAGCCATAATCGTACGTTTGGCACGGATATAGGTGCCAACAAGACAGGCCTCCACAGGACCGTGGCTGAATTTCATGGGCCGCGGCTGAAAGTTTCATACAGCATTATACGCTGTACAGAAAACTTGGGAGCATTTTTTAATTGTTATATTCTTGGTTCGACTGATGACATCGGCTTCCAAACTCTATGTTTTGCTCAGGCAGTTAATCCTGAAACTAAAATTTATTTGTCTTACTTAAGTAACTTACTTTCAAATATCCACCCAACCTGCAATTGGCAAGGACACTCGTTAGCAACTGAAACGTGAAAGAAATAATCAAAACTGAGAAAAACGAAGCCAACAGCCAATCAATTGGCCGTAAACCGGCGGAGCCAGGGGGACGAAAAATTAATTACGACTTGTCAAAAATCCATTTATCAAGAGCGCCCCCCCCCACCAAAAAAAAAAAAAAAAACAGAACTGAGGCTTCAAACACATAATGATTATTGTGCGCGCTGCGGAGCAGGACAATTTGAACGCAACACAGGAAACCTTTTGATACCGAAATCGTTTTATTCGTCCTCAAAATGAACCGGAACAGTGATTGCTTTATTAAGCCTCGATCATTTCGCAATTTTCCAGTGGTGTGGTTAGTTTTAAAATGGGATACAGTTGTTTTGCAAATAGTTCAAAGGGGTATTTTGGCAGGTTTTGACGGAGGATTTCAGCGCTGGACGCTGCGTTTCATTCTGAATGCGAAATTTATTGATTCAGGGCCATTTTACATTGTTAATGCTGATAAAACTAGTGAGCCGTCGAGGGCGTGTGTTAAATAAATGATGTAGTTACCGGACGGGATCACTCGCACCGAAAATATATTTCACCTTTTTTTTTATTATTTTTGTATCAGTTCGAGAGCGATTTATCGTCATGAAAGTGTCTGCAATAACGTTAAATCCTTCTTTCATTTGGTAGTGTTTTCTTTCAACTGTGTGATGTGCTGATGGAAATGTTTTCTTCTTATTGTTATGGATACTGGAAAGTATTAACAAACCGACTGAATTGTTTATTTTTTTTGTATTTTGGTTACCCTAGCTAAACGTTTCAGTAAGTGTATTCCTTACTTGAAACCAAAACAAATTAACGAAAAAATATTAAAGGTTAGATTGTGAGTCTGACCACTTACTTCCGGGTTGGGACGTTTCCGGGAAATTGAATATATACATGCACTCATAAAACATAAAAATGCGGATGACGTAATCTATCAACTTTATTACCCTTTATTTTATGTAAAAAACTGGAACGACTTTTTGTGGGGCAGTTTCGCACCACATATAACCGGTCAGGAAAAGAGAGAGGGATAGTTTTTTTTATTTATTTATTTTTTTTTTCCGTCTATGAGGTTATCCACTGATACCGCCTACTAAGAGGATTGAGTGATATTGGCCTCTTTCTACAACCCTTTTACCTGTATTTTTTTTTTTTTTCGTCCCACGAATAGGAAAGATGGAAAAAAAGAAGAAAATAAACCGAATCCGTGCGAAAACGTTGCTTTCACGAGGGATTTTCTCGGGAAAATGTACAGCGTCCTCTGCAAAAAAAGTAAAGTACTTTTGTATATACAAAACTATTTGGACCGGATTACGTCTCCGGGCTTGGGAAGCTGTTAAGCCTTTATCCAATGGAGAGCTGGAGAGCAGATTTAGAAAACATTAAAGAGAACATGGGTTAATCTCTACCCTGTGGAATAGTTCACTAAAACACTTCTGGTATTGTTGTTTTAGACTGGCTACATAACACTGGACAGAGTCTTATGACCTGCATTTATATGTTTTTATTTTTCCCCCAGAATTAGAGCTAAGGAGAAAAAAATATAGCGGCGGTTGGGGTTCATAATGCTTGTTTATGTTCGTTTTACAGTAGAACATTTTCGTTCTGTGTTAGTAAGCACAGCTAAAATCATTGGAATGATGATTGTTAACATTACCGATGATATTATTATTATTATTATTATTATTATTATTATTATTATTATTATTATTATTACTTTTTCTTATTGTTATATCAGTATTACAGAGTTCATAACATGACCAAATCTTATAAATTAGACAATATAATTTTAATTCAAACTTGTAACATGTTTCTTCTGTAAATGGATTTGTAACCTCTGATTTCAAGTAGAATCTTAAAAAGTACAAATAAAAATAAGCTGCTGACTCTCAGATTTTGATTAATCGTGTAGCAAATAAGCAAAACGTAAAACGACTCAGGAAACGCGCTGGATAAAACTTTATACACGTAAAATATTAAGAATTTTTTTAAAACTTTCAGGACGTGATGCATAAAATGTATAAAGACAACGCCTCTAAACTGGTAGCGTAGAAAAACATTCCAGTACGATAATGCCACCGGCATATTTATTTTGACAGATACTGGTCTAAACATTCCTTATATCCAAGTTTAGGAATTTTGCCTGCCCGGACTATTATCAGATTGGGAATTTTTAATCAGGCTTAATGGAATGTATGGAAAAACTCAACAAAATTTGTGTGGAGGGAATTGATGGATGCGTGACGCTCAGTAATGAATTGTTTTTCGCGTTGTTTTTCGCTAACCATCCTCATACCTCGTAATCACTATTTGGGTAATGAAACGTAATTGTAGTGGTATTGGGGGATATGTTTGCGAGCAAGGACAGTTTTTTTTTAAATATTGTGTAATTACGTTAATGGAATCACCATACGATTTTTGCGTTCTTTCGGATAGGGTCAGCATAATTATTTAATTATAAAACTAGATTATTTTTTTCACGCCGGTAATTAGCTTACAATTAGTCATCAGATTGGTCATAAATATCAGGTCCCTTCATTCAGGGTGTAAAAGTTAATTAGCAGATTTCATTGTGAACCTGTATCACACTTAAACATTCATAAATCACGTGTAGTTTAAAATTCCTTTGATTGGATCATTTCATCAACAAGACGTAGAAGTGAGTCATTTATCATCTGTTTCACATTTTTTCTCTTTCAATTACTGATGATAAATAACTGAGCCTTTTCAGCCTTTAGGAATAATCGAATTTAAAACAATTTTTATTAGAGCTGTTATATTTGCTAAGTGATCCATTTTTCTATTAAATTTTCCGAATGAAACACGAAACAAGATTTATATTCAGTTTTAAAACCTAAATGTGTTATGTGAAAGGAATACAGTATTGAATAAAAGTTTTTCAGTTTTTAACTTTTGAAAAAGAAATCTATTTGCCCAGAGGATATTTTAAGTTATTTAGAAGTTTATTTAGAATGTTATTTCATAAGGAATAATTAACTTTTATTGGAATCTTATTTTACATAGGAAGACCGTTTTCCCACAGCATTTTGTAGTGCAGTCTTGTCAAAAATCTGTAGCCAAAGATAATTGAATTAATAATCCGGTTTACATGCATAAAAAAGATATTTGAACCTATTTAGAAGTTTATTTCATAAGTAACAAATAACTTTTATTAGAATCTTATTTTACATAGGAAGACAGAGCTTTTCCATAGCATTTTGTAAGGCAATATTTTCAAAATTCCGTGGCCAAAGTTAATTGAATTAATATCCAGTTTACATGCATAAAAATAATATTAAAATCCATGAAATCTCACCGATCATCTTGAACCCAATTCCCGCAAATACACTTTCCAATCACAAAAGTGCTTCAGCGTTGTTTAATATGTTTCTGTGCGTCCACATCATACTAGTATTAAATTGTCATCGGGGTCACGCAACCACTAAGCTCGGAATTCTTGTTAGGTTTAAGGAAGAGGGTTTTGTGGGGATTTTGGGGAAGACAGAGGATGGTATTGATTACCAAAGGGCTCAGCTATCACTGAGCCTCTTCCTGCATGATATCGGATTAGATATTTGCCCTCTCTCTCTCTCTCTCTCTCTCTCTCTCTCTCTCTCTCTCTCTCTCTCTCTCTCTCTCTCTCTCTCTCGCAAATACATACATACACTGCGCTCAAACACACGTACATGTATCTCTCTCTCTCTCTCTCTCTCTCTCTCTCTCTCTCTCTCTCTCTCTCTCTCTCTCTCTCTCTAATACATACATACACTGCGCTCAAACACACGTACATCTCTCTCTCTCTCTCTCTCTCTCTCTCTCTCTCTCTCTCTCTCTCTCTCTCACCTGCAGATACACACACACACACACACACACGAACACACCTTTAGCTGATACACACATGCCAGTGAAGGATTTATCCTTAAGAGGATATCTTAACAAGTGTCTTATTGGTTCATATGCAGGGCATCTAAAGACTTCTCTTCTTAGTTCATGTACTGATGTTCATTGGATCACTGACATCTCTCATTAAACAGTCAAATAATAAATAAGTTGATTTATGTTTAAAAAAAAGTGAATAGGTTAAATAAGGCTGAAATCTTTTGATGTGAATTAAAAGCGATTCCTTACAAAAGATAAATGATCTTCACATCTGACAGAGGCTAAGTATTTAACCCATAGAAGACTTATGTAGACAGAGGATTTTTATACTTTTGAAATGATCAGTTGCATAACCATCTTATGCTACTTTGAAGATATGATATGCCTCTCTATTTTCATTAATTACGCGTTTATACTTTGGTGGATGATGATTTGGGTTTTATTCCTATTCCTATTCCAAGTTTCTTTCGTGTGTTTTTTAGGCAATTATACTTATGAACATTTCTTCTTTGAAAAATCTATATATTTCAGTTTTGATTTTTGGTGTTATCTGCTTGCTTAAATGTCAAAAGAATGAGAAAGAGAGAGCTAGTAAAAGCAGAGAGAGAGAGAGAGAGAGAGAGAGAGAGAGAGAGAGAGAGAGAGAGAGAGAGAGAGAGAAGGAAATTTGTTTGGATAATTTATAATAAAGGCAGGGCTCAGATTCATAACTCGAGTCGAATAAAAACTTCGTCCTTGTTCAAACTGAAAAGAGACATTTATTTCGCGCGAACTTTCAAAACTATTAGCATTCTTAACTTCCATTCCTCATGATGAAGGGAAAACAGCTCGCAGCTTAAATTACGCCTTAAAAGAAAGAAAACGGAGGAGACGGAGAAAACGGATACGAAATGCGAAAAGATTAATGACGAAGAAAAGACTGACAAGAAGCGCCGCTGAATAGCGGCCGGGGTGTGTGACCCCGGCGGTGGGGGTGCTGGGGGTCAGAAAATGTGTGAAAAGGAGCCGTGACAAAGAGATATTTCCGCATGAAAGGTTTAATGATGCCGTTAATAACACCCCATGAAGCCTTCCGAATGATTTATTCGAATGTTTTATGTCGCAATTCGGGTCAGAAGATGAACCATTATCGTTGGTCCTACTGTGTCTGCGCGTGTCTCTCGCTTGTGAGAAATGGAATGATTTTTCCCATTAAGGCTTATGTTTTTAATGGATTTCTCTTATGAATAGGATGTGGCAACAATTCTCATATATATATATATATATATATATATATATATATATATATATATATATATATATATATATATATATATATATATATATTAGAATTGTTGTCGCTTCTATTTGTAACAAATCCATTAGAACATATATAATTTATATATATATATATATATATATATATATATATATATAAATAAATATATATATATATATGTATATATATATATATATATATATATATATATATATATATATATATATATATATATATATATTATCACGTGTGCACACCAGGATCAAACCCAGGTCTTTCAACTGAAAGACCTGGTTCGATCCTGTTGTGAGTCAGAAATTTATATATATATATATATATATATATATATATATATATATATATATATATATATATATATATATATATATATATATATATATATATATATATATAAGGCCAATACAGTTTATGTGTGCGTCCAAATGGTCTACGCTGAATAACGGCTGGAGGTTCGTGTTGGGCGGGGCCCCAGCAACTTGAGCGACCATGTTATTTGGCCTTCGCTGGGCGCTCTCGCGTCCTCCAAGGGGCGCGATGTACCCGGTGGTTCGGGACGTGCTGTCTGGTCCCTGTTGGCTCTTGGCTCGTGCATTCCTTCTCCTGCTGGAGGAGAGTGTATGGTCTGACTCTTTTTGAATATTCGGGGTCGGTTTCTGGATAGCGATGCTCACCGCTTCGGACATTAAGAGGCGAACACAGTTATCCTAGGTGCTTTCTATCAGCTCTGTCGTGAACATCTACATAATGTTCATGAATGGCCCCTTGGTTTCTATGAGCCAGTAGACGTCTCCAGCAGGAGAAGGAATGCACGAGCCAATAGGGATAAGACAGCACGTCCCAAACCACCGGGTACATCGCGCCCCTTGGAGGACACGAGAGCGCCCCGCGAAGGCCAAGTAACATGCTCGCTCAAGTCGCTGAGGCCCCGTCCAACACGAACCTCCAGCCGTTATTCAGCGTAGACCATTTGGACGCACACATGCAGTACACTCAAACTTAATATTATACACATTTATGTATAAGCAGACACTTGTGTATTTGTACCTTTACATATGCTATAAAATATTATTTATTCTTGTAACTTATTTTATGTATTTTCAAACTGACATTTAAGATTATATTAAATTTTAAACACATATTTAAGGAAACACTAACTCATGGTATTATATTTTGAATATTTATTTAATCACATGTTTAAACTTTCACTTTTGTTATCATACATGTTCTTTGTACCCAAAAAATGCCCTGAAATGGTTAAGCTGTTAATCCCTTGACCGACCAGTACCCAGACCTCAAGGTCATTCTCCCCACACGATGATATAAAAGGTCGAAAGGCCGCATTGTAAGCCAGTAGTCGCTTGATAATGCCATAAGGCGAAACACTGTCGCGACAAAATTCAATAAATGGAAGAGGGAAGTCTGCGTACTTTTCGCCAGAAATAAACGAACGAGAATCGGAAAAAACTCCGTCGGTATGAAGATGCCAGCAAGAACCTTATTGATGCCACTAAAGCAATTGCTTTTAACGAAGATTGCGTAAGAGAAAAACTGTGCCCTAAAATAGGAAAACAAAATTTTTCCATGAGTGATCCTCAGGAAATTGTGCGTCAAGAAACTTTTCTAGTTTTATATGATGGCGAAATATCATATATTGCTTTCTCGATGAGAGATAATCTCAAATAGATGATTGAAAGCCAAATTGCGGAAAAGCTAATTGGCCCCTAATGATATAAAAATAAATGTTTAGAGAGTTTTCTTTCTGAATCAGAAAATGACACGACCTTGTTAATGGCAGCTCCACAAATTAGCGTTCAAAGGATCGAAAATTTCCAGATCGGTTAAAAATTAAATATAAGATTTTCGACCGCCTGTGGAAACCTATGAATCGGTGGCTTCCAAATCTAATCTGAAGAGCCGCTGAAATTCCATCAAAATCATCTTTATTTAATTTGCTTGTTATCCTCCTCACTTCCCCTTTATTTCTCTGTTTTTTTTTCCAATTTTTTGTCGTTAATATATTTATCGTATGGTTCTCCTTGTTTCTTAATAATTTGCTCACATTTTTTTATCATTTTATTTATTAATTTATTAACTTATTTTTATCTTTTTTTAATAAGTGATTTCTTTCCGTGTTACCAATTACCTTCTGTTACTTCTTTCAAATGGACACCATATTATTTGGAAGCTTGAGTTTCAAATTAATGGCCTCTGCGGGCTTGTTCCATCTTCTGAATAATAATAATAATAATAATAATAATAATAATAATAATAATAATAATAATAATAATAATAATTGTGGAAATATAAGGGATTTAGCTTAACATCCTTAAGTATTAAAAAAAAATCATTTGGTCTACGTATAAACTAGCAAATCGAAAACATATGGCGGAAATTCAGCTCCGAATCACACGCACCATCTGAAACTATTTGACGTTTCATTTTAAAACCGTATCTCATACACATGAGATGTATGCATAAAATAATGAGAATTTAAAAAAAAAATCTATTTTTCTTTCATACGTTCCCTTGCTTCAGTTACTTGACCGATTGTGTGGGCGGACAAAATGGTGGACGATATTGAAGCAAAATCGTCTTTTTGACTGCCAGTGGAATTTCGTTTTTTTTTTTTTTTTTTTTTTAAGTTTATTGACCCCATTACAGGAAATGATTGACGTGAATACACTCTCACGAATGTATTAAAATAATCGGAATAAAATAAATCGAAAAAAATGAACATAAGATATTAAATTCATCATGACATATTTTGCGCTTACTACTGACTTATTTTTGAGGATCTTTGTTTGAACATTGAAATTACTGCTTATGTAATATTAAATTTACAAAATATGGTCATGTACATGAAATAGATGCTCTGAATAATCAGTAAGAAGACAGATTAACGTGCTTGGCTTAATATGTAAAATTATTTATACTAAGTTCACCATGAAAGAACTTTTATCATGTGCAGGTCTCCGTCTAACTATGTATATGACTTAAGATATAATTTATTATAACGGGCACAATGTAAACGAGAGTTGTCAGTGACATAATAATGAGAAATGTACTTAGATTTACATATATTATTGTACTGCATAATGACAAAAGCTGTCATTTGTTAAAAGCGAGGATACTATTAATTCACAGCCCTCCTGGTTAAAAACAAAAGTCATATATGCACAAATAGATCATAAGTTAAAGGTAGAATTAAAATGTGTATTCAGCGGATTCAGCTGCACTTAATCTGCAAACCGATGAAGTATTTGATATTAAAATAGCATGATTGTGTTTTCCAAAGAGTTTTAAGGCTTGTGAAATGGTTATATATGTTGGTAGTAATGATTGTCAGAATAATTACCCTTTTATAAATATTAGTACACATGCAGGCATTCACGAAAGCTAGCTATATCCTAACTGTAAAAGAAATCGGTGAAATAAAGGCAAAAATACACAATTTTCATTAAAAAAAAAAAAAACGGAAAGAAAGATCGAGAAAAATAATAATCTCTCTGAGAATCCAAAGCGGCTTGCATAACCCAGCAATCTACATCAGAAGCCTCAGAAAACGTACACATGTTTACAATTCCGTAAGTATTACGACGAGAATCTTGGGCGATATTATAGAATCCTCTCTTTTGAATAGTGTCCAGTCATCTCTCCAAGAGATGCGAGATAATAAGCCAACGCATGACAAAGCAGCGAAAGAGAGCAAAAATGCAAGACCACTCGCATGCTGCATATGTTGGCTGCGTAAGAAGATGAATGCCCTTCAGAGCTGTCTACTCCCAGTGGAAAGCCGAGTAATTTTTTTTTTTTAGGACATTAAGTGCAGACCCTCGTGCTTCTAATGCATTAGCATTTATGCTGGATTTATTCATTTTTGCGGGGGAGCTGAGCGAGTTTAGAGTTTTGTCTGTGCTCGTGTGGGCTTACGTATTATAATGGCAGTATTTTGTTCCAGTGTATATATATATATACATATATATATGTATGTATATATATATATATATATATATATATATATATATATATATATATATATATATATATATATATATATATATATATTCAAAACATGGGAGGGGTTTGGAAGTTATAAGGGACCCACCGAGCGAGTAATGGAATTCATAACATAATTCCAATGGAAAACACTTCAGGACGTATATTCAATGACTCATGATATTAGGATCTATGAGAAGAGAATTACTCATTTTTTAGTTCGCATCGCATCAGCGGCTTCATCAGTCCAAATTTACCTCGCCAGATCATTAAAATAGATCATTAAAAATCATCATTAAATATCTGGGTCATAGACTAAAACAGAGGCTATCCAAACTTAATTGATAAATTGGGTAAAAACTCGACAGGTTCTGATTGGAAAACCATTCCTATTTATATATCCAGACGTCGAACAGACTGTTCCCAAATATACTTGGAGTAAGTCAAGTAGAAGTCGTCCAATTCAGATTGGTTTCCCACAGTTCAGAGACCAAGCACAGTTCAGTTTCATTATGTACAGTTCACAGAGACTCTGTACAATCCACGCAGATTACTCTACACCAAAAGGAACAATGTAAAAATCACATAGAATTTGTGAAAGTCAGGCAGACTTAGTGCTGTTATCAAAGGTTTAGTACAGTTCAAACAGACTTATCAGAAGTTCAGACAGACTGTAAAATTCAGATAGCGTTCGTCGAATCGAATTAGGCTTCTTATAAACTTTATTGCTGTTCTAACAGACTTATTATAGTTCATATAGACATTGTAAAATTCAGATAAACTTAGAACGAATCAAATTAGACTTCTTACAAACTTGATCGAAATAAAATTGCAATTACGGTGAATCTCGTCCTCATTTCGACAGATGAAAAAGATTAAGTACAGTTCTAACAGACTTATTATACAGGGTGCCTCAAAAAAACAGGAAATTTGGAGAGGAATAGCAGAGGAAATTTCCCTGCTTTTTTTTTTTTTTTTTTTTTTTTTTTTTTTGGTGGGCATCCTGTAGTTCGGATAGACTTTGTAAATTTCAAATAGACAAAGTCGAATTCAATTAGACTTCTTACAAGCTTTATTAAATATAATTTGCAATTAGGGTGAATATTATCCTCCAAATCGGCCAGCCACTCTCCACACCAACGCAAAAATGTTACCGCTCTCGAAAACGAGCGGCTAAAATCCGACGTCGGAACCGGGACAATCGCACTTCATGAAAGGGAAGAAAATTCGAAAATTCCCCAAAGGAAGATACAAAGGAAAAAGGGGGCAGAGAGACTGAGAGGCCGACGAATCTCCTCCTCCCCCTCCCCCTCCCCCTCCCCCTCCCATTTCGCTCGGCTGGCACCAGGTGGCAATCACCCTTGCCAATGGCGATGTGGTTCAGATGGTAGGTTTCCGAATCGAATTGCGGTTTGACTTTTTCCCTTTTTCAATTTTTGTTCGTGTGTGTGCGTGTTTTTTTTTTTCCTGAGTTCGTTCAGTTAGATTTTATCAAATGATTATTTTCATTGGATGGATTTCTACTTGAAATTAATATCAATAAATTTCGTAGTGAAGTTTTTTGTTTATCGAATTGCGTTGTGACTTTAATTTTTAGCTTTCTGCAAAGAAAACTGTTGAGATGGCTATTGTCTGTCCGTCCGCACTTTTCTGTCCGCCCTCAGATCTTAAAAACTGCTGAGGCTAGAGAGCTGTAAACTGGTATGTTGATCATCCACCCTCCAATCATCAAACATAGCAAATTGTAGCCCGGTAGCCTCAGTAGTTTTTGTTTTATTTAAGGTTAAAGTTGGCCATCATCGTGCGTCTGGCACCGCCATAGGCACCAGCAACACAGGCCATCATCGGCCCGTGGCTGAGAGTTTCATACAGCATTATACGTTGTACAGAAAACTCAATTGCGCATTTTTTACTTGTTTTTTTCAGTTTAATTTTATCAAATGGTTATTTTAATGTATTGGAAATATACTTGAAATTAACGCCAATAAATTATTTAATTAATTTTTTTTTTGTTTATCTAATTGCAGTGTGACATTCATTATTATTTTCCGTTTTTTCCAAGTTCTCTGATTTTGATTTTATAATCGTATCATATGTTCATTTCTATATTCGAAATATACTTGAAAATAACTTCAGTAAGTTTATCGATTAACTTTTATATTTTGATGTTCGATGTTCTACGACCAAAAAGTGATTTGATGTTTATATTGTTCAACCAACTGTCATTAATTTGCGTCAAATACTTCACGCAAATTTGCACTAATTTACTGCGGACAAATGGTTAACCGCATTTGGAGGACAGACATCATTTTAAATATATATCTTTAATATAACCGCTTTTGGTTCTGAAAGTATAGGGTTATATATATAAGGTAACTAAAATCTAATGAATGCCAGAATTTTTCTTCTAAAGTCGATGAACCCTTTTCACCAATCGTTTGTTTAATTGCAAAGCCTTCATGCCTGATTAAAATTGTCCTCTCAGAGGTACAACAGATGAATTTTCGTTTTTTGTGTCTTTTAACAAATTTCCAATGACCTCATCTGGAGTTACACAAGAGCGAGGAAAATAGGGCATTATTTTAGTTTTTTTTTCCACATCAGCACTAAAACTTCAGTGCTTAAGTAATACTGCAGAATTATATACGTACAAAAGCATGTTAAAACATTCCCGAATATTAAAAAAGACTTGACGAACAGGAGAATTAAAGAATCCATTCCTCGAGTATGATGATGACTCCTGGGAATGCTGGGGGAGTGTGGTGGGTGGGTGGTTCTTGGTGGGGGACGTGGGAGTAGTAGGGGGAGGAGTGGTAGTAGTAGTGGTTATGAACGAGCAATATGTCACTGCATGACACGAAAGGGGAAGGGATGGAGGTAAAAATTTATTTAAATACTGCACCCGCTGGCTCTGTACCAAGATGGATGCGCTTTGGAGCGAGCGCTTCGCAGGCCCAAGTATGGATCCCAGAACGAGCTGCATTCGCCGCTCTGTCGGTGATTTACGAGTTTTAGAGAGCATTAAGTGCAGCTGGTAATGTTCATTCTGTGTGTGCGCGTGTCTCTGTGTGTTTTTTTTTTTTTTTTTTTGGCAGCATATCGAATGCGAAAATGGGCTCGTCATTAACGTTAGAGGTTTCGTTCATATTTTTTTACAAGGAGTATTTCGTTCATTTTTGGAAGGTTTCTTTTATATTTTTTGCAAGGTGTATTTTATACTTTTTTGCAAGGCTTATTTTATATTTTTTTTGCCAGGTGTCTTTTAGACTGCGAGGTTTCTTTCATATTTTTTACAGGGCTTATTTCATACTCTTTGCAAGTCTTCTTTTATATTTTTTTGCAAGATTTCGTATACTTTTTGTAAGGTGTCTTTTATACGTTTGTTAAACTTGAGATTCGCCACTTAAAATGAAGAGGAATAAGTGTTTCGGCATTAGTGTACTGGTGAGCTTGCGAAGCATTTCTTTTTAATTTTGTTTTTCAAAAATGTTGAGATATTTTCATCTAAAAATAATACAAATTCCCGTTATGTCAACACAGAAATGTTACAAGACTGAAAATCTGTAGCAGAAAATGTATTTTCAATTTGGTAACAAAATTGAAAAGGCACGTTTCATCACAAAACAATTTTCAAATCACACATTTACACGAAACGATATCATGAATTTTAACAAGAGTGTGAATGCACTAAACGATGGTAGATATTGAAGAAAGCTAACATTTTCCCTTTTTCTATATTTTATCACCATTCCATTAGAGAGGAGGAATCCTTCGGAATAATGCAATTCTGTCTTTGATTAGAATAGATGGAAAGAGGGAAGATTATAAGATATGTGTTGATTTTGAAGTAGTGATAGATACCCCATTTCCTTGCTTCCTGTATTAACTCATCCCAAGGCGAATGTCCATCAAAGTGTCGTGTTACATGCAGAGCTCGGCAAGGCTACCATTTCTCGTTTCTCTCATGATATAGTTTTTTTCCCCCCTTTCCGAGAACATTAAGTGCTGTGCGCGACGCTCCTAATGCATTGGAGGTTTACGTCTGATTTTTTCTGTTGCTCAGCGAATCGGAAATTCAGCATTTTCTGACGGACCGTGATGTGTCATAAATAATATTTTTGTAAAAAAAAAAAAAAATGATTATTTAAAATCAGCTATTAATATTCTAGACTCGCCGATTTTAATTTTTTTTTTTTTGTGTCGCTAATATATACGGTAAAGGGATTTCTGAGGAGATAAATGAGTTTTCATAAAACCTAATTTTTTTTTACTTTTACATTTTTTACTTAGAAGTAATTTGGAATTGTATTTATTCAAAACGTCTAATTTCTTCTTTAATATTTTGCACTTCCTTATCTTTCAGTTCCTGTACATAAAATAGATAATAGCTACTAAGATGTTCATTTGCCAAACATCACATTTTCGTAAGAATAAATAAAAAAAAATTTAATATGTTCTAAGCAATTCAGCAATGACCTTTTATGAAACTGTGAACGGAGGTCGAGGCAGTTGAATGAGGGTCACTGAACTTTCAATTTTCCACGAATTTTCCGCAACATTCTCCGTATCGAGTCGCAATCACATGACTTTCCAGTATTTACGGAGATCACAGGGACAGAGCGTTGAACTTGCAGAGTGTACATCAAAGGAATCATTTGTGAAGGAAAATAGCACTGGAATTGGGAAATAATCAAAGACCTCTTGTTATTGCAGGCAGTAGAGTCATGCTTTTCGGTCCTAAAGCAACGCGAATATTTTTTTCATGAAAAGAGTAAGTGCAGTTTCATTGAGGATTTATATTCCTACATACTTTTGTAAGCAAACATTTCTGGTGGTCTAGGGATTAAAGAAAGGTTAAAAGTTACTATTCCCGTATAAATGTTTAAATATTTCTCACGTTAAACGGTACCGAATATTTCAGAAAACTAAAACGAAACAAAAACCTACAGGAAATATTGAATATTTGATTCTTTAGTATGAGAAATATGCTGTGGAAATCTCCAAGGCTGTTCTCAAACGAATGCTTGAATATTTCTCAAAAAGATAAATATGTGATATAAAAATTTGAATATATATGAAAATTAGTTAAAGAAGCTACAGAAATATAAATAAATATTTGATCATTTAGTATGCCTAATATCACACGGGAATCTCCAACCAGTCATTTACTCATATTAGCATGAAACTGCCCTAAAATGGAAGCCTGCAGCATCTGTAAAAATACAAACTTGGGAAAAATGCTAGACACACCCTTCCCTCACTACTGCAAATGGGATCCCCTAAATACTCGTGGAAAGCATTGAAGAATCATTCCGAAACTGCAGTAACTTGTGTATTAGTGTTTCACGAGCCCAGTAGGTGGCATATCTCAATTGCGAAAATTCTGCAGATACTGCAGTTTTCCATTTTAGGGCAGTAAACACCACCGAATAAAATCGAAAATTGCCGAGAGACAAAAACTACGTTAACGACCGAATCTCTCTTCCACCGCGTGATGATTATTGTGGGGGGCGGGCGGGAAGGGGGATGCAGAATAAAATCGCGGGAGATGTAGGAACAGCTGTTATTAAAGAGCAGTAAGTCACTGCATGACATGGAAGGGGAAGGCTATGAAACAGACATTCATTTAAATACTGCATGCGTTGGCTCTGTACCAAGACGGATGGGTTTCTGAGCTGTCCCCCGCCAGGGAACACACATCCTGGATACGGCCTTAATTCCCTCCGTTATTCTCGTGATGTGAGATTTTTTGTGTTTTAAGAAAGGGAATTAACTGCGGCTGGTAACGTTGGTAATGCATTCACGATTTAAGTGGTATTTGATTCGGCTGTGATAATGCAGTGTCTAGATTTTTTCTGGAAGGAGTGATGTTTCTTTCTAGTAAGGATACTTCTTTTTAAAATCCAGTTTTCCTAATTATGTCATGATTTCTGCGCTGTTTCTTCTGTTTAGGTTTTGAAATTATGCTTAAGTAGTTGTCATTTTGTTCTAGTAAGAATACTATCATTAAAAAAGTCTTTTTTCATTCAATTCATGGATGTTGCAAGTCCGTCCTTGTAGTAAAAAAATTCGTTGATGGCCACTTTGTTTTTAACGAATTTTTGAAAACAAAAGAAAAACATAAAATAGAATAAAGAAATAAATATCAGTGTTCAAATGATAGCTAATCCTACCGACCTAGAGGAGCAGGAATTTCAGCTCCAAATGGAATTGCGAGACCCTCAGTGGGAAATATTTAATCTCACGACAGGCCTTGAAGGCATCGTATAATCCACATGAAACCAGGGAACAATCACTGAATATAATAGGAATATATTCACCAGTCTCGCAGTGCCTACCATTATTCACCTTGAAAGCAGTTCCAGTGATTACAAATAGCTTTGAAAAGGTCGATCCATGAAGAAATCAGTCACCCACATTCCAGTATTGCTCACTTCCAGATGACCTTCAGCCAAATAGCGTTAACTTGCATAGGAGAAACACTGCGAGATAAACGAACGTCACTGAATAGAAATGATATGCTATAGAAATTTGCTAAAGACTCAAATCCTAAAGGAATCTGTGATTGTTGCTTTTGCTATTGTTATGATTATTATTAATAGCAGTAATACACACACTCATATATATATATATATATATATATATATATATATATATATATATATATATATATATACATACATATACATACATATATATATACATGTATATATGTATACATATATTAATTACTCTGCCGAAAAAGCACATACTTTCATCTTTTATTACTAGCCAATGGGGTAAAAGTTGCGTTCCAAGACAGTCTAGCTATGTAAAGTTTTGCCATCTTATTTTATTTTTTTAATTGAATAAACCCTTATAGTATCCAGCGCTTGCAATGGAATTTTATATAATTACTCGGACCTAAGTACAGAACCGAAAGAACATGCTTCATTATTATAAAAGTGATAGTTGTCGGGACATTGCTTCATAATCTGTGGAAGCTGTGTTTGAAATGAAGTCTAGCGCTCCCATGATATTTATCGTTGCTGTTAAACTCTTACTGGGTACAACGGAGTTCTGCCATATCCTGTGATGGTTCCATTTGCATAGTTATGACCCCACAGTACCACACCACTATGGCAATTTGGGAAACATTGCATTCTCAGTACCTTCTCATTTACATATTCCAGAAAGTAAATGTTGGATAAAACTGCATAATTCCGCCATAACCTGCTCCCCGAATCATGCATAAGATATGAATTGTAAATGGCCGTTGCTCCTCCGATTTGATCTTCCTCTGTGCTTGAATGTGTTTTGGGGAATCTTGGCCACATGCCTCTCAGAACGAAACGGCGCATGCGCATAAAGGGAGGTGTCTTGATAGCATGAAAGAGAAAAATTGTTAATTAGCTATAAGGTTGGCTGATTTAGCAGAAAATTCTCGTATGGTTTAGGATTATATGAGGTGTTTTAGAATAATTTTTCTATCTGCTAATAGGAAATTTTTAAAAATCAACATTTAACAAAGAAATCCTCATTTTTCTGTGGAAAAAATGTTAACCCATTTAGTAAAATTGTCCTTTCGAGAAAAAGCAGTCTCGCTTACGACATTATATAGCTTATTCCATTGGAGTTACGGCTTACATTTAGATAAGAATAATGTATTCTCTTTACCCTTGTATAAAGTGGCTGTTTTGAAGGAGGTGGTATAACGTAGGTCGTAGTATTACGATATAAGTTTATACACGTGAATGTAGTTTAAATGATTCACGCAGCAAACATATGAGTAAGGTTAATTCTCACGAGCTCTTGGAAACGACAGCAGTAATACGATTGTTCCATATACCAAAATTAAATCCAGAGTATAAAATCTATTTTCCTGTCGACTTGAAATGACTTCTTACATCATTTTATTCCGCTAAGGGAAAATCAACTTATATCACCTTAATATATTACTTTAACCAAGCTTAACATCGTTAGCAAGATAAATAGCACGTGACATACCATTTATACAATACATTTCCAATGTGGATTACCATACGCTTATACAATACATTTCCAACGTGGATTACCATACACGGTTATACAATACACTTCCAACTCCAACGTGGATTACCATACACCTTTATGCAATACATTTCCAACGTGGATTACCATACACGGTTATACAATACATTTCCAACGTGGATTACCATACACGGTTATACAATACATTTCCAACGTGGATTACCAAACACGGTTTTACATTTCCAACGTGGATTACCGTACACGGTTATACAATACATTTCCAACATGGATTACCGTACACATACAATGCATTTCCAACGTGGATTACCGTACACAGTTATACAATACATTTCCAACGTGGATTACCATACACGGTTATACAATACATTTCCAACGTGGATTACCGTACACGGTTATACAATACATTTCCAACATGGATTACCGTACACATACAATGCATTTCCAACGTGGATTACCATACACGGTTCTACAATACATTTCCAATTCCAACGTGGATTACCATACACCATTATGCAATGCATTTCCAACGTGGATTACCATACACGGTTATACAATACATTTCCAATTCCAGCGTGGGTTACCATACATCGTTATGCAATACATTTCCAACGTGGATTACCATACACGGAACTATTATCTCCTTCAGCAGACAAAAGCCTTGGAAGCGTAGTTATCAAAATGCAAATGCTGCGTCACGGAAGACAGATGAAGCATCGGTAAAAAAAAAAAAAAATACAATATATCTACGAAGTCGTACATATTAAAAACAGCAACTGGGAACCTGGAAGTTCTTGTAATGAAAGTGTAGTTTCCTTTGACAAGATGCATTGCAGCTACATCGACTCAAGGAATTACAGTGGCTATCGAGGATAACGATAACAGTGTACGTTACTGTTATTTGCACTGTCATTCACGAGGTCGTTCATAGCGGAGGGGGTTGGGGGTGGGGGGAAGAAAGTGTCCTCTAATGGAGAGGTTGGTTAAGCATGGCATATACAACGTGATGAATCTGTAGTGAGAGCATAATAGTTTAAGCCCTTATATAATGGCTGTTAATATTTACAAAACCAGTGTCAACGAGCGGTATGAATTATCATTAACCTTGCCGTTATTAAAGCTATCAAACTTGCTGTTGCGTAAGTAATTATTATTATTATTATTATTATTATTATTGTTATTATTATTATTATTATTGTGTAATATAAATCCACAATTATATAGTAAATTGTATGTTTTATCTTTTACACAGTAATACAATTTACTACATTATTGTGGATTTTTATTACACAACTTTGTTTTCACGAGATTGTGAATTTCTTAGCATTATTGTTATTATTATTATTATTATTATTATTATTATTATTATTATTATTATTATTATTATTATTATTGAATTTCTTAGCATTATTATTATTATTATTATTATTATTATTATTATTATTATTATTATTATTATTATTATTATTATTAGATGAAAGTGTAAACGTGCGTACGCTATATATAAACACAAAATAAACATAAACGTTAGCAAAGGTACAGAATAATATTTTTCAATAATAACCGTCATAACTTTTAGGTCTAAGGACCCACAGGCCTAATAAAAGAATCTCCTGAGGCCTAAGGGAGGGGCCGGGGGCGGGGGTGAAATATGTGTCGGAGATAAACAATACCCGAAGGCACAGAGTGGCCATTGGGATGAATGACGAATGGGTCCATTAGTCAAGACCCAAATTCATTTACTCGTTTGTTTTGAATGGCAGTAATTTCAGGAAGACATTAAGGCGTAAAACAACGAACGAGAGAACGAGAAAGTTGTTTGTGTTCCTGTTTACCATTCGGTTTAACAAGACTTATTTTTATTGGGTAGGAATGGAATGGAATATCGAGTTTAGGCCAAAGGCCAAGCACTGGGACCCGTGCGGTCATTCAGCTCTGGGAAGGAAATTGAGAGTAGGTAGGTTTGAATGGTGTAATAGGAAGAAAACCTCGCAATTGCAATGAAATAATTGTTGGGAGAGGTTGGAAAGGAAGATGGAAGAAAGAGAATATGAACGGAGGTACAGTTATAGGAATGAAAGGGTTTGCAGCTAGGGGCCGAAGGGACGCTGCAAAGAACCTTTAGTAATGTCTACAGTGCACCCCGTGAATTGCACTGAGGGTGCTACCCCCCTACGGGGAGATTTTTTTATTTTGTAGGCATTCTCGTTATGTGCACCTTCCGATGAGAACCTGGACTATTGGGAGTGGGATACGTGCCTATAAACAGGAGCAATAAAACGTTGATATTAGGGAAACAAATCTGACAAGTTTCATTCAGACAATAAACTATTTATCATATCAAATCGAACTTTTTTGTTGGTAAATGTATATAGCTTATTCCGGCTGGGCTCAGGATACAATTTAACGTCGACAGCATTTACTATTTATATTCCTTAGATTAGAATGTTGATATTATTAATGTTAAAGGAAGTGTGAGGTATGAGCAGAAAGGTTGCTAGCGTGTCATTGGGTAATAATTAATAAGTTTAGTTGGCAAATACAGTTGGGGTCAAAGATACGTAAATATATTTACATTAGAGACGTTGTCGAAGATAGCGGTTATTTACATGTGTACTCAAGTATAAAATCTAAATCAGTAATTTTTGTTATATATTTGGTGAACGTGTTTTTGTATGACTACAAGAAGAGATCAGGACAGATTCTATCCTTTACTATATATTTTATCAGTTACATTCTTCCATCAATGTCAGTTTAAAAAAAAAATTTTTTTTGCATCGGCCTGTTACCAAATAACTACAGATATCTTTTAACACTAAAAAAATCTTCCTTAGAAAATGATGTATCATGATATCCCTCAAATTCAAGTTATTTAGATTCCTTCAGTATAATTGGTTTTGACATGACTGTGTTAGCAACAGGGAAGGGAAGTTGACGGGATAAGATGGTTTTTGTTAAATTGTTATAAGGGAGGGAGATACTAAAGGGTCACAGAGAGAGAGAGAGAGAGAGAGAGAGAGAGAGAGAGAGAGAGAGAGAGAGAGGTACGAAAGATACCACTAATTTCGGCCCCATAACTCTCACAATTCATTTGGGCAAGAAAGATTTTTCTTATTGCGAGGAAAACCACCTCGACTAAGTTTTTTTCCCTATGGCTATAGAAAACGGATAAGTACATGCTCGTTTTCTGTCACCTAATATGACGCGAGCCCTGGGGTGCAAGTTTTCCCATAAAAGCTCAAGTTTTGGGACATTTCTTTTCTTGGCTTGTCATGTTAAGGCGAAAGTTTTGCTCTTTCCTGTATGGTGGTACCGGAGCCCATTCATAGGCCTTAGGCTTTTGTTGGGGCTCTTTTATAACAGCTAGGTCCCCAAAGTAAGGGTAAAAAAAGCTATTGAGGGTGACAAAGTTACCCCGTATCAGCATTGTCTATCTCTTGTTCAAACATACACATACATAAAAACATACATACATACAAATGTGTTTATAATTTCAAATGTTAATCCACAAAAATAAACCGCTAATATCGAATTGTTTTTGCCCTGCGAATAAGGTATGCCCAGATAGAATTGTTTATGAAATAGAGAAATTATTTATATATTTAGGTGTCTGGTAAGGTTTCAAGTACATTTTACATGTCCATAACAAAATTTTCTAAAATTCGAAATACAAAGAGGTCATTGTACATTTACTTTGTTTCATACACAAATATGCACACATAGGTATGTGCGGCCACACACACACCCGTATATATATATATATATATATATATATATATATATATATATATATATATATATATACACATACATTTACACAAGGGATTGCATATTGATATAAGCCACGGGGCATTTGATGCATGCATTCAGAAACTTAGGAATAATGTACGTGTCAATTTCCTTTTGATCTCAAAGTCACAGAATCCAGATACGGAGGAGCAATATATATGATAATTCTCTTTTGGTTCCTCACTCGCTCATTCTTATAAAAAACAGACACTACAAAGCACCAATCTGTAAGGTAATTCATAAGGTCATTTCATTTTGACTACGCGTCCATTAGCTCATGCAGAAGCCATGAGAGAGAGGTGTCATGAAATGCGAATGAAGAATAAATTCCGCCAGGAATATCGTTCTGGTCGTTAAGGTGAGTGATAAACGTTCTCATTAGTGAGACAATACAAATTTGCAGAAGCGTTTGGATGTAAGATTCAGGCAAAACAAAAAAAGTAAAAAAAATACGTTTTCTGTACAGACGCTACAGCGTATAATCAAGGCCACCGAAAATAGAGCTATCTTTCGGTGGTCTCGGTATAGTGCTGCACGAGCAGCGGCCCATGAAACTCTAACCACGGCCCGGTGGTGGCCTGGCCTCTATCGTTGCCAAACGCATGATTAATGCTAACTTTAACATTAAATAGAATAAAAACTACTGAGGCTAGAGGGCTACAATTTGGTATGTTTGATGATTGGAGGGTGGATGATCAACACATCAATTTGCAGCCCTCTAGCCTCAGTAGTTTTAAAGAACTGAGGGCGGACAGACATAGTGCGGACGGACAGACAAAGCCGGCACAGCAGTTTTCTTTTACAGAAAACTAAAAACCAGTGAAACGTTTAAGCGGAGAGGCTTCGGATTTTAGTTCTTTGTTGTTGGTTAGCCTAAAGGGCACTTTATGTCAAACTTTCCATACATTGATTTTTGTTGTTGTAGTCTAATGATAAACTGGAGTACGCTGGGGAATAGCAAAGTCCTTATGTTATTTGGCGTTTGGTGATAGTTTGACCTTAAATGAAATAAGTTTACTGGTTCAGTCATTTGCATCTATTGCCTTGCACTTTCAAATATATGTAACACACACACACTATATATATATATATGTGTGTGTGTGTGTGTATGTATGTACATACACACACACACACACACACACACACACACATATATATATATATATATATATATATATATATATATATATATATATATATATATATATATATATATATAAAGGAGCTGTGGAAAAGCATTCCGTTTTCTATCCATTTATTACAATGCCAACGTTTCGCATCGCTTGATACATCTTCCAGGCTGCAATTGCGATTAAAAATAAACAGTATTTGCGTATAAAAGATAAGATATATACACATTACATACTTATTTACACCATATTAGCGGTTAAAAAACAGAACAAGGGGAAAAATAAGAAGCAGAGGCAAGAAGCGTAAAACACCTATCAACAATGGTATCGTAGACCAGTCTAACAATGCAGAAAAGGGGGGGCGGGGAGAGAGAGAGAACAATAATTACTCCCCACCGTCAATCTTCCGTAGATCCCTTAACAAACTGCTTAATTTGAAACTAAATCCCCCACCCATAGTTCTCAGCGCACCTAGATTACCTCTATATACTAGATTCCCTTATTTACCAGACAACAGATTCGAGAAAAAATGTACTAGTTTATTTAATAGACAATTACGTGCACTCAAACTAAAGATAATCCCGATGAACCCCAGAACCATCGGGTCCCTCTTTCCTTTCAAGGATAGAATCAGCCCCCTGTTGACCTCCGGTGTAATCTGCAAATATACATGTCCCAGATGTAATCTGGGCACATACATCGGATGTACCTGGAGGCCGCTAAAGATCCGAATCTCCTCTCACCAGGGGATTAGCTATAGAGCAGGTAGTCGACTATCTAATCGTGATCAGTCGAATGTGAGAAACCATACATAGCAAGACTTGCAAAACACATATAGACGCCAAGGAATTTAGTATTGTGGGGAGAACAAGAAGTATGGAGGAACTGGCCACCCTTGAATCTATAATGATCAAATTTACTGTCCCTTCCCTCAATCACCAATCAGCATCAACCCAACTGTTCATTGCATAGTTTGCTCTTGTTTTTAGCCTCTGTCTGTGCCGCCCCCGCCCCCCCCCCCCCGCGTCTCTCTCTCCCCCTGCTGTTCTGCATTTCTTGTTAGACTGGTTTACGCTACCATTGTTGGTAGGTGTTTTACGTGTCTTGCCTCTGCATTTGGTGTTTCCACTTGTTCTATTTTTTAACCGCTAATATGGTGTAAATAAGTACGTAATGTGTATATATCTCATCTTTTATACGCAAATACTGTTTATTTTTAATCGCTGTTTCAGCCTGGAAAATGTATTGGGCGATATGAAACGTCGGCGTCTTAATAAATGGATAGAAAACAGAATGCTTTTCCATAGCTCCATTATGTCTACTGTCTGAGTGTCTGCTCCTGCTATATATATATATATATATATATATATATATATATATATATATATATATATATATATATATATATATATATATATATATATATATATATATATATATATATATCGTGTGTCTAAAATTTCATCTCATCAGTTGAGCTTTCATCTTAATATATTCACCTAACCATACGTAAATTTTAAGTTGACCCCGTCCATTTTCAAAAGACGAGTCAA
>NC_089758.1:28364233-28411733 GCF_040412425.1 Macrobrachium rosenbergii
TTCCATAAAATATGAAATTAACTATTTAATGCACTAAACTAACTACTTTAAAATAATCTTCACGTGGAAATGCAATTCCTTCTCATTCGCATTTTCCGTCGATTATTCAAACATCACTCCACATAAATAAAAAACAGATTCATTATATCTCTATAGAAATATTACAACTGCGAAAAAAAAAGTTCAGCAAAATCCTGCCGTGATTCACGTAAACATCCAAATTACTTGGCTTATAAAAAAAAAACAAATAGATAAATAAAAATAGGAAATGTTTTGGTAAACTCGGACGCAGATTAAAAATGGCGAAATTGTTAATGGCCGAAATTCAGCTTATCCGAGCTTGTTATTGATTGTAATCAAACGCGTATTTTTGCCGGATGTGGACCTTTCATTCCCGTGCTTTTCACTGAACTAAAATAAGAAGAAAGGTGGGTTTGATTTATTTTCGATATACTTTAACTGGGAAATCGTATTGCCTGATGTATTAAGTACAGTTTTAAGCTTATTGCTGCAAGAAAGAAACAAACAACTGGTTTCATTTGTCTTTATGTTTCTGTGTTGGAATTGTGTGGGTTGACATACTCTGGGGTTCCTCATCTTCAGTTTAAAGTAAACGTTACCACTTATTTTAGAGGTTGATTGCAGTAGGATTTTTTCAGTGGATTCTTCTAACAATAAAATGCCCGTTCCCTTATGGTAGAAAGCCGTCAGGTGTGCGTATATGTATATATTTATATATATATATATATATATATATATATATATATATATATATATATATATATATATATATATATATATATATATATATATTGATTGTATGTATGTATGTATGTGTATTTTGCCTTTATTTATACATTCATCACCTTCCATATCTTCGTGAATCAGTTATACATGTATGTATGAATATACAACATATACACGTACGTATATATGTGTGTATGCATGTATGTATAAATTCAGAGGTAAATTCATGAGTTAATATCTCAATGCCAACAGCCTCTACTGAAACCAAAGAAGCAATTCGAAAGCAAGACCAGAAATAAATGAGAGACGGCGTCACACAGCGGCCATTAGGACGAGCGACGACTGCGGGTTAGCGAAGATAACACTCAATTATGCGACAGTTTTGAATACGGATTTCAGGAAGTCATTACGGCGTAATGTAACGGGAAAGGGAATGCGAGTTGTGGGCATTTATCATTCGCCTTCCCCAAAAGTGTGTCTTATCGGAGACAGTTTTCTCTCCCGCCACGTTTTCTTTTCTTATTTTCTTTAGATAAGAAAATGAATCGCGGGAAAATGAAAACCTGCGGATTTGGGCGCAGTTTACGGCTTGCATTCTTCATTCCATTATTACGGTTCTTGGGTCTTTATTTCATGCCTTTTTTTTTTCTCCTTATTCTTTTCTCTCTTTCTCTCTCTTTGTCTGCTTATAAGTCTGTTTTATCATGTTTTTTTGTTTTGCTTTTTTTTGTTTAGTGTCCGTTGGACTGTTAAGATAGTGATTTCTGTGGCTGTCAGTTGTAAACTGTATACAGAAAGATGTCTCTTTTTTTTTTCAATTATCTTACGAAAACATTTTATTTTCCCCTCTTTACCTTTCAGTTACACACACCATATATATATATATATATTATATATATACATATATACATGCAGTATATATGTATATATATACATGTATATATATACACGCACTAGCACACACACTAAACGAACCCTGTCTCAGGACAAAAGAATAAATTTCTTCCACCTCACAGCCTTTGAAATCAGAAGCTACAGTTGCTATCTAATCTCCAACAGTAGACTTTCCTTCCCGGTGTTGGGTTGTAGAGTGTCTCTTCTCGACTAGTTTATTAGATCCATTCTCTCTACAGCTTACGCAACTCCAACCCCTTGTGTTTAGAGCCTGCCTCGGGCTCTCTAGTATTGCTTCTCACTTTCTACTTTATTGCGTCCTTCCTCAGCCCTTGGAGACTGAAGAGTTCGTAATGAATTGTTGAAGTTTTATGTAATCGAGACTTATATTCGGAGTTCCCAGAGCGATAGGGGAAATATTTTGCATAATGTTACGTCACTTTTTAAATCCATTGTTTTTCTTCCATTCTTATGAATGAATATATATTACATGGTGAGAGTTAAGGTCATTCTTTTCCCTGATCTTTTTCGTTGCCACTGGTTAATATATTATTTTGATATATATATATATATATATATATATATATATATATATATATATATATATATATATATATATATATATATATATATATATATATATATATACAGTATATATGTTATGATTTTTAATATATAACAACATACGTTCACAAAATGGTTGTTTTCTCTGGTTTGATTAATAAGAAATCGTTTAGGTTCTGTACCATAGCCGTTAGCCGTTAGCCTGTGATCCTGGCTATAATGAAATATGATGAAGTA
Organism: Macrobrachium rosenbergii; assembly: GCF_040412425.1. Lineage (NCBI taxonomy): Eukaryota > Metazoa > Arthropoda > Malacostraca > Decapoda > Palaemonidae > Macrobrachium > Macrobrachium rosenbergii. The sequence continues at coordinate 28,366,676 of NC_089758.1, forward strand.
TGTTTATTGTGATCAGCTGCCTTTCATAACTGCTGTTCAGTCGCGGTATCATCATTAAAACTTTGTAGGAATAATTTTAATAATGTATCATCAAGTCAAAACATATAATTTTCGGCAGTCAAGCATTTATTAAGAGATTTTCCAAAGACCTTCACGGCAAGACAATAAAAAACAGAAAGTAAATAGTGTTGTACCCTTTGTTCATTAGAACCTGATGCGATACATTTTTTTCATTATAAGTATAACAATACCCTGTGCCCAGACACCACTGATTAAGCAAGTATATACAGTTTCCAGCAGGTTTAATATGATTATCAAAGTCCCTCTAAGTTCGGCCAAGTTTCCCCATATTCGGGGAGAGTTCAATTTGCATGTTTATGTCGCTGTAGTCAACACTCTGTATGCTAATCAAGGGGAATTTTGTAACGAAGTTATTTCGAATTCCCTTTTGTTTACATATTCAGTGAAGTTTACGTAAGGGCAAAAAGGGTTCCTTTTACGTTTCATGGTCGTCTTATTTACAAGGTCATTCTGAGTATGGTGTAAACAGTGGTATAATATTTCAGTTATCGTGGTGACCTCTATGAGTGGTGATATCAGGAAAAACACTTCAGAGACACTCGCATATAAAATACGTTTTTATACGTATGATACTTTTGTTATAATACTAACGAAAGTCACCAAAGTGCAAATGAAAAGGATATGCATATATATATATATATATATATATATATATATATATATATATATATATATATATATATATATATATATATATATAAACAAACATATATGTGTGTATGTATGTGTCTCTGCGTGGGTGTGTATGTGTAGGTGTATATTCATTTACGGTTTTGCGTGCGTATACATACTTGTGAAATTCCTTGCAAGAATTACATTGGCTATACGATGACAAAAAGTCCGTAATCGGACGCATTTACCTAGCAACTTGTCAACACACCCTCTCAGGGTGCCTGCAAGCAATAATCGAAAAATACCGTCACACAAACCCTCCTTACCTGGGCGCCACCGCTGGCCATTGGGAGAAATGACGAACGAGAGCATTAGCGGAGATAACATTCGTTCACCGCCAACATTTGAATGCGAAAATTTAGGAAGACATTACTGCGTAATGTAACGGAAAGAGAAGTTTCAGAATGCCGCTCTTTTATCATTCGGTTTAACAAAGAGTCTTTTCACCGGCCGGATTTTTTTATGGTTCATATTTCCTGGTTTTTTTTCCCCCCTCCCCGAGATAAGAAAATTAGGCAGCTGAGGAAACATATCCAACATAAATAGCCCGCCGGTGTCATGAGGGGGGGAGGGGCGTTCGACCGTCACGCTTGGGGTTTATACGTTTTCGTCTGTCTTGGAACTTATCGGAAAATTGTTTTGTTTAACTTCTCTCTCTCTCTCTCTCTCTCTCTCTCTCTCTCTCTCTCTCTCTCTCTCTCTCTCTCTCTCTCTCTGTATCTACTGTATATATGTATATATATAGATTATATATATATATATATATATATATATATATATATATATATATATATATATATATGAGAGAGAGAGAGAGAGAGAGAGAGAGAGAGAGAGAGAGAGACACGTGTAAGTTTTTGTAGGGAAATGAGCATCACTCTCTAATACTAACTCTGGCAATTATACTACTACTTTTTGCCTAATGACCTGAATCCGTTTCCCTTGAAATAAGTCCAATTACCTTTGTAGAAAATGGAAAGCATAAGAACAGTAATTCCTAAGACGTTACTGCTGGCGGTATAATGTTAATTGCTTTTATGAACTGAGACCTAAATTACTCTGTTACTTGGATTATCACCTTTTTGTCTGTACAGTGGCATGTGGCAATGATCTTTTCAAAAGTAATTATTTCTCTCTGATAAAAGAGAGAGAGAGAGAGATAGTGGCAAATATACATATACTGTATATGCATTATATTATATATATATATATATATATATATATATATATATATATATATATATATATATATATATATATATATATATATATATATATGTATATATATATATATATATATATATATATATATATATATATATATATATATATATATATATATAGATACATATACACCAGAGAGAGGGGAGATTCTTCGGACAGGGAATAATGCAGGAAAATAGAAAAAGGAAACTTTTTAGGGAGGTGGGCCAAGTCATGAAAAACTGCCTACACGAGGAAAACAAGAAAAAGTATTGCGCAGAGACTATGGCAGAAGGAAAAGGAACGGATGTCATAGATGATACAGTGTGTAAAAAAGAAATAAAAAAAAAAACATTGGCAAATCAGCTGAGGGGAAGCTTATCTGGAAGGAATAAATCAGTGGGTGAAAAAACATCAGATATTTCCGGTAGGATGATTTTATGGCCCCATTAATAACACCTCATGAAGCATGCTGAATGATTTATTCCAACAAATCACTTCGTGTATGGAATCAAAGATGGATCTTTGGGCTTAGTCCAACAATAAAGCTTGTTCGTGAAATAGGTGCGATTCTCATGGATCCTTTAATTTTCTTTTCAGTTATGTAGAAGTGGAAAAATGATAAAGATTCATCACTGCGTGCAGCTTACTTACATAAACCCTGAGCTTTATCGATGGTCGGGATTTCTTAGGGTGACTGAACTGTCCTTTTAGGGTAGACTTTAGGGTGATTGCAGTAGCGTCAGGAGTTAAGGAACGCTGTTATCGTTTGCTTCAACAAGATCCTGAGGTACGGATGGCTTGATCCTCATGAATAGTAAAAATTATGTATATAAATATATATATATATATATATATATATATATATATATATATATATATATATATATATATATATATATATATGTATATATATATATATGTATATATATATATATATATATATATATATATATATATATATATATATAATAGATAGATAGGCAGATATAGGTATAACGTTTAATTGAAAAAGTTTTTATTTGATCAAGAATTTGAGAGATTAGAGCTATGAGAATCCAGTGGCAGTGCATTTGGCAATATTGATTTATCATACTTAAGGGGATGGGCATCACATCTACTTTGCTGGTTTAACGCGATTAAAACTGAAGCCATCATCAATTATGGTTGGTGCTTAGTATGTGGAAGTTTAAAAGTAAAATAACACATTACATCAAATTTGCATATAGCAAATTGAGATCTGGAAATATTTAGTATTTTTTCTACATGTGAGTGTACTTAAAAGAAAATGGAATTTATTTCATAACTTTTAATTCTCGCCCAGTGCGGGAAAAAATAAAAAAATAAAAAATAAAAAAAAATCCGCCAAAAAAATGTATCATATTTTATTTCGACACTCGTCATTCGCACCTATGATGATTGCCACTGGGAATGGGAGTGAATTCAACGCTTACAATTTCCATTACTTCCCGTTTGAATACAGAATTTCAGGAATACCTTTTTATTTTTTTTTATGAAGTATCGAATATTTGCGCTTCGCTCCGATTCAGAGTTCCCTCTTTACACCATCCCACTTTGCGCCCGGTGAAAATTTTATGATGACGAGTGGAGCAACAGTTCACTTTGTGAGGGAATGGAGATGGGGCGTACACGTTTCTGAAAGTAAGAAAAACAAAAGCGGTTCGAAAAATTGAAGGAGTTGTTACTTGTGTTTACAGGTGCAGTCTGTACAGCTCTTAGTTTCACAGATGCAGTCTGTACAATTCTTTAGTTTCACAGATGTCTGTACTGTTCGTTAGTATCACAGATGCAGTCTGTACAGTTCGTTAGTTTCACAGTTGCAGTCTGGACAGTTCGTTAGTATCACAGGTGCAGTCTGTACAGTTCGTTATTTTCACAGATGCAGTCTGTACAATTCGTTAGTTTCACAGATGCAGTTTGGACAATTGGTTAGTTTCACAGATTCAGTCTTTACAATTGGTTAGTTTCACAGATGCGGTCTGTACAATTGGTTAGTTTCACAGATGGAGTCTGTACAATTCGTTAGTTTCACATATGCAATCTGTACAATTGGTTAGTTTCACAGATGCCGTCTGTACAATTCGTTAGTTTCACAGATGCAGTCTGTACAATTGGTTAGTTTCACAGGTGCAGTCTGCACAATTCGTTAGTTTCACATATGCAGGCTGTACAGTTGGTTAGTATCACAGATGCAGTCTGTACAATTGGTTAGTTTCACAGGTGCAATCTGTACAATTTGTTAGTTTCACATATGCAGGCTGTACAGTTGGTTAGTTTCACAGATGCCGTCTGTACAATTCGTTAGTTTCACAGATGCAGTCTGTACAATTGGTTAGTTTCACAGGTGCAGTCTGCACAATTCGTTAGTTTCACATATGCAGGCTGTACAGTTGGTTAGTATCACAGATGCAGTCTGTACAATTGGTTAGTTTCACAGGTGCAGTCTGCACAATTCGTTAGTTTCACATATGCAGGCTGTACAGTTGGTTAGTATCACAGATGCAGTCTGTACAATTGGTTAGTTTCACAGATGCAGTCTGTACAATTCGTTGGTTTCACATATGCAATCTGTACAATTGGTTAGTTTCACAGATGCAGTCTGTACACTTCATTAGTATCACAGATGCAGTCTGTGCAGTTCGTTACAACTCGTTAGTTTTACAGATGCAGTCTGTACAATTGGTTAGTTTCACAGATGCAGTCTGTACAATTCGGTAGTTTCACATATGCAATCTGTACAATTGGTTAGTATCACAGATGCAGTCTGTACAATTGGTTAGTTTCTCAGATGCAGTCTGTTCAATTCGTTAGTTTCACATATGCAGCTGTACAATTGGTTAGTATCACAGATGCAGTCTGTACAATTGGTTAGTTTCACAGGTGCAGTCTGTACAATTCGTTAGTTTCGCATATGCAATCTGTACAATTGGTTAGTTTCACAGATGCAGTCTGTACAATTCGTTAGTTTCGCATATGCAATCTGTACAATTCGTTAGTTTCACAGATGCAGTCTGTACACTTCGTTAGTATCACAGATGCAGTCTGTGCAATTCGTTACAATTCGTTAGTTTCACAGATGCAGTCTGTACAATTGGTTAGTTTCACAGATGCAGTCTGTACAGTTCGTTAGTTTCGAAATAATTTTTTTTCTCCATCGTATAATCTGGATAGAATTCATTAGTTATGTGTGGTTATCCATATTAATATCCAATATCCTAGAAAAATGTTACTGTAAAAGCATGATAAACACATATTCATACTCTAAGATTCTGTCACCAAAGAAATCTTTATTGTTTAATTTTCTCTTTTATAACACATTTCTTATCATGATCTTTAACGACGCAAACGTTTTACAGTAAACCGGTCATTAAATTTCACAGTGTATTATTGATGGTCCCATTAAGCAATTCACGTGGAAATATCTCTTTGATATATTTCCGGCGGTGTATTCATGGAGATAAGAGTAATCACCACCGCCATTAAAATGCATTTATTTTATCACTCTCCTTTGCTTGTTATATATTCTTGTTGTATAATTACTTCGTATTATTTATTTTCTTTGCTTTAATTCTGTGGTTCTTTTACTTCATAATTCTACGAAAGACAAATTCTCCTATTTCTGAAATGGTAGCTGACACTCGTTTTTTTTAGGATTTCATTAAAAAGAAATTATAAGTATTTCAATCATTATAATTAATTCTCAGCGTGCTCGCGCACCCACGTGCACACCCACACATATATATACATATTTTATTTATTTATTATTACTAATCTTATCACAGTTTAATTTTTGTTACAATTGCCAGAGTGTTTTCATCGTTCCTGATAATTGTTTATGCATTACCAAATGAAATTTCAAATGGATGTCAGTTTTACAGCTTAACAACTATTCAAATAGAGAGAGAGAGAGAGAGAGAGAGAGAGAGAGAGAGAGAGAGAGAGAGAGAGAGAGAGAGAGAGAGAGAGAGAGTCGAAATGTATCCGTAGGAATTGATGAAGAAAATTACTTTAACGAATTGCAAAGCATTAAGTGACTAAGAGACGATTTCAGTAGAATGAAACCACATGATCGATGCCTCACGGAAAACCAGGAAATAACAACAGATGTTACGGGAGCGTTTCATTAGTCACTGTAACTTGTAATGGATGACTCGCCCATCCATCAGGAGAACCAAAGTCTTCTTTGAATCTCTGACAACCTGGTGATGGATGAGTGTCACGGGCAGCCCGTGTCGCTGCTGTATGACCCGCGCACAAAGAGAAAGATTTGTGACACACGAGTCACCCTCGACAAAATTGGGCGATATTTCCATCAGGGGTGGACAGTTATCTGGACATTGTGTTCACTGATGCATTTTGCAGCGTCGCAAACTGGTATATGTAGAACAGTGCGCTTTTTTAACATTGTATTTTTGGGCAGCGATGAATATTTGCCAGTGGTTCTTGGACATTAGTTTCTAGTGTTGACGAGACATATCAGCTTGTTCAGTGTTGTAACGCATTGAATAGGTGGAATAAATATAATTCTTACTTCAAAATCATTGCACAAACTCATGCGCACATACATTCTTACATATATACGTACATACACACCAACCCACCCCACACACACACGCATATATGAATTTATATATATATATATATATATATATATATATATATATATATATATATATATATATATATATATATATATATATTTTTTTTTTTTTTTTTTTTTCTGGACAATCTGGTTTTGAGATAGTTTCTATGAGACATGTAGCAACATTTACAGATAATTTAGCCTTGCGATTCTGACCTTGTGTGTCCAGTGAAACATAAAACAAGAAAAAAGGAGGAATTTCATATGAGCGTAAGGCTCTTACTTCTGAAGGGAAATATTACGTAAACACGTGGGTAGACTAAAAGGAGTATATTTAACATAAAAGACATTAGTACGGGAAGGAGAAATGCAATTAAATTATTGATCCTGAAGGGGATTCCTACGGGATGAATGAAACTGGGGATTCCAAGCACAGTCCGAGAAGATTCCACGATATAGGGTCCCTCTGAAATGAGAGATACACAGATTATACGCCAGTAATGGAAACAGACAGAAGGATAATGAATTCGAAGCTGCACTGAGGGTGCCAGTGGGGCCTCGACGAGTTAATAATGAATTAGCACTGAGAGCAGACGCTCGAATAGCACGGGTGGAATTGAACGAAAGATTCTGTGATTACTGGCACTCAAATTAAGTAAATTCTACGACGACAAAGTATGACTGAAAGGACGTCTTTACAGAGCACTTTACCGTAAGAATGAAGTGGCTCCAGCGAAGAAAGCGGCACTTGGTTGACTCCCGATTCACAAGGGCGAAGGCGTTGATCTTCCACGTGGTAGGATGTAGGAGCGCCGACGGCGCGGGCAACACGTGGATGACTTCACGAAGCGCCAGGTAATGGAGTGGATGGCCCTCGTGTTAGGATCAGGCCAGCAGCGAAGGGAACACGTGGTTAGCAGTCGAAGTGCGCGAAGGTAAAAGTATACTTTGAGGGGCCACGTGGTTAGATGGAGAAGGGATGAGCCAAGGGCGTCGTCCTGTGAGGGGCATGGTTCTCCTCGTGGGGTTGGTGGTGAGTGTGTTCGTCGTGTCTTTAAGCCATATCGTCCCGCGAGTCTCTGAGAGCAGGCCCTAGTCCGTCTGTCCTTTTATGCCATCTGCTAGGGGCAGGGGGCAAGTTCTTCGATAGGGAGTTGAGTCATTTTCAGCTGTGCCCGCGGCTTGGGGGCGGCGTTGCCTGGAAAGAGTCGGCCAGACAGATTCACTTTTGCCTCGAATAAGGAATTAGCTACTTAACAGGAGTGGCCCCCAAAATCTCTTAATCCCTTGCCACTCTGGCCGTGCTAACCAGTTGTCCAGCTCAGGCTGATAGATAGGTAGGCACGCATGTCGATAGACAGATATGTCTGTCGATAGATCGGCAGACAGGAAACGAAAAGGGAGCAATTTGCTAGCGAATTCTTGCTAATTATAATAATATATATCTATATACATATGCATATGCATGTATGTATATTACAGCCTTTTCCCTACATATATGCATGATACTTACAACATAGTTAAACATGCAAATAAAAAGGGAAAGAGCTTTTAAGCTAACACGCTCTCAATTTTTCACGTTTTCATTTACTTTGTATTTATAATGCATCTCACATTTCAACAAAGTATCCCATTTTCCTCTTCGAAATGTGAAAAACTGAAATTTAATCTTACATTTTTAGATGGAGCGATTTTTCCTATTCGTGAAGTTTTGCCATGCAGAGAGAATTTACCTAATCCTCCTGGACTAATATATAGTACACTTTAAACTGATGAAGCGAAAATAATCTCCTACGTAAAAAATCAGAAGAGGTGAGGGTTCATGACCCCATTCAATACTTTTATTAATATTTTCCAAACGTAAATAAACCTTTCAGATAAAAACGAAGATATGGTAATTTAATCGAGGCAAGGATGAAATCAATACTGCACTCTTTCAATCAAAAGGTAATTATTAATGTTGCTCTTGTGGAAGTAAATTTCGTGCAGTTATTTCAATTATTAGAGCTCTAAATTATGGCGACACTCAGGCCTGTTATAAAATAATTGTCAAATAATTATCGGTATTTCTTTTTAAAGTATATAGTTTGCCCAAACTAATACTGTAAGCAGCTACTGAAGAGATTAAAAATAAAAGATTTACGAGCAGGAAGATGAAACACGAAGATACGTAAAAAAAAATCAGTCCAGACATGAATAATGACATAACTGTAATGGACACTGCTGAAAGCATGTTTTGTGAAATTATACTAACGCGCAATGGACGACAAGCAATCCGTCATTGGCACGCATTCCTCTCTCACTCTCATACAAGGACCAATAACAAAGTGATGTATAGAGGGCCATTAGGAACCCATATCACCGAGGTATTACCTGGACACAAAGAGGGAAAGATTTGTCGCAGCGATTCGGCCTCAATGAAATTGGGCGATATTTCTGTCGGATGGCGCGCATATTTCCGAATAATGTAGTGGTGGCCGCTACGTCTGATCGTCCCATAAGTGGAAATCTTTATTTATCTCTATTGTGGGGTCTTTGAGATGTGGGGGCCATAAACCCCCGGCTAATGTTCCACATAGAAAGGTCTGTAATGGAGGCGATATATTACCGTCTTAAAAATGTCCGGGGAGGAAGTGTGAGATGGAATAAATAGATGTAATTCTCTCTTACGCCATATTCATCATATTATGTTGATTCACTTATTCTCTGGAAGGTTTTGAGATGTAAAGTACAGCAAAGGAAATACGGAAAAAAACATAGATTTTTATTTGGTGTTACACAGAGTATGTAATATCAATTCAGTGGTCAAATGAATAAATTTTTTCGTTTGCATTTGAAACTCAATTTTAAGAAATATATGACTTACTTTTCCGGGTTTTTAATGTAGTTATCCATTTGATTCAAGTAATGTGACTTTTGTCTTACGTACTGGGTCTTAATGCTGATTAGTGGATGTTTACGGAGATAAATAGATATGTAATGTCATATACATGACTAAAAACTGTCAGGTTTGTTGTGGGTATGCGACGCACTTGCTTGATATAATAGTTCTTTAACTATATACGTGTATATATACTTATGTAAAAATATACGTGTATATATACGTATGTGTTAAACACATTTTATATATATATATATATATATATATATATATATATATATATATATATATATATATATATATATATATATACAGTATATATATGAAGATAAAAAGGCCCAAAAACACTGTTTGAACGTTGCAACCATGTATTTCGAGCACTTCCGTCTGTGCCCCTGTTCACTGGTAAAATATGGACAGATGATAGATTCAAAGGTATATATACAAAACGTCCAAACAGTGTTTTATGGGCCTTGTTATCTTCTACATTATACTGTTGTATTACGGTAAAGAAATTCATATATATATATATATATATATATATATATATATATATATATATATATATATATATATGTGTGTGTGTATATATAGTCTGTGTGTTTGATGCCTAAAAGGTGATCTGTGAGAATGCTCTGAGAATGGCTGCAAGATGCAATATGAAGCCCTTTGAATGGATGATTGTCCCATTGGACTTCGGAATGAAGCGATTTCCATTGTTACTGCGCCGTCGAAACGTCTTGTCCAAGTGTCCTCGCTCCGTTGGAGGCTTCTATTACAGCGCTATATATCGGGCTATAATTCGCAGGGTCAGCGTAAAACGGCACTTCAGGCCTGACGCAAATTCACGGCTACTCATGGTGAGGGCCAACGGACGTGCTGTTATACTGGCTGGGGGGGAGGGATGGGTGGGAGGTTGATTGTAAGTGTGGTAATGTCGATTTTTTTTTATGAATAGGTAGATGTTTGTATATTGATTCAGCGGTCAACAGCTGAGAGAGAGAGAGAGAGAGAGAGAGAGAGAGAGAGAGAGAGAGAGAGAGAGAGAGTGATTGACGATATCATCATGATATGAATTCATGTTATTAAATATATATCTTTGTATAGGCCTATATATTTAATACTATATATATACATATATATAATGTACATATATACATAATATATATACATATACACTTATATATGTATATATATATGTATATATATACATATACACTTATGTATATATATATATATATTTATGTGTGTGTATACATATATATGAACAAATACGAAACGATTTTAATTTAAAGGATCCAATTTAAAGGAACACGAAACGTGTTGCTTTAGCCAGCATCGCATAACACCCTTAGTGTAATTTCCTCTTTAAGGGCTTTAAGTATAACAATTCAGAGATTTTAATGCTGGTGCCCTAATGTGTGTGTGTGTGTGTGTTTATGAAAGTGTATATGCATGTGCGTTTATATGTATGTGCGTGTGGGGTAATCCTACAGCAGTTTTCCCCGTGGAAATTCGTGTCATAAGTAAAGGTCCCGTTTCGCCTTTTCCACGGGAGACGCGTCTATCGCAGCATCATTCCCGCGAGAAGCCAAAGCTAAGCTAATCCAGTTATATTGTCCTTTGTTCCCCTATTCATAGAGAGAAACAAAGAGGACGGGTTTGATAAAAAAAAAGAAGGGGGGGGGAATCCTCTCGAGCTACACACACTCGACGGTGTCTAGCAATACACTGGAGCTAATGAACACCCGACCCTTTTTCGTTTTTAATTCGCGAAATCTTTATCCTTTCGCTTTTCACGGGTGGTTTTGGTAGCGACGGTTCCCTGTGTTGGAATAGACAACATTTTCGCGAACAAAGACAGATAAATTCTGACGGATTGGGGTCGTTTATTCTCGGATTCTACGCGTTTATCTAAACGTGAGATAACTGGAACCATCCGAGGAAGAGAGAGATATTTATAGAATAATAAAAAAATGGAATGAGAAGTAAAGCAGAAGTAAAGTACTCGAATAACTCTTTCATACACTCCATAAAATATACGAAAAGAGAGTGAGAGAGGGAGGAATGAAACTTCGTCCATGATTCATAAAATAACCCCCTGATTATCATACTGAAGAGGAAATGGGGTGATATAAAAATGCAAATGGAACCATCTCTGAAAATAGAGGAACTTCTTCTTCCTTCTGGGTAAGACTTTAACAAGGACAATAAGATATTCCTCAGCAGCTCCGCTAACCTTCTGTATATTGTAATGGAAGTGGCGGATGCTGCCTATCTTGTATCTTGCGGTTGGCCTTGTACCTTTCTTTTTAAGTTTGGTAACTGGAATTAGATTTCAACATCAAAGTATGATTATATCTAAAGATTTAGGAGATGGAACGCTGAAAGAACATGAAAGGATTTTGCATCGAAATATATATATATATATATATATATATATATATATATATATATATATATATATATATATATATATATATATATATATATATATATACATGTGTGTGTGTGTGTGTAAATATATATTATATATATAAATTTATATATACATCCACACACACACATATACAGGGTGTTTCGAAATTAGAGCCCCCCTCTCTACAGCATAAACTAAAATTGATATGGACAAAAACAAAAGTAATTCACAACAGGTATTTATTTAAGTTCTCTCTGAGTATTTAATATTTTGTGTGGCCTCTATCTCTCTGTACCACAGCCTGCATTCTTGAGGGGTATGATTTCAGCAAATTGCAAAAAAGCTGAGACTCGAACTCCATTTCCCTGAGCACTTCGGTCACCTCTCTTCGCAGGTCGTTGAGGCTTGGTATACCATCACAGTTCACTGTGATGGTATACCAAAATCGTGCATGGTGTTCTCTCTGTTGCTAAGTGATGTTGGGCTTGCTGATAAGATGAAATGGCTTGATGCTAGATTTTTTCAACTCTCGATATAGGCCTACAGCACTATAACTTCTCTTCTTTCCCCTTTTTGTTTCTAGTTCAAGCACCAATTTACATAAAGACTTTCTTGGTCTACCCACTGCCTCAGCTATGATGTCTTTTGACTCCTGAGAAAGGACTTCAGGCCTTCCAAGATTCTCACTCTTTTCGGGATGACAGTCGTATGGATTTTTGTTCCAGTTTCTTTTAACAAAGGATTCATCTCTTTCAATGTATTTAGCTATCCAGGAACGTGAAATGAAGGATGCGCCATTATCCCTGGCCTCTCTGAAGGTTATAGCCGGGATTCGGTCAATCCATCTGATTTCCTCCGAGTCGTTAGCCATGGCTGTATCTGACTCCGTCACTCAGTCTGAAAATACAAGAAATGTAAAATGAAAAATAGCTTAATAGAAACTTGAAATAATGTACTTGGAGATAGGCTATAGCAGAAAACTTCATAACTTTCCATTTGTTCTGTGGAGGTGGGGTGGGGCAGTAATTTCTGAAACACCTGTATATATATATATATATATATATATATATATATATATATATATATATATATATATATATATATATATATATATATATATATATATATTATATATATATATATATATATATATATATATATATATATATATATATATATATATATATATATATATATATATATATATATATATATATATATATATGTGTGTGTGTGTGTGTGTGTGTGTGTGTGTGTGTGTGAAGCATATCATTATGGCTTATATTCATGAAATAATAATGGAAAAAATTGCTCTAATTTATAGATAAGAATGATCGGACACGCATTAAACAGCATTGTCTTGAAACTATGTAAAAAACTTTAAAACTCAAAACAAAGTGATAAACATAGTAATAATAAAACGTTTTTGCTTAGTTTTAAAACTAAATCTTTAAGATCCACATTGCACCAAACACACAACATTTAGAATATATTTCCACAATGAGACATGCTCCCAATATTCATAACACCTCGTATTTATCCAGACAGAAGGCGAATACAGGAATGGACTCTTCTAGAGAACACGCATCCTGGTACACAGCCATCATTTGCATTATGTAAATGGATGGTATTTCCCTGCCTTCCCCTTCCTTGTAATGCTGTGAATTAAAGCTTTTTCGTGGCTGATAATCCCACCACATCTCGTCTTCCTGCTGTGTCCCTGTACAACGCTTTATACTCCATCCAAGGAACTAATTTGTCGTTTCCTCTTGGCTCCTCTTGTAATCTGGGGCAACATCTAATACTGCATTCCACCTTGGTTCCCTTTTGTGGACGCGTCTAAAGGCTGATTCACATTATAGCATCACGTCACCTACACATCGCGTCACGTCAAAGTACGTGGGAATTTCTTACATGTAATCAAGTGGACTTGTTCACACCATCACGTCACGTCACTGTCAAGCACACGGAAGAAATATTTAGACGTGACGTGACGTGACGTGAGAGTCGCTGAGGTTGGGCACGAACTGAACGGGATTGTGACGGATAGTGTGAATACAAGGCACGGCTGATGCCATGGTGACGTGACGTGATGTGTCGGTGACGTGATGGTATAATGTAAATCAGCCTTAAGGTGTTGAAAATCATCACTCGTCAGGTACCTTCGTTAACGTGGAATTGGCACTGGGAGTTTTAAAGGGATTTTTTTATGTGCTTTTGGTTTCAGCATTAAAACGACGAGAGACTTGTAAATTAACTGGTGTCAGATTTTCCTTTTTTTTTTTTTTTTTTTTTTTTAGAAACTGTAGTTTCAGCGCCCTTTAGAATTTTTATTCAAGCGTGTGAAACTGATATCAGAGTGAATGCTTCCTAACCTGTCAACTAACATATGTATCAGTGCATCATGCAATTTTTCTGTTAAACCAAATAAGTAGGTTTGCGAATGAAATGAAGTAGGTTTTCTGAAATAAAAATAGCTCCTTAAAATTACGAGTTTATATATTTACACATATATACATTTATATGTATATACATATACATATATATATATGCACACCTATAAATACTTATATTTTTACATATATATACGTGTGTATGTATATTTATGTATGTATATATATATATTTACCATTATATATACATAATATACCTTTACAGTATATATATACATACATACATACATACACACTTACATACATATATGAATACATGGTATATTTGCATATGCACGCACACTTATATGCAAATACAAGGACACAGAGCACGTCAAATAAATATCATCGCAGATCAAGGAAACCAAACAATATCGTGTTTTTTAACCATTTATCAAATGCCCCACAAGATAAAGACGGCGAGAGTGAGTGATATATTAGTTATTGTGAGGCGTAATGGATGTCCTCCCCCCCCCCCATCCCACTCACATCAATCACGGACATAAAATCCTCTTTGATTCTTTGCCGAAAACCTGCGACGCTCACCGCCGGAATCGGTTCCATCTGGAACCGCGTATTGCTGCCGGATTATCCGGACACAAAGAGGAAGATTTGTAACAACAATTCGGGCCCGAGAAATACGGCCGATATTTCTGTCCGGCCGCGGATGTATTTCTGAACAGCCAGCCGCTGATACATTCGGCCGTCTCGTAAAAGGAAATGTGTTTTATTCTTTATTATGTATCATCTGAGTTGTTGTGACCGTAAAGTCTTGGCTTACGTCCCCCATTTGGACGTTTTTAATGGCACGCGGTTTTTGCCGACGGTAAAACGGGCGTCTGGAAGCGTGATTGAAGGAAGTACGACTCTGACTTATTCCAAGTGTTTCTTCTTTTATGCATTGATTAGGTGTTCATCACATGAGGGAATGTTTGAATGAGAGAGGATATTATGTCACGAGTTAGAGAGAAAAAAGAAGAAAATATAACATACCTACCTTATTGTTTTTTTTAGCGAAGTAAACATTCTTTTTTTAAATAATAGTAAACAAAATGTTCGCTCGCTTTCAACCATCACCGCATTCAGAGGAGCTGAACGTCCTTGTAACTTGTCCTTGAACAACTAAATCGTCGTTTTTATAGTACCGCCATTTTATGAAACGTAGTTAAATTAATATTAGGTTATAAGTTCATCTTGATGTAACATGTGATTCTCAGTTCTCATCATGCAACGATTATCGTAAATTATAGATGCAGTTAAGTTGATACATAAATAGGTGTATAAAATATCTCAAATATCTCATAAGTAAAAGACTACATCTAAGATATGTAAACAAAAGAGATCTGTATAGATGCCTCAGAAAATAAGACAGGAAAAAATCAACAGTAACAATAAAAAAAGACTTTATTCTGTTACTTTATATAAATGGAAGTAATTATTGTCAAAAAAATAACTGCGAACGATTTAAAGATATTCAGCACGCTTAGAAATATGAATATTACGATGTTAATTCTATTAAGTGTGCAATTCGTTCATCAGCAATATTAGTACCACTTCTCGTGAAAAATGCAAATTTGCAGCGACAATTAATTTTATATTTGTTCCTCTTGATCTCAAAACAAATATGAAATCATTTCTGCTTTGAAGGCCAAAGGACAGTATTTCGAATAAATGACCTAACTGACATGTAGAGTACTTGCCTAGTTCTAAATGGAATTACGACACAGAAAATATAAAGGTCAGTGATCGAAAAAGAAAAACTGGTGGTATTTTGTATGGGACATTATTATTTTATCAATATTGGCATTGAATACTTTTTTAATGTTGTAATTTGAAAGAAAATTCTAGGATATTGGTAAGATTGTATTAATTTTTTTTTATTAACATTTAGACACCTAAAATAACGTTTGCTTTTCGTTCTCAGAATCTTGCAATATTTCACAGCTTCAAAAATTATGTTGTAGGAGAGAGAGAGAGAGAGAGAGAGAGAGAGAGAGAGAGAGAGAGGGACCTTCTAAATACGAGGCTAATTATTTCACACAAAATAAGTTGGAACAAGAATGTCTTTCCTAGTTTGACTGTCGTATAGCATTTTCTTTATACATTTACAAATGTTTATGATTAAATTGTAAGGTGTTTTAACCTAAGAACAAAACCATAACGTAATCATAAACTGACCACGTTAATGAATAATTCCTCAAATAAAATTAGTTTGAAGTTAAATTTTTGACGGACGAATAACTTATTGCCAGAAAGGTAATGATGCATACACAAAAATGTGGTACAATTATCCTTATAAACAATATATTTGCAAAGTAATAATGCACACAAAAATGTAAATGTAAATGCAAAGTAATGATGAATATACAAAAATGTGGTGCAATTATCCTTATAAACAATATATTTGCAAAGCATTCATTAAGCACACATTTGTAGATCATTTTATTATGTTCTACAAATATCTTATTATTATCCATTTCACCAGACATAGTTAAATAAGACACTCATTTTTCTCCATAGAAATATGGATGCAAAACAGGACAATATGTTGTTCTGGAAAGTAGTGTATGAAAATTGGTTTTAAAAAAAAAATAATCGGATACCTTTATAAACCGAGAAATATTACATTTTAGGAAAGGGATCACATTCTCCTTAGTTAAGGAAAAGCTCTCATTTGACCAAAAATTATTCATGATCTATTTATTATGTGTTCATATCAAAGTGATAAGGTATTGATTATGACAAAACATGCATCATGAGATTACTCATTCTGATGGGTTATAAATGAATAACATTATTCATATATAAAGGAACACGTCGGTTTCATTTTAGTCCGAAAGCAACAAAGAACATTGATGAACTCCATTACGAAATACCCCGCAGGTGGGTAGTGCCTCCAGTGCACCTCATGCGGTGCACTAAATGCATTACTTAAGGTTCTTTGCAGCGTGCCTTCGGCCCCTAGCTGCAAACCCTTTCGTTTCTTTTACTGTACCTCCTTCCATATTCTCTTTCTTCCGTCTTACTTGCCACCCTCTCCTAACAATTAATTCATAGCACAGCTGCGAGGTTTTCCTCCTGTTACACCTTTCAAACCTTTTACTGTCAATTTAACACTGAATGATTTCATAGGTTCCAGTACTTGGCTTTTGCCCTAAGTTCTACAGTCAATTCCATGACGAATTATTATCAAGGATCACTTAAACAACCATTCATCAAATATCGTCTTTCCCGTTACGTTATATCTGCCTTGTTTACCGCGACGCATACATCGCAGCAATCACTTCCTAGAACTACAAACGAATAATAAGTTTAAGAATCAAGTGAGTACTTGTGATATTCACCCGAAGGAATTAGAGTTATTACCCTGTGTTCAAAAGCGCCATTAAATCATCTTGATGCTAGACTCGCCGGAAGGAAGGGCGTGCAAGGGGAGATGCTAATATAATTAATGGTCGTAGTTCACGATGTTCTCAGTGGAAATCTGGTATGTAGGTTTCAAGATTGTTTCTGGATTTAATATGCACATATATATATATATATATATATATATATATATATATATATATATATATATATATATATATACATACGTATGTGTATATATACATGTATATATAGATATATATTATATATATACGTATATATTTATGTGTGCATGTGTGTATGTATGTAGGCTAGTTATATATATGTATATATATACGTATATATATATATATATATATATATATATATATATATATATATATATATATATATATATTTTGTGTGTGTTTGTGTATGTGGATGTATGTGCGATTCAGTTAATCATTACCTCTAATAATTAGAATACGTTGAAATTCGTTTTTGCGCACGGAATTAATACCTACTACGGATCCAATTATTAAGATGTTCGTTATTTTTCCAAGGTACTACGAATACGTTGTTTCCTTTTATAATTACGGTACAAATTGACAATTTACAATCCTTCACGATGACCTCAGTCTCTTCTTTGAATCCTTGGCAAGGACAAGAAAATGCTGTGGTAAGCTTTAAATTAGCAATCTGCAACACCTTAATATTACCTAAAAAGTAAAGAACCCATCATCCTGTCATTGCAATGATCAGTCTTCAAAGCAATTAAAGAAAATATAGACCAGATCCTGTGCAGGTGAACGGTGACGTCGCTGGCAGTTAGTTACATGTTCCCGTATCGTGGAGAGAGAGAGAGAGAGAGAGAGAGAGAGAGAGAGAGAGAGAGAGAGAGAGAGAGAGAGAAGCGTGTTTGTCTTCATTTTGTGGCATTTGAGTTGTTGCCGCCGTAAACCTTCACTAGCTTTTCAGACAGTAGGGTTTTGTAATGGAAGAGGCACTTCGGCGTCTCTAAAATGTAGCGAGGTGCTCGTTGCGGCAACAGACGCACTTTTCAGCCGCTAAACAACGCTCCTCACAAATTCTCATTTTCTCTTTGTTTACATTCGCGTGTCCTCCGTAATGCCTCTTACGGGCATTACTTTGGAACGTATGGTACCCGAAAACAATTGATAGGTACCGAAATGTCTTCCAGTTATGATATACCCAGGATATGAGCGAGTATTATAAATTACCGCCTGTTAAAGTAAACAAGTAAAAAATGGGCCGAAGTCTCCTTGGCCCAGTCGAGTTTTCGGTACAGCCGATACAGCATATAATCAAGACCACCGAAAATATATATATCTTTCGGTGGTCTTGGTATAATGCTGTATGGGCCACGGCCCATGAAACTTTAACCTCGGCCCGGTGGTGACATATCCTATATCGTTGCCAGACGCACGATTATGGCTAGCTTTAACCTTAAATAAAATAAAGACTACTGAGGCGAGAGGGCTGCAATTTGGTATGTGTGTTGATTAGAGGGTGAATGATCAACATACCAATTTGCAGCCCTCTAGCCTTAGTAATTTTTAAGAGCTGAAGGCGGACAGAAAAAGTGCGGACGGAAAAATGTGCGGACGGACAGAAAAAGCCGGCACAGTAGTTTTCTTTAACAGAAAACTAAAAATATATTGGGCTTTATAGTAAAACAATGACATTGTAGGTGTTACCTTTTAGAAACTTTACTAGTCCTATCCTTTTGACAGAATGGAAAAATACATATTCCTGAATAGAAGGGAAATTTTTTTTATATAAGAAAGAACTGAATGGCAGATAAGGAAAATTAATACAGTCTGCCAAAGTCATTACTTCTATTTTGAGAGAACCAACAAAAGGACTTCTTGACTGTCCTCGAATCTAACTTACATTTCATCAAAGACTAATTGATAACTGAATATACAAATAAATAAAGGATTACGCTGTAATCTCAAATAAATAAAAGTAGAAAATTTATAAATGAAAAACATGAATGCAAAACATTTTAGGTTATAAGAAATAACTGAAAACAAAAGTACATTTTCATTATCTTACATTCCTAAACACCTCAGACGTCAAGTCATCAAACCGAAATCAGTGTCCTATTTATTTAGTTTAGAAAAACACGATCTTTAAACTATATACTTTCCTAATATCACTTCCACCAATATTACAATTTAAAATAGAAGATAAACCCGGAAACCTCTTGAAAGAAAGATTTTGTTTAGATGAATAAAAAAGACCAAAACACTCTTTAAATAATACATTCTCCCAATTTCCCCTCCAGCAGTCTAACAATTAAAACTATAGCAACAAAAAATATAATAGAAACCGAGAAGTCTCTTGGCAGAAATAAAGATTTTTTCCACGAGTAACAAAAAAATCTCCTTAAGAAAACCACCACAGAGCGTCTTTTCCAAGTATCCTTGTCTCTGCCCATTAAAGCCTTCCATTACAGGGCTGTCGACCGGCTATAACTTGCGTGGAGTGGCGTAAAACCAACACTTAATGTCACCCACAATTCATGGATATTTACGCCCAGTGAGAGAAGGGTCTCTGCCACATGAATTGGCTGCAGACTGAGAGCTCCGGCTGATGATGGCATTGTTAGGAGTTGGTTTTTATTTTCAGGGGACTGAAGTTATATCATTATTAAATTAGGAGGTATAAGAGACCGGGACCGAGAGAAGGAGAGGGTTGATGGGAGGTATGCCATTAGTGCCATTTCATAAGTAAAAAGGTGGATAAACGGACTGGAGTTGTACAATTGACATGAATAATGACCGCCATGGAAAGAGCGTTGAGATTCGTAGCTTGGGGCTTGTGGAAACTTATCATGATTATTCCTGAGAATAAATAAAAATATCTGTAAAGGATTTTGAAATCGTTGTTTTTCTGAAAAGCCTCCTTTGTCTTCACGTTAGTACACATCTCGCGATAAAGAGTCCGTGCAGGTTTACCGTTATTGCAAAAATAGATATTTTTTTCTATTTAGCCAAAAACCAACGCGAAGTAATAACTTATTGATATCGGAATATGCAGAGTATACATTAAAACATTACACACAGAATACGTATAAACACAACACACACATAATATATATATATATATATATATATATATATATATATATATATATATATATATATATATATATATATATATATATATATATATATATATATATGCGTGTGTATACACACACACATATAAATAAAGATAAAATCCACAGAGGAAACAGAAACACTGGAGTGCTGCAGGTCTTTCGACACTAGGTCCTTTACTGAGCAGTCTGCTAAGTAAAGGACCTAGTGTCGAAAGGCCTCACCAGCACTCAGTGTTTCTGTTTCCATCGTGATTTTAACTTTATTTATATATTCATCACGTTCCATATTTTCATGATTCAGTTATACACACACACACACACACACACACACACACACACACACACACACACATTTATATATATATATATATATATATATATATATATATATATATATATATATATATATATATATATATATATATATAGTGTGTGTATATATATACACATATATTTTATATGCATACATATATAGATATGTATATATATATATATGTATACATACATACATATATATATATATATATTTATATTCATACATATATCTACATATATATACACACACACACGAAAATTTACTCGGCCATTAACGAGAGCATGACCTTATTAATTGGATTACACAGCACATAGCACTCATGAAAGGGGAGACTCTCTTTAATCTTCCAACGGTTATGAATGAAAAGGTTTGATGTGACGCATTCCGGGAACATAAAAAAAATGTCTGCTGATTCAATTAACGTAACCATGCCTTGCATTAGGCAAATAGCCAGGGCTTGTGATTACAACTCACGCTCTGCTACATCTGTCTTCCCTTTCGGGTCAACAGAGGTGATGTGCGACCTTTACAGGTCAACAGAGATGATGCGATAAAATACGTGAACGGCAAGAATTTGGTGAAGCATGTCTTTGAGACTTCCTTCCATAGTGTGACTGGCGTGTGTTTGTGTATCATAGCTCTTATCCCATTGAAATTTAGTTTTTGTACAGAGATCTAGTTATGAAATGAAAATTATATATATATTTGATATGTGCTTGTAACACTAAACAGAGGTGAAACACTAAAGGTCTCATGTGATCCTGCGAATATCATGCTGAGAAACTAGTGTTAAATCAGAAAAGTAATCATTGCACTCAATGTTCTACTAAAAATAGACGCATTTGATCGGCACACATTATACACACAAACTATATATATATATATATATATATATATATATATATATATATATATATATATATATATATATATATATATATATATATATTGCTGAGTGGTATTCATGAAACAAGAATATGATATACCATTGTGATTCCTAATCTGCAATAATAATAATGATAATAATAATATTAATGATGATAATAATAATAATGATAATAATAATAATAATAATAATAATAATAATAATAATAATAATAATAATAATAAAGAAATGTTTTAGCATACGGTTAGTTCAAATCTTTTAAAATAATTGGAAACCGGATAAATTGCTGAAATTTCAGCAAAGAAATATTTCCTACTAAAGTACATGAAATACTATAGAGCTATTGTAGCGCTGTTCTTTTGATTACCATTTTAGAAAATGGTAGCTGATCAAAATTTCATGGCTGAATATCATGTCCTAATATTCAAAAAGCAAAATGTTCAATTCGGTACATTCGTTTTGGAAAAATGCTCTATATCTAAAGTCGTTCAACCGATATTCATGAAAAGAATTTGACAATTATGATTTCCACATATTCATTCTGTTAGTCTGAATTTTGATCAAGCGTGGTTATTTTGAAATATCTAGGATTAACAGTTACTAAATATGAAACAGATGTGAGTTGTTTTCATATATATATATATATATATATATATATATATATATATATATATATATATATATATATATATATATATATATATATATGTGTGTGTGTGTATATATATATATATATATATATATATATATATATATATATATATATATATATGTATATATCTATATATCTATATATATATATATATATATATATATATATATATATATATATATATATATATATTTACCAGCTCTTATGTTTTTATATAGGCGTCTTTATTAGATGAAATTAACAGAAAAATTTCACATGTATATGTATATCTATATCTATCTATCTATCTATCTATATATATATCTATATATATATATCTATATATATATATATATATATATATATATATATATATATATATATATATATATATATATATATATATATATATATATATATATATATATATATATATATATATATATATATTTACGCGTGTGTGAGTGTGCATGTGTGTTTGCGAGGGCGTTTGTGTGAGTAAGAGGTTTTTTTTTGTTCTGATTTTTCTGTATGTATATGTGTGGGGGTGTTATTCTAGTATGTTTGCATTCAGCAGAGGTTCCTTTAAGATTCAACATGAAACGAGAAACGTTGTATAACTGTTTACCTTACTCCTAACGTGTTGAAGACGTGAAATGCTATATACCTTCCGTAATTAAAAATGTCAATTAGCAATTCTACCCTAAGGTTATCCTTCCTTCCACCATTTCCAAAGAGTTACAAAATTAAAAAAAAAAAAGAGCTTTCATGAAACTTGCCTGAGTGAATTCCAGATCGTTGGGACGAGATTCCAAAGAGGGGCCGATGTTTTCTCTTCTTGTTATGTTTGCTTGCGCGCGAAGTAAAGATTACAGATATGATAAGAGTGTAGAGACTGAGGTGGTTTGGGTGTGTGGGAAGGATAAGTGAGGAGGAAAGGGTTATGAAGGCTTAGGTTGAACCCGTTGGGTGTAGAAGGCTCACAGGAAGACAAAGGAATAGATGGAATGATAAAATGAGGGAGATGTTTGGACATGAATAGTCAAAGAAGAAGAAGAGATAGAATATGTGTTTTGACCTAAATAACTGATCCTTTAAGGGTCCAGCCTAATATATAATGCTGAAAGCAGCACGCGGGGATACGACACACAAAATCGATCATATTCAAGAACCCTCCTGAATAATACAACAATGAATAGAATTTTGCTTTATATTAGCAACAGATGACATCTTCAGAACGAAAACTATGTGCTCTCCTTGTATCCCGCGTAAGATGATTTAATGCCGCCGGTAGGAGGAAACATATTGAACTTCCAATACCCTAAATTTTCGTAAAAAAAAAAAAAAAAAACAATTTCTATCATAAGCATCTCATTGAAGATACGATGAATTTACATTCTCCTGAGACCTGTAAAAAATGGATTTCAATTTCAGGACAACAACACACTAAGCGAGAAATATATTTCCTCTTTCGTCTTCATTGTTTCGTACTTTAAGTCTGCTGCAGAGAGAGAGAGAGAGAGAGAGGTGGAAATAAGATGATGACTTGTAAAAGAAAAAGTGGAATCTAAAAGAGAAGTATTTTATTTCCAAATATATTATTATTATTATTATTATTATTATTATTATTATTATTATTATTATTATTATTATTATTATTATTATTATTTGTAGGGAATAGAACCTCTTTTAAACAAGTTCTTTTGGAAAGAATAGCTGTGCCAGCCGAAATGATTTCATATATCTATTCACTTCTTCTCTTTAATATCGGTGTCAAGCGAAATTTTGCTTAATATCCAAATTTCGTTTAAAAATAATAGAGAACATAAATATTGTGCATTTATTCCATTCTAAAGATGGTAAGGAATATATACAGGAGTCGATAGTTGTAAGTTAAATGTGAAGAGTAGATCCCGCAGAGTTTGGGATAAGCGTATCTGGTGGACGTATTGAGATGGCCGTTTTTCGCCTTAACCACCTCAGCTATCTTCCTTACTGCCTTTAGTATGGAATAAATATACACGGCTTAGAACCTCTCTATTATTTACTTAAATCGAAATGTGAATATTGGCCAAATTTTACTAAGCACCTATATAAAAAAAGATAGAATCATTAGAATTAAAAAGACATAAAATCAACTCTGCTGATTATGCTTTGCTTGTTAACAGAACTTATTATTATTATTATTATTATTATTATTATTATTATTATTATTATTATTATTATCGTTGCAAGCCAAGGAATACATCAGGAAAGGCATCCAGACGCATCTCCATCTCGTGTTTCTAAATGGCATGGAACGTCGTGTTAAAAGTCATAATAAAAAAAAGCAGAAGCTCTGAAGAACTGCGCCCATTCACACTTCATGTTTTATGCATTCAGAAAGGACATGATGCCACGGAACGGCCGACGGCAGAAAAAGAAATCATCTGTATGAAAGCAAAATATGAGGAGAAAAGTACATTGTCATCCCCAACAGAATTCGCAAAATATGCAAAAATAGATGAAAAAAAAATAGAGCGAAGAAATGAAACTATGTCGGGACTTCACCAAACTGCCTTGATTATCATAGTGAAGAGGAACTGCGTGACATAAACATGCAAATGAAACCATCCCCCCCCCTTTTTTTTCTTCTTTTCTTGTTGTTGTCTGGGAGGACTGCGTCTGCCCAAGCCCGACTCCAACGGGCATAATAGCCCCTGTGAATAGCTTTGCTACCTTATAAATATTCCTGTGCCTTATGAGGCTCTTTAGAGGTAAACAAACACTTCTTGCGCTTGAGTAAGTTCTCTTACTATTCTGGGGTTATTAAAAGGTAAATAGAATTCCATTTTCATGTTTAAAAGCCTTCGGAGGTGTTCATACTGAAACGCTAAGGGGCAAATATGCAGATTCGTTGAGTCAAATAAGAGTAAATTAAATATAATTAAGAAAGTAGGGTCTACAGTAATGCTACTTTTCTTTTGTATGTATGTATATATATATATATATATATATATATATATATATATATATATATATATATATATATATATACATATACATATACATATACATACGCACACATATATGTATATGTATATTGAATAATTTACCTCTTGGTGACGAATTTTTCAGTGAGTATAAACCAAGAACTCTACAGTCTTTAGTATTATTGCGGATAATTTATTATTATATTTATTTAAATGGAGAAAAAAGTTAATTTTGTAAGCAAGAATCTCTGTAAATAAAATTCTTTGTTTTTACTTAGAGAAAATTATTTTTTTTCTATTTTGTAAAATATTTAAAACCTGACAAAAGCAGACAGAGAGAATCCCACTGCACCAAATGAAACCACAAACATTCATCTCGAATAGTTAAAGCGCTTCTACAACTACCCTCAGAAGCGATGGAAATAATAAATCAACAGAGGAACGGGAAGTGACGTAGTAATATCCAGGAAATTCACTTCGACACTGACTGCTCCGCAGCGCATATATCTTGGTACAGAGCCAACATATGCAGTATGTAAATGGAATCCTATCCTCCCTCGCCTTTCTGTTCCTTCCTATGTGGTAACGCATTTCTGTTTCAGGCCTACGGCTGCTACCTTCTAAAACTAACATCCTCTCCCCCCTTCCTCTGGCTCCCTGAGGTGGTCAGATTGCCGCTGAAAAATACATTTCTTAATGCTTCGAAATTCTCTCTACCATTTCTGGGAATATATTCAAAATATTCACACTTTTTGGGGGTTTTTATGGTTCGCTCCGTACTTCAGGATCCCTGAGGCTTTCCAGTTACTGTTAGGAAATATATTTTTATAGGTTATAATTACTCTCTATCGTTTCTTCAAGAATATTTAGGATGTTTTTAATTCTTGTGAATTTTCATTTCATCTATGCAGAATATACAGGGCTTTGTAGTGCAGAGAATAATCATCCTTCTATATAGTAGCACGTAGGACGCGCCTGTCATTTCTGCACTGTTAGCTACAGAAGTGAGTGTTTGTGTTACATCTCATTTCGAAATTCAGACTGTGAGATCATTTGCAAAACAGCACACAACACACACGCACATACATGTATGTGTGTATTTATGTATATATATATATATATATATATATATATATATATATATATATATATATATATATATATATATATATATATATATATATTCACATCTGTGTATAGAAGAAGGCTTTCCAACCAAGGTCTTGTCTAAATAAGCGTTAAGTATTTTTCGTAAGAGTTTTTAAAAAACTTCTTAGTAAATGCTAATAATCTAACCGTTTTTCTCATACGAACGACAATCGGGCAAAATAATCCATCGCATCTTTCTGAACGACTCCACGTCAAATATTCGAATAATAAATCACTCGAGAAGTTTCATGGAGTGTTATTAATGGGGCCATAAATCGAAGCTAGCAGATATATTTGTGGCATCCTACACTTTCTCTGATAATTTCTTCATGCAGAAACTCCTGTTCTGTTAAGTCAGCAGCTTTTATTCTTAAGATGCTTGCAATATAAGTTTTCGTTATTTTTATTCTGTCCTATGTCATTATAGTGGTCTTTACTCCGCTTCCGTTTACTTTGATATATGGCCATCTTTAAGTTAGTCTGGCTGGCCGTCATTTTGTTTTTGCATTTAGCAGTTCTTTATTCTGAGTTGTGTTATTTCGATACAAGACCTCGTCTCTCTCTCTCTCTCTCTCTCTCTCTCTCTCTCTCTCTCTCTCTCTCTCACACACACACACACACACACACACACACACACACACACACACACACACACACACACACACACAAAGTACCCACGAAGACAACCCCAGAACAAAAGCAAGGGATTCTCCCCCACACAAAACATTAAAGACAATCATAAAGCGAAAACTCCCCTCTCCGACCAGTTCGGCGCGAGCCCCCCGCCCCCAAACCTCTCCCACTTGACATAAACAGCCTTGAATTGTCGGTGGTGTTTAGTGCTGGTTTTACGCCAGACCTCGCGAATTACAGCCGATATACGGCGGTGTAATGACAGTCTCAGATGGAGCGGAGAATACTTCGAGAGCGAATGGCTTCATTATTACGGCCAAATGGCTTCTCTTATCCGAGGGGCTCTCGCGTATTTCATTAGTTTAGGTGCGTGGCGTTTTTGGAAGCCGGTCTGCGAAAGGAATGAGGTGCGGTAATGTTTCTGCAGTGATTAAGAAAGCAGTTGGGTTGTACGTAAATGAATGTTTTGAGTCATTTAATGAATGAAAGAGATTTCTGGTGGAATGTGTTGTTTTGTTTCCATGTTAAGGCATACAGTAGTATGTTGATCGTCCACCCTCCAATCATCAAACATACCAAATTGCAGCCTTTTAGCCTCAGTAGTTTTTTCATTTAAAGTTAAAGTTAGCCATAATTGTGCGTCGGCAGCGCTATAGGACAGGCCAACACCGGGCCGCGGCTGAAAGCTTCATGGGCCGCGGCTCATACAGCATTATACGCTGTACAGAAAACTTGATTGCTCCGAAGAAATATAGGCTCATTTTTTTACTTGTTTCTATGTTCATAACGCTTTGTTGCATGACTTGTGCTACAGTTTTCTCATGCTAATGCATTTATTAAATCTTAATTGACGTGAACTCTGCATACTTTTCGGAAAACAAAATACACGAAAAGAAGTAACCCAGAGATATGTTATAGTATATCAAAATATATATATATATATATGTGTGTGTGTGTGTGTGTGTGTATACATTATATATATATATATATATATATATATATATATATATATATATATATATATATATATATATATATATATATATATATATATATATATAATTATTTTGTCAATTTGTCCTCCACTTGTTCATATCAACTCCGTACTTAAGATAGCAAAAGTTCAGAAACATTCACACCAAACAGACACATCGTGTGATCTCATAATGGCCGAATATTATTTACAAATCTACAAATCTTTTCCTTTGTGCGTTGGCGATAAGGGTTCCTGATGGCACAAATCCATCAGAGCGTTGGAGGCCATTGCCAAAGAATCGAAAATAAGTTGGCGGCCATGATGGAGGA
This sequence comes from Macrobrachium rosenbergii, assembly GCF_040412425.1. Taxonomy (NCBI): domain Eukaryota; kingdom Metazoa; phylum Arthropoda; class Malacostraca; order Decapoda; family Palaemonidae; genus Macrobrachium; species Macrobrachium rosenbergii. The sequence goes on from NC_089758.1 coordinate 28,395,334, forward strand.
GGCGTCGTCTGTTGCACCTTGCAGTAAACTAATAAAACACGCCCACGACCCCCATCCTTTCCTGGCTTGCGACAAATGATTTATCGGTTCGTTCCTCTGAGCAGCGTAATCCGTTATGGATGATTTTATATATATGCTGTTTTCATATTCTGAGAAGCGCAGAGCACGTGGTCTCGTGTATGTGTATAAGTACGTCCACATGACAATACACCCTCCTACATATATATATTGAATGTGAATACATTATGTCATACCGTTTTGCTAAGACAACTTCGCTTGTATTGTAGGCCGCGTTTAAAATATTTGCTATTTTTTGAGAATTAATTTTGTGCTATCTTATTTACCTTCAGTGCAAGATAATAAAAAAAATTACTTTTTTTTATTTGTGATACCTACCTCTTGTTTAACCTTGATTTCACCCACTAAATTGATGTTTGCTGAAAATATTGTGGTGATCCTTGAAATAAATTTATCAATTAACATATTGTGGTAGATATATACAAAACCTAAACAAATATTCATATCAATAAACAAGGCCATAAAGATTGCAGTGAAGGTGTTTAGATAGTATCGGTACAAGACAGTTTCTCAAGCATACGGTAGTTTTCTGTGTGGAAGAAATTCTTGCAAAATAACACAAAAATGTTGAAAAACAAATACGATTTAGTACAATAGGTCTGGACGCACCTTCGAATCCAGAGACAATATTTACATATTTTTTTTATTTTACAACTACAAGAGACGTGAGGTTTTAGAGTCAAGAAAACTTCTATCTGCCTATTTTTGTCAGAGAATATTTGATTAAAACCCCCTTTACTAACCATTTGAGCATTGGTTAAGGTTTACATCCATTGCATTAGCAAGAGAACTTTATCAGCTTTTGAAGATAAGCAATATTTAATCCTAATTTAAAATAAAAATCAAAGAAATGCTTAGTCAGTTTAGAAATACCCCAGTACATTATGAGAGTGTTTAAGGGAAAATCCATGACATTAAAGAGTAAGAACTGTGTTTCAAATATCTTGATAACTATGTCAGGACAGGTATATGGCTTTCGAATGCCTAAGAAACTAAACGGACTATGTAAGATAAGTGATGATGTGTTTTTCTGCACTCTTATTAAATCTAGATAATTTTGCATTCAGAGAATATTTCATGAAAAGAAAGGTTTAAAGGCAGCTGTTTATTTTCTTATATCGTAACATTCTAACTAATTTTCTATACAGAATTCAAGTCTGATGAGGCCATGGGCGACTGCTTGGCTAAGGAGTCTGCCTCTGAATAAATCAGAGTTTTGTGCCCAGTGAAATCAATCGCTTAAAATCCTGTCATTTGAAAACGCAACGCTATCACTGCTCTACACGATTAGCATACGTACTCTTGTCGTCAGTTCTGGAAATGTTGGGAACAAGAGCATCTGAAAATTTATTATTCATTGGGAACATTCCTGTATAGCACAAGTTTTCAGTCTAAATAGAAACGCAATCACATTCCTTAGGATGAAATTTTCATTTACAGTTATGTCTTTGATGCTGGAAAAGAGAAAATACAAGAACTCTTACCGTTGTTGTATAAAAAAATCATGATCAAGATCTCTTCTAAAATCTTGAGTTCGGTGTTTAAATAAAAACACACTTTGATTGTACGAAAGAAAACATTTAATTACAGTTAGATCTTCGCTGTCGTAAAAAAAAGTGATGGTTTTATTTACATAAGAATTTTATACGTTTCGCTTTGACGAACAAGAAAACATTGAAGGAATGAGAGGATGATGGTTCGTCACATTCCGTTGAAAGCCACCGAGATCCTTGGAATAAATCCCTGGCATAACTCATGGAATATGACTCGTAGAATCCTACTAAATGAGCCCTGAAACTTTTCTACAGGAAACATATGTCATATTTTTATTACCACCTTTTTCCAGAGACGAGTGTGTAATGAACCACACATGCCAGTTCGTCTTTTATTTCGTGGTACTTTTTTAACCTTTTTTGGCCAGCGTCCTCCTGATCTCTTTTCGTGATACCATTTATTTTGTTTACTTTTATTTACTTTTTTCCTTGCTTAATTCAAATGTGATCAACTCTCGCTATTTAGAGTAACTGTAGGAAAGGCTAATTATTTCTCTTTTGGAAGACAGTTGTGGAAAAAATTAAATTTATAAAAGCTGAGGTGGAGCAAATTCTTTTTTTCCTGTCTGTATATTCTTACAAGTGATCTAAGTGAATATACCCTCTCTCTCTCTGCCACTACTACTACTACTACTACTACTACTACTACTACTACAACTACTACTACTACTACTACTACTACTGCCTCCACCACCAAGTTTAGGCATCAAGAATAGCAGCACGAGTATAAAGGCAGCGGACTCCCATTAAAACCAAAAAATACTCGTGCCTTAATTACAAGAAAGACCTTGCTGCACTTAGCATAAATAGCTGCGAATTACGGGCTATTCTTAATGCTAGTTTTACGCTAAATCTGGCGAGTCCTAGCCGCTATATGTCTCAGTAATGGAGGTCTCTAATGGTGGCTGGAGCTCTTTCGCGAACGATATTCATCGGAACACTGGAAACATTTTTCCTCTCGAGACCTAGGGGGTCCAAGCAATTCAAAACGGTTCATTTATACATTTCTCTCCCAACTGATTTACCAAATTACTTTAATGTCACAATCCATTTGTTACGAGGGATGTCAAGAAGTGACTTTTGCTTTTCGGTGCAAAGAAGACTTGGCAGGCGGAAAAATGAATGAATAGGATATATGAAAATAGATGTTGCCTGGTTATGCTGCAGAGCCTAATTTGTCATTTTATTATTGGAAAGATTTTTCCATTCACTGCTTATGACTTCGTGTCCGTAATCATTAATGTTTTCTGAGTGACGCTAGAAACATTGCGCAATACCAAGAGCCAATTAAGCATCATATGTTTATTCCAGTTATAACTGGATATAACTGAGAATTATTGCCAATAGATATATACACGAAGACGAGATAGATTTAGAAATAGAATACAAGTGACATATGGCTTGAGTATTAAACGATGTCATCGACGCAGTATGAATGGGGCTGAAGACATTTGTCCATTCGTGGTGTTTACTTAGTGATGGAGTTCCCAAGTGCCACTTTTTTTTGACATAACAGAGTTATTTTTCGACTAATATTTACTTTAGGATGTTTGCTATTGGCTCTTGGTGTCTAGTAACGGTATTGCATCACCGGACGCATAATCACCTAAGTTGTTAGCTTCCTTACGTATTAGTCTCTGTATTTCATAACAAAGAAAGTTACTGATTCATCTTTTCTTTACTTACGCAGACATCTTACATCGTAGCCATTTGGGTGAAATCGTATTCTCACAAAACTGTAGATTTTTCATTTGTTAATTGTCGATCTTTTCTCACAATAATTCATTGAAGTTATATATATATATATATATATATATATATATATATATATATATATATATATATATATATATATATATATATATATAATATATAATCTGATGAAAAGGCAAATAATGAGGAACATAGATTTTATTGTTTTAATTGCGTCCAAATTTAAATAGTTTCTTTCCACTTATTCTTCTAGAATCCTTGGAAAAGACTACTCTTTGTGCAATATTGAAAAGAAACGCTGGCAACTCTTCGATGAAGAAAAATATAAAAGTATTAACATTACAAACCATTTCTTTATGTCAGATCAGTATGGAGATTTTTATAAAGAATTTAAGACTTAGTGACAATGGACTGACACGCAGAGACGAGATATATTTAAATAAATAACGATGTAGAGTTAGAAGTCTAATGACTTTATGGCATGAGTGGTAATGACGTCATCGACTTACTTATGATGACTTCATCAACTAAAGTTATGAATGGGGCTGAAGAAGTTCCTCCACTGTCGCTGTTTACGTAATGATTGAGTTGCCAGGTGCCACTTTGGAAAAGAATATTACATATTTGATTTTCTACAAATATTCACTTCAGAGGTGTCGTAGTAACTATTGAAGGTATTGCATTACTGGAGGAGTAATGATATTTGCTCTCGGCGTCCATACGTAGTATTCTCAGTAAGTCGTAGCCTAGACAGTTACTGGCTAGTCTTTTTTGGTACTCGTGCAGACTCTGCTTTCCTCCATTTTAGCCATTTAGTCGAACTCTAATTCTTATGAAATGCTGGTTTTCCATCGTTAATTCTCTGTTTTTTCTCACAACAATTAAATGAAATGTTGTATATTCCGATAAAAGACATCAAAGAAGGACTTTAGATTTTATAGCTTTAATTGCATTAAGGAAATAACTAGTTTTTCCACTTATTTCTCTAGATGATGCTCCTTCTATCATAAAACCAAAAGCATATTAGATCATTTATTTATTTCATGTCCATATACCAATATGTTATCAATAATTTAAGACCATGTGACAGTGGACATATACACAAAGAGGTTATGGCAGGAGTGGTTAATGACGTTATCCCAATATTAGGAGTGGAGCTTTCTATGTCATGATGTCGTCTCCAGGTACCAGTTAGGTTAAAAAAAATCTTTATTTTCGATAAATATTCGCTTTAGGGGTTTGTGCTTATGTACAGTAGTGTCTATTAAAGGTATTGCGTCACCGAAGGTGTAACCAGACATGTTCTTGGCCTCCATAAGTATTATTCTTTCTATTTCTCACGACCAAGAAAGTAACGTACTAGTTGTTTTCATTTCTAGTACTAACACTGCGTTCCTCCATTGTAGCAATCAGGGTGACGCTAATTCTTATAAATATGTTGGTTTTGCATTGCTAATTAAAGGTCTTATTCAACAGTAATTATTTGAAATGGCATGTAATCTAAGAAAGGTGCAGCGGGGAGGGAGGTTATATTTTATGGCTTACTTGTGTCAAAAATTAAAGTAGGTTTTTGTGGTAAATCCTTTAGAGTCCTTGGAAAAAAAAACTGTCGAATTATTAGCCCTTAAAGAGTATGCATTTATTTCAGATCTGCATGAACATATGTCAAAGAGAAAATAAGATATTTGAGGCAGTGGCATATGCACAAATGCTTGATATATATATTTAAATAATTGCGATTTAGAGTTAGAATACCAGTGCCATATGGCAGGCGTAGCTAATGACGTCATCATCCTGTGTATGTGGGGGGGGGGGGCTTCACCAGTCAAAATCATGAATGGGGCTGCAGAATGGCTTTCGTTCTCGCTAACGGCCACTAGGGTTCACTTATGTAAGAAATATAATCATTTTCGACAAATATACCCTTGAAGTATGTCTGCTCTTGCATAGTCGTATCTGTTAAAGGTGTTGCATCATTGAGAGGTGTAAATAAGCATGTTCTTGGCTGCCATACATAGCGTTTACTATATTTCTCAATGGAGAAAGTTACCGATTAGTCTTTTTCGTTACTTATGAAGACGCTACCTTCCCCCTTTGTAGCCTTTTCGATTAATTCCAATTTCTTACAATAATGTTAGTTAAGCAGCGTTGTTAATTCGTGGCAATCTCTTACAATAATTATGAGAAATAACGTGTAGTTCTGGTAATAATGGATTAAATCAGGAAATCAGAGTTTATTTCTTAAAACGATTAAAATACTTTAGTAATTTTTTCTGCTTATTCCTCTGTAGTCCTCGGGTAACAACATGCCATCTGCGCCGCTAAAGACGAAAATCGGCTCCTCTTCTATGTAGAAAATATTGATTTATTTGAACGTAGAGAGAATTTATATAATCCAAATGTACTTGAAAACATTTTGCACAGAATTTAAGACTTTGTGACAGTGGACATGTACACAAAGATGGTATATTTTTAAAAAGATAACAGGTTACAGTTAGAAGATTAGTGATTTATGGCACGAGAAGTTAATGTCTTCGACCGCCGACTATAGAACTTCAATTCCCCCGCTTAAAAAATATACAAGAGTTTCTCCCGGGTTATGCATTGCTGTTTGGTGTTAATCATAAAAATGTCCGATATTACCCAGTTTTTATTTTTCAGTTTTCTCTTGGTATGTTTTAATGAATCTGAATTTCATCAGAAAAAAATTGCGCCGAAGTTTCTTCGGCGCAATCGAGTTTTCTGTACAGCCGCTACAGCGTATAATCAAGGCCACCGAAAGTAGATCTATCTTTCGGTGGTCTCGGTATGAGCCGCGGCCCATGAAACTTTAACCACGTCCTGGTTGTGGCCTGTCCTATATCGTTTATGGCTAACGGTTATGGGTAACTTTAACCTTGAATAAAATAAAAAAACTACTGAGGCTAGAGAACTGCGGTTTGGTACGTTTGATGTTTGAAGGGTGGATGATGACCATACCAATTTGCAGGCCTCTAGCCTCAGCAGTTTTTAAGATCTGAGGGCGGACAGAAAAAGTGCCGACAGAAAAAAGTACGGACGGACAGACAAAGCCGGCACAATGGTTTTATTTTACAGAAAACTAAAATTTTGCTGAAATTGAGTGATTCACTAAATCTGAAAATTGAAAAGTGAAAGGAGGTGTCATATGATTTTTTTTTTTAGTATGTGTTTGTCCGTTACTATTGCTGTCCTTCTTTGAGGGAGAGGCAGAGTTTTGATAACACTACGAAGCTTTTTGATCGTTCGATGCTTTAAGAACTTTTGCTTTTCTCTGAATTATTTTCTTGTTCTTCATTTTTCATTTATGCCATTCTTGAATATATATTCTGTGCCAGACTTCTTATACTTTCTAATCCGCTCTTTCATAAGGTCAAATTTTTTAGTGTTACACTTTTATCATTTGTTTCATTTACAAGCAAATTTGTATATATATATATATATATATATATATATATATATATATATATATATATATATATATATATATATATATATATATATATACACGTACATATTTGCACATATACAAAAACACACTTAGACACACACACACACACACACACACATATATATATATATATATATATATATATATATATATATATATATATATATAAAACCACGTTACACACGCTCGCAATGATTCTGAAGACTGTCAACATGCTGCTGAGGAGCTTTCATCCTAGATATATAAGCAGGTGGGTTGCGGAAGACTGTTCACTTGGGATTTTAACCTTGAATTAAGAGTTGTTGAGTTTCAAACGGTATTTGTTGCTAGTTTAACGGCAGACCTCCCGAAATTATAGCCAATTTACGACGCTGTAATGGAGGTCTCCTTAAGGGGGTAGAGATAACTTGCATAAGACCTGAAACAAAGGGAATACGTTGTCCAAGCTTTAATAATATCATAAATTTAGGTTCATTACATGATTATCACGTAAGAGATGACTAATAAACTTACGGAAAGCTCACTAACTTGGGCCTCCCAACGCCCCAGCCACACAAAAAAAAAAAAAGACGGCAGTAAAAGCCGTCGCGCAAGAGTAGAAATTATTATGCTTGATTGGACGAGAAAAAAAAGAACGAGAGTTGTGTTCTAATCTCTACATTTTTCATTTTACTTGAAATCTGTTTTATTGTTCATTCATATTTATTTTTCACAGTACTTTATAATGTTTTGCTTGTTAACTATTCCTCTTAAAAGTTTCGTCTTACAATACCTTATCTGAGGATGATGACGCTCGAAGCCTCTGACATTTACTTAAATACAAAACCTACAGAATCTCGCCCGACCGACAGCCAAAATATCACCGCCATTCCAGGACTTTCCATCACGATCACTCGATCAAATACCAAGCAATAGAGATTGATACGCCTTCCTTTTTACGAGACGGCGAAATGTGGGCTATCAACGAACTTATCCCTTAAGAAGTATTTGCGCTAAAGAATGGAGATATCGTCCATTTCTGTCGAGGTCGATCTCTCGTTACAAATCTCCCTCTTTGTGCCCGAGTAATGCGGGGACGATATGGGGTCTCTGATGACACCCATTCATCAGCCGGTCGTAGTTTCTTGTCCGGGAATCAAAGAAGAATTTGGGGCTGTGATGGATGAGGCTTCATCCGTTACGCTTCGAGACAACTAATGACGCATGCTAACGGGCAGTACCCGGATGAAGTTTTGTTACTTATTTTCATCATTTCGGGTTGAGGGTTAGTTTTATTTTATTAGGAATTTCATGTGATTTTATTGCATTAAAACAATGCTCTGTTATTCCAAATTGTAGAAAGAGTTGAATCACATTTGCCTGTTCTAATTGTCATACTTTAATAGAGTAATTATTAAATTAAGGTGACCTGTATATACGTATCATATTTGAGAGAGAGAGAGAGAGAGAGAGAGAGAGAGAGAGAGAGAGAGAGAGAGAGAGAGAGAGAGAGAGAGAGAGAGAGAGAGAGAGAGAGTAGCATGGAATATAATTTCAAGAATTTACAAGAATGCCAAGCTGACAAGTAAATCGGATCCTTTGTTGAGTACGGGCAATTACCTCAGTTGCCCAATCTCGTAAATTTCACTAGCAGGAGGAGAGGTAATGCCTCTCCTGATGGGGACGTGCCTCTCCTGATGGGGATTCCAGTGAGTGCGTGGTTAAGGGAGATTTACTTCGAGATAGAACATCCCCCAACGAGGAAATTGTGACCTTGTCGTTCCTCTGGCAACTTCGTCCCCATTTTTATGGCGTGAGGTCTGACATTTCGCTAGGTCAAAATTTCGAGTCATTTCCATCCCCTCTCCCCTCCCCCCACCTGAGTCTCATCCCTACCCCTACCGGTAACCGCCCCCCGCCTCGCCTCTATACACAGCAAGGTGTTGTTCAGCTGTATGGCTTAAAAGCAACGACAAAATTTGATAACTTTATATCACTTTCTTCAAATTTAACATTGAAGATAATGTTAATCGTGTCTTGTTGTTCTATTTTACAATGAAGAGTACAGCAGAAATCTAATGTCCGTGTACCTCTTATTAAAAGGTTTACTTTTACAAAGTCTATAAGATAGATTTTTTTATCAGTCATAATCAGTGCCAATTGCGTAACTGCATTTCACAGATTATTATAATTACTTAGCATTAATAAAAACCGTTTCATGTTTTTATAAGATTTGAGTTTAGGATTTTGGAGATATTCGTGAAAAAGTGGATTTAATTGTCTCTTTTCATTGACACGTTAGTATTCCTGTTGAAAAACTACCTCAATATGTTAATATGAATGAAACACATGTTATTCATTCTGTAAGGAAGAAAAAGACTAATAAATTTTTTTTTATTAATAGAAGTAATAGCATTACTATTGTAAATATTGCTATAATTTTTGTTTCGCTTCTGTGTTAATATTGAACACTAACTGGCCAATGCTCATACTTTGGTAGAGAGAAATCCATCAGCGAGAAATCCATCAGCACCGTGTGTACAGTCGTTTTTATTCCCTATGCAACAGAGGAGGTAGTGAAATGTGGGGTGATGAACCTGTAGATTTCACAAACAAGTTTCCGGCAAGTGAATTCGAAGTCGTAGCTCAGGTATTACTTTCTGTTTTTCATGTGGCGAATCCAACCAGCCCGATGGTCGTTCTCAAGACGGGTGAGACGATTCCAGAGACAAGGGGCGTGGACGGCGGTATATATATAAGGAGCTAGTGGTGCTGGTGGTAGTATCTTTGAATTCTCATTGGTCTCCCGCCCCCCAAAAACTGGGTCCCTATACATACCGCCACCCACGCACCTCGCCTCCAGAATCGCCTCGCCAGTCTTGAGAATGGCCATCGGGCTGGTCAAACTGTGAGCGAGAAGAAAATACAGAGAGGAGTACCTGAGCTACGGCGCTGAAATCCAATTGCCGGAAACCTGCTGTTGAAGTCTACGGGTTTATCCACCCACATTTCACTACCTCTGTTGCATGGGGAATAAAAACTGCTGTACGCACTTCTGCTGACGCACTTCTCCCTAACAAATTATTGACAGGCCTGGTATTCTTCAGTGTCTATGTAGAAGAGAACAGAATTATACTGAATACTGAGAAGACTAGTGCGCTTGCTCTAGGATGCTCAGGTGAATGAGGTCGTACACGACTGTTGGCCAAGACTTGCTCAGTGATATATATATATATATATATACAGTATATATATATATATATATATATATATATATATATATATATATATATATATATATATATATATCACTGATTTATATTTATATTAAACTTCCGTCTGTTGCAACGCCATTTGCATTAGATCTCGTGTTCTCAAGTATCGCTCAAAGAGTCTTCACATATCTAGGAACCCTTCCTAACTGGAAACACATACGTTATACAAAAATAAATAAATAAATAAATAAAACAACAAAATAGAATTCTAAAAATTGAAAAAAGAACCAAGAGAACAAACATCTCGAAATCTCAAAACCCGTCACTCTCCAGATTTTCGGCCTTATAATTCAGGATTCGTAATTTCGAGCAAAGATAAGAGCCTTCTGGTCTTTATGAGACACTGGGCGCTCATGATAAAAATCTGATATCACATCTCATCAGCTTCAGCTCCCATAAGCAGGGGTCCCCATGATTAGAAGTCCACAAACGAGGGTTAGCCGAACCTTATGATAATGACTGACAGCATATTATGCCTGATGAGGTCATGCAATTAGCTTTGAGTAAAGGGATTTGGCTATGTGGTTGGTTTGACGATAATGTAATTGAAATGTAATATTTATACTGTGCATAAATACATGTGTGTGATTTTAGAGATTTGTAAAATATATGTATCTTATATCAAAATATATCTTATATTAAATGATGGAAGAAAGAATTTGAGTGGAAAAGTATGGGCTGATAATAGGGAGTTGCATAAAAAAAACATAGCTTATTAGTAGTGAAAAAAAGTTCTAATGCATTGATAAAAAAATATGACATCTGCTTGAAAACACTTACTGGCAGGAGAAAAACACTTACGGGCAAAAATAAACTTTCACACAACACACCGAAATATTATGTTTATTGATTTTACTTTTATTTACGAATCTTATGTATTGTTGGATATACTCATTAAACAGCATAACATCTATTTTACCGGCAATTTTGCGAACGCAGAGAGGCGAGATCATTACTTTTTGAGAGCTTCAAGTGATGAAAATATCAGTAATATTTTTCCAAGTTCTATTAAATGAAGGAAAGTCATTCACCTTCCGTTTTATCATTCCAGTCCATAACTTAGTATGCCTCAATGTTTTGAGGAATATAAGGTCTTGAATTTTTGTTTTATATATTGAATATCTGACCCAAATCCCCCGGGTCAGAATTGATCCTGCAAATTCGCGTGTAAAGTGTAACGTAAATGAGTTAGCTTAAAATAGCAGTTAAATGAAGATTGCCGAGTAACGTTTCTTCAAGCTTAAAATAGTAGTTAAATGAAGATTGCCGAGTAACGTTTCTTCAAGTTCTTTGTTCTTTTCTTGAAACTCCTGGAGACTTCTCAGTAATAATAATAATAATAATAATAATAATAATAATAATAATAATAATAATAATAATAATAATAATAATAATAATAATAATAATAATAAGAGATGTAATTATTGATGGATTTACCTTCTTTGAGCCCAATTAAAAAATTCTATTTTTCATAGATTGCAAAGGACAAAAGCTTCTTATCATTACATGGAAATGCAAACTGCAAGATGTAAACTTTAAGCTCATTGCAAAGACTCCCAAGGTTTGCATTTAATTGAAAAGGACGAAAATCCGAACACAGTTTCATTCATCGGATGAAATTTCCTGGAAGCTTAGATATCTGGTTATTTAAAACGTTTTACAAATATCTCCTCCTCCTCCTCCTCTTCCTCCTCCTCCTCCTCCTCCTCCTCCTCCTCCTCCTCCTCCTCCTCCTCCTCCTCCTCCTCCTCCTCCTGTAGGTGCACCCGCTCCCAAGAAAAAGGCCAAAGAGTTACACATTCTTAAACTCTCTCTCGTTCTCTCGATTTCAAAGGACTTGAAAAAGATCAGATTATATTGTATATTACGAGATACGAGATCGCTCCTTTTAAAAGTGCGCGCATTCTTAATTCTATTCTTTACAGGGCTGAACTTTTCCTGCCTCGGGAGGGGAGGAATTTGTAAAGGAATCATGGCATGCATAAAAAGTAATCCGACGAGAGTTACGTTCAGAAACTGGACATTGAATAGAATTATCTGCTTGAATAAAACATCTGCTCGAATGCAACTGTTTCATCTGTTTGTGTGTATGTATATACGAGTATGTGTGCATATGGAGGCGTTTGGTAGTAGATGTGTAATTAGGACCTGTGTGAGTGTGAGTGGGTTTGTGTTACGCACAGACACACACACAGACAGATAGAGTAATCTTAATTCTGTACTAATGCCATATAATTTTCAGAGTTGATATTTTAAAAAAATGAAATATTTTAGAAATATCGGTAAATGCTACTTCCAGTCAACGAAAGGATGAAAGGAAAAATTTTATTGGTAGCTTGAAAAAAGTCACAGAGGATGTGGGAAGATTGGGGATACTTGAATGCCTTTTATGAAGGTTTCCTTAACTTCGCTTCCCATTCCTCAAAAGGAATTAACTTCCTAATCTTCAAGAGAGGTATTACTCCTTCTTTGGTAGCTGGATTAATGAGATGTGTACCTTTGCTGCATTTTCGATGAACTAACGTAAATGGGTAGGCATGATATGTGAGTTCGTGGCGTCATGGTGTGTATTTGATAGTGACATGTTAGATTCTCTGATTCAGTGAGTATCTATATTCACAGAGGAAAAAGTATTATTTCATTATGTAATCTTAGCTCTTAGTGTGGATGATTAATTTGAATCAGAAATATTCTATAATTGGCAATGAATGTTATTCTTATACGCACACACACGCACACACATATATATATATGTGTGTGTGTTTGTGTGTATAAAAAATTGGATTTACTACCAAGTATAGAAAATTTCTAATTCATGTTAGTCATCCATACTATGAGCAAGATATATATATATATATATATATATATATATATATATATATATATATATATATATATATATATATATATATGTGTGTGTGTGTGTGTGTATTGTGTGTGTATGTGACAAAAACTAATACCTTTACTTTCCAACACTTTCTGGATACGTGAAATAGTCGAGGCATAACAATAGAATACGTGAATGATTGCAACCTTTAAAACGACAGATTCAAGAGGAAACTAAACTTATAAAATATTAGTCTTTTGAAACTTGTGTGTTTATGCATAGAAATGTGCGTGAATATCTCAGAAGATAGAGAGCATATTATAATTATTGTGTGTGATTTTATATAAGCATGGTCATATTAAATAGAATACTAATAATCATTCCCTTTACCTTAGCTATCTTTGTCTCTTAACCTTTCATATTCTCTGAAATAAATAGATGAAATATATTATCATTCTTGTTATGTGAAAAAGAATGAATCCATTTTATAAAAACAAAAATGGATATATCGAAATGCTTTTAGATATGAAGCTTTGCATAAAATTCTGCATAAACTTAATTTTTTTGTCACGTGGAAAAAATAAATTCTTCAGTTCTACAAACGAATTTTAAGTCGTTAGAATAAAGGCCTTTCTCTAGTTGATTTCATCGCACCCGACAAAAAGAATTATATATCGAAAGCCTCGCCATTTCGGTAAAAGATAAAAGTATAGATATTTCTCTTATTTTAAAAACTAATATCTTATTTTTGGAGAGCAGCCTCAACTTCAGCTTAGCTGGCAAATTACTTCCTATTAAGATATTAATACAAAATGTGGTTCCTATTAAAATATCAATATAAAATATAGTTTCTCCGTTTTTTTAATTATTCATTCGCTGAAATCATTATTGATGTAGTAACCTGTCCATTCTGGGCTGACATTAAATATCCACAACCGACATCATAAAAACAATACCTGATTGGCTGAAGATTACAAGAGGGTGTACCCTTTATTTAGATAATAATAATAAAAAGTTTTACTTGTGATTTTGCTTCCACAGTTCTCCACTGATCTACAGCCTCCCTCGTCTTCCTCGTCGTAGTTCGCAACTAAGCAGATTAGTATCTTCCAAACGTTTAGATTCCCACAGGTACCAACTTAGAACTGTTTATCCAGAGACATGGGAAGAGAAATAATGTTGACATGTTCACGTCAAACCAGGAAGAAAACCATAAATATGGAAACGAGGTAGTTGACAGCATTCCAAGGTCACAGTTTCCTCGTTGGAGGATGCAAATCTGTCCCCGAAAATCTGCCTCAGCCGCCGTGCATTCAATCGATTCCCCATCAGGAGAGGAATTATCCCTCCATCCGCAGAAAATTGACGATATTGCGCATGCGCGGATTTCCTGCATCGAATTCCTGAATGATTTTCAGACGCCTATAAAATTTTATTTCAGGTTTATTTTGTTATTCATGTGATATCGCGGAGTTTTACAAATGGGTACACTTGCAGAAGGTTGAATTTAATTGTGCGTGTGTATACGGTGGAAATAACACATGCTTTGCTTATGCAAGTGTGTTGATACATGTTTCTTTATTCGGATATCGGCAACAGAAGCAGAAAACAGAAATAAAATAAAGCACACACGAGGAAGAGTGAACGCCAAGACAGAAATTAGGGAATGACGCAAAAAAAAAAAAAAAACATAATCATCAAATCGCGAAATTCACGGGAACCCCGACATCTGATAGCGGCTGTTAGGCACGTTTTATTAGTTGTCGCGAGGCGCAATAGACGACACCGCCATCCATCTCGGGCACAAACTTCTGTTTGATTCTTTGTCGAAAACCTGCAACCGAGTGATGAATGGGCGCCATCAGGGACCCATATCGTCTTGGTATTGCCCGGGGCACAAAGAGAAAGATTTGTAACAGCGATCCGCCTTTATCAGTAATGGGAGGAGGTATTTCTTTGTCGGTCTGCGAAAGCGTTTCTGAGCGATGGCTTCGTTGATGCATTTTGCCGTGTCGTTAAGTATATATATATATATATATATATATATATATATATATATATATATATATATATATATATATATATATATATATATATAGATATATATATATATATATATATATATATATATGTACGTATGTATGTATGCATGTGTGTGTGGTGTGTGTATAGCTTGAGGGAATAAATTTATATTATATTTTACTATGAAATTTGGTGAGGAAAACAACCTAATAATTTTCTTGGATCGTTAACCCCCTCTCTCTCTCTCTCTCTCTCTCTCTCTCTCTCTCTCTCTCTCTCTCTCTCTCTCTCTCTCTCTCTCTATATATATATATATATATATATATATATATATATATAGCCTATATATATATATATGTAAAAATATATTTATAATATATATATAATACATACATACATACATATATATATAGGCTATATACTGTATATATGCATATATATATATATATATATATATATATATATATATATATATATATATATATATATATATATATAAATGGATTGTGCAAACAATTCTGAGAGGAATGACAGCAATTAGGCGAGGGTTGTTATGTGCAGAGCGGAGTAGAAACGTCGTTTCATAGAAATAGAGCATTCTAATGGTTTACGACATCTTACAAAATTCTGTTCGTTTTTATTGTCCTTTAGAAGATAGTGGCCAATTTGTCCAGTCAGAATCTGATAAAGTTGCTTTTATTATTGTAATAAAAAGGCCATGTACATTGTGAAATAATGATATATTTTAAGAAAAGTTTAATTAAGAATTGAACTGAGTATATGTAAATGAATGATTTTATTTAGACCCTTTCTTGTTTCTTGTTAACAATATCTGGACGTATGTTGCCTTTACTAAAACCCGCATAGGTTTTTCAGTCCACTGTTATAGACAGAAGTTTATCATAGAATATTGCTTATAACATAGATTTATATTCGTAGTATGAACATCATAGGAGAGAGAGAGAGAGAGAGAGAGAGAGAGAGAGAGAGAGAGAGAGAGAGAGAGAGAAAAGTAATAACTCAGGCGAATTATTAGAATGTTTGCCCCTAATATTTTTCATCGTAATTATCATATCATTCTATACCGTTAAGTTGCATATATATATATATATATATATATATATATATATATATATATATATATATATATATATATATATATATATGTATATATATATAGTATGAACCTCATAACAGAGAATGACGTTCCTTCAAAATAAATAATAGGTGATGGAAGTCAAACGAATGAGAACGACATTCAGAATGAATCATGACTAAACGATTGAATTTCTTTTCACAGCCTATGCATATTCAGAAGCTTCGAAGAATCAGCGGGGGCCTGGACGGCACACGTCACCTCATAAATCCTATGCAAATTGAAAGGTCATTTCTCATCTAGTGTTGAATCAATTTAGCTCGTGGTTAAGAAAGAGTGTGGAGGTGACGTCAGACCGTCAGCCTTTAGCCTTCGTCTCTGCACTTGT
>NC_089758.1:28416733-28444233 GCF_040412425.1 Macrobrachium rosenbergii
GATAGATATATATATATATATATATATATATATATATATATATATATATATATATATATATATATATAAATATATAAAACACATACATACTCAGAGAGAGAGAGAGAGAGAGAGAGAGAGAGAGAGAGAGAGAGAGAGAGAGAGAGAGAGAGAGACTTCCTGAGCTTAATTGTGCAAAGACCTTTTCACGGCAGAACAGAGGTTGCGGAAAAGACCCCAAATCTCTTTACACTGTCAATTTGTGCCGACGCATCAAGGTTACATGCAAAAAGTATCCTTGCAAACCCGTTTATGGGCAGGCGTGTGGCTTTTTCCTTCGAAGATAAAAAGCAGTGTGGTCCTGTCACTTATGATTCCCACTGTTCTTGGGTGAGAAAATCGTTTCCAGACCTGAAACGGGTTATATATAATGTGTGTATGTGGGTTTTGTGTGCATGTGTGTGTGTGTGCTTTAGTGGATTGTAACGTTGATGCTCTTTGTAACATTCAATCGCTCATATTCATAATACTAATAATTTTTTACTTACAGGTTGAAAATTAAGTCGAACTAGATTATATATATATATATATATATATATATATATATATATATATATATATATATATATATATATATATATATATATATATATATATGTGTGTGTGTGTATATATATATGGGTGTTTCTGAAATTAGAGCCCCCTCCACAGAACAAATGGAAAGTTGTGAAGTTTTCTTCTATAGCCTATCTCTAAGTACATTATTTTAAGTTTCTATTAAGCTATTTTTCATTTTACATTTCTTGTATTTTCAGACTGAGTGACGGAGTTAGATACAGCCATGGCTAACGACTCGGAGGAAATCAGATGGATTGACAGGATCCGGGCTATAACCTTTAGAGAGGCCAGGGATGCTGGCATACCCTGCATTTCACGTTCCTGGAAAGCTAAATACATTAAAAGAGATGAATCCTTTGTTAAAAGAAACTGGAACAGAAATCCATATGACTGTCATCGCAAAAAGAGTGAGAATCTTGGAAGGCCTGAAGTCCTTTATCAGGAGTCAAAAGACATCATAGCTGAGGCAGTGGGTAGACCAAGAAAGTCTTTACGTAAATTGGCGCTTGAACTAGAAACAAAAAGGGGAAAGAAGGGAAATTATAGTGCTGTATATCGTAAGTTGAAAAAATCCGGTATCAAGCCATTTCATTTTATCAGCAAGCCCAACTTCACTCAGCAACAGAGAGAAGACCGTGCATGGTTTTGTGGTTCATTTCTTAAAGATTGGGATGAAGCTGACTTTCTCCTGTTGCCGTATCAGATGAATTCTTCATTTGCACAGTCAGGAAGGCAAATCATAAAAATTACATCATTGGGCTGCAAAGTTGGATGATATCAGCGATGACGTGCGCTATCGCCAAGTTGTGAAATTTCCTGAATGTTTGGGAATTTTTCTCTGTTTCACAGCCAAACAGTTAATGTGGATCATCAAAGAAAAAGGAGTCATGGAATGGCAAATACTTCAGAGAAACTGTGCTTACTGGTGGAGTATTTCCTATCCTCAGAGATCCTGAAAATGTGTTACCTGTTGAAGAAGTCACATTTTTGCATGATAAGGCACCATGTTTCAAGGCTCTTCAGACACAGGAGCTGCTTCGAAACAGTGGTATCAATTTCTTCTCGTCAAGTGAATTTCCAGGTAGCTCCCCTGACCTTAATATGTGTGAAAACATTGGTAGTATCTTAAAGGATCATGTTGAAGCGCGCACAGTGAACTATGATGGTATACCATGCCTCGATGACCTGCGAAGGGAGGTGACCAAAAGGCTCAGGGAAATGGAGTTTGAGTCTCAGCTTTTTTGGGATTTGCTGAAATCATACCCATCAAGAATGCAGGCTGTGGTACAGGCAGATGGAGGCCACACAAAATATTAAATAATTAGAGAGAAAGTTAAACAAATACCTGTTTTGAATTACTTTTGGTTTTGTCCGTATCAATTTTAGTTTATGCTGTAGAGGGTTGGACTCTAATTTTGAAACACCCTTTATATATATATATATATATATATATATATATATATATATATATATATATATATATATATATATATATATATACAGTATATAAAATTATTAGTATTATGAATATGCGCAGTTGGATGTAATGTAGAATTTTCCTGAGTAAAATAGCCAATATAAGAGATAATTAGGGACAATAAAAATGGGCAACAGATAATAATGACGCTTTTATTGAAATTACAGCGGAAAGGTCATTTAATATTGTATCGTGGAGAAACAAATGATATCATGTTTTGTAAAGATTGTTCCAAACTAACCGTAGTTCAAGTCACAGGAATTGGAAGGCAATTTCCACTTCTGATGTTGAACCGATTGAATACGCTGCTCGGGAAGATTTGCAAGAGCCATTAGAGATTCCTCGAATGCGAAGATTGTGACTTCAACTTACTACTAAAGGGTCTGTTTCCACGTGAATAATTATACATCTTACGAATTCTTTCCATTTTCTATTACTCTAGATGTCCATGTCTTTATATCAATATATATATATATATATATATATATATATATATATATATATATATATATATATATATATATATATATATATGTATGTATATATTACTAAAAGGACCTCATTCAGGCTGGATGGTATCTAATGGAGTAATTATTCAGAAAAAAAAATTACAAAGCTTTCTTGGACAATCAGTCCACATTATCAAGTACAGATACTTGATAATGTGGACTGTTTGTCCAAGAAAGCTTGTAACTTTTTCTGAATAAATACTCCATTAGATACCATCCAGTTTGAATGAGGTCCTTTTAGTAATTCTACTAATGCACAGAACAATTGTGTATGTGATAAAGTTAATATTATATATATATATATATATATATATATATATATATATATATATATATATATATATATATATATATATATATACATACACACACACACACACACACACACACACACACACACACACACACACATATATATATATATATATATATATATATATATATATATATATTCTCATTCACTATTTGCCTGAGGAAAGAGAGTTTCGTCTCTGAAATATAGCCTTTATTTTCCACGTTTTCATTTGTTTTTATGGGCTCCTTATTTATATATATATATATATATATATATATATATATATATATATATATATATATATATATATATATATATATATATATATATATATATATATATATATATATATATATATATATATATATATATATATATATATATATATGTGTGTGTGTGTGTGTGTGTGTGTGTGTGTGTGTGTATGTGAGAAAAAGTATACCTTAGTTTTACCAGACCACTGAGTTGATTAATAGCTCTCATAGGGCAGGCCCGTAGGATTAGACTTCTTTTACGTGGCTAAGAACCAATTGGTTATTTAGCAACGGGACCTACAGCTTATTGTGGAATTCGAACTACATTATAGCGAGAAATTAATTTCTATCACCAGAAATAGATTCCTCTACCACTTCATCAGCCGGCCGGAGACTCGAACTCGGGCCTAGCGAGTGCTAGTCCACAGGTCTACCGACTCGCCCAGCGAAGAGGATATACATACATACATTTTATGCAACTCACCTTTTGTGCACAAAGTCCAATCGATTCGTCTATACAATATACTTCCGTGATTTTCTTTCAATCTACCTACATGTTGTATCATTCTTATATCCTCAACAGTTTCTGTAGCGTGGGGCATCTAGATTCGCTCTGTAGAACATTTCCCAACAGAGCAATCGCTTGTCTCTTTCCCCTGCCACACTCAGTCCATAAGCAGATTATTCGCCAGAGTCTCCTTTTTTTTTTTTTAATCTCAATCCTCTTCAGCTGGTTATTTTTATCTCTCTCAAACTAGCTTAATTCAGCTGCCTACGCGCTCTTTAAACAACACGTTAACTTATTTCTTCTGTACTAGAGTTGACATAGGCTAAACAAGTTTAAAATGCGCCGAAGTTTCTTTGGCGCAATCGAGTTTTCTGTACAGCGTATAATTAAGACCAATGAAAATAGATCTGTCTTTTGGTGGTCTCGGTATCCTGCTGTTTAAGCCGCGGCCCATGAAACTTTAACCACGGCCCGGTGGTGACAAGTCCTATATCGTTGCCAGATGCACGATTGTGTCTAACTTTAACCTTAAATAAAATAAAAGCTACTGAGGCTTTAGTGCTGCAATTTGGTATGTTTGATGGTTGGAGGGTTGATGATCAACATACCAATTTGCAGCCCTGTAGCCCCAGTAGTTTTTAAGATCTGAGGGCGGATAGAAAAAGTGCGGACAGAAAAAAGTGCGGACAGGATAAAGTGCAGACGGGCAGACAAAGCCGGCACAATGGTTTTTTCAGAAAATTAAAAGGAACATGAAATAGAATTATTTCTACGAAAATCCATTATGTAGACTACAAAGACACCAAAGCAGTGGGCCGTCGTTTAGTTCATAAGGTTTCATTTTTAGCAGGCTTTGGACAGAGGTATTTGTCCTTTGCGATTAGACTTATGGAGGGCTCGTTCTTACTCTGTGCTAAGACCAACAAACAGTTGTACATGGAATAAAAAAATTGACATAAATCGTAGCCTTGTCTTGGTAATACTTTTGAACCTCGATGGTCTCATATATAAGCGAGGCAGAACAAGAACTGCTTTCTTAGAATTCACAAAAACACGTCTCCTGATTATGAATACTGAAGCATTCTGTTACGTACACAATTTAGTTATACAGTGCAACCTTAAATAGAAGAATGGAAGCTTTCTGTATTTCCCTCAGTATAATTTATATCGTTATTTTAAAGCATGAAAGAAAATCTGCTTAGAAAAAAGTTTGTCCCAGCATTTAGATTCTTCTGTACGAAAAGAGTAGTACGTAGGAAAATTTTCTTTGTGAATAAACTGTTCCTGAAAAGAGCACAATATATTTTTAAAAATATATAGAGCGCATTTTTTATCCTCTTAGCAACGACCTTTACCTCTACCCCATGGTCTTCCCGGCCGTCCATAGTCTAAGCTTCTTACTGATCTATTTTACAATAGCCTGAACCATCGAGTATTTTGAGGTTTGGATGAAACTTTTCTTTGCGCGTCGTCTCAACAATAGTTCCAAACTCCAACAAAAGAGAGAGAGAGAGGAAAGAACATAGTTTGATTAAATGATATTAATGTTATTGTTTTTTCTGTGGAATTATTCACGTCACTAAACATTTACTAGGTGACTAAAAAATCTGGAACATACCAGGAGGAAGTTTGGTCTGTCACTACGTTGGTGCCGAAATCAGATTGTTGGTACACACGATCTCTCTCTCTCTCTCTCTCTCTCTCTCTCTCTCTCTCTCTCTCTCTCTCTCTCTCTCTCTCTCTCTCTCTATATATATATATATATATATATATATATATATATATATATATATATGTATATATATATGTGTGTGTGTGTATGTTTGTATGTATACATCCTCTCGTCACAGCTCAATATCCATAGTCATACGCCATGAAAATCGTCCCACGAAGTAAACAAGCAAAAAGCCTAAATCTTGCCAGGGCTGCGAAGCTTCTTCCCTTCTCTTCTTCTTCTTCTTCTTCTTCTTCTTCTTCTTCTTCTTCTTCTTCTTCTTCTTCTTCTTCTTCTTCTTCCCTCGCAAGATTTTCGGGGACATAAACATCGACGAATGCATTTTTCCGCCTCGTTACCCCGGCTCTCGAAAAGAACCTGCGAGTCTTTGGGGAACATTGATCAGTCGTGATAAAAATTTGATGTCTCGTCTCATCGACTGACTCCGCCATCTCCCCGGGTCGACGGGATTACGGATATATCAAACATATCAGGCTTTTCTGTCCTGGGTGTTTCGTTGGTGAGAGGGGAAACGAAAGAGCTTCTGGGTCAAGTTCGTATCACAACAAAGTAATGTTTCGGGGTTATGTAGAAGCGAAACAAGGCTGCTGGGAATGGAAAATATCAAAACAGTCTGGCAGTTGTTTCAGGGTTACGTAAAAAAGAAACATGACCGCCGGTTGGAAATAGCAACTACGATCTAACATATAATATTTGTCTGCCTTTTGTCATAAGCTATACTAAAACATTTCTAATTATAATATAAATGCTTGGACTTGATAATATTCTAAATCATTCTTTATTATGATATCCATACTTTCAAGACCCAATAATAATAATAATGCTCTTGATAAAAGTTAAGCCCATGTTTTTCCAGGATGTTCCAGAGCCACCTTGTCTTCATTTACGACTTCCTTTGCTTAATTCTTAGAGAACTTTGATTTTAATTTTCGCAAGAATCTGTTGTTACTAATGATTACCAATTACACAATAAACTGTAACCGAGTTAGAATTTTGTTCGGAACACTTCTATAATTTTCACTTACCTTTTTTCGTTAAAATACCAAGATAATTTACGATCTAGTTTCTTCAAGATTTTCTTAATTTTTTCAAGAACGACCAACACATCATAATTCCTTAGAGAATTTTGATTTAATTTTCGAAAGAATCTATTATTATTAACAATTATCCTTTACAAAGCAAACTGCAAGTGAGTTATTAAATTTAAATTGAGTATCTCCATGATTTTCACTTATTATTCTTTTCGTTGAAATATCAAAATGATTCACAACCCGGTCTCCTTAAGATTTTCCTAATTTTCGTAATAACCAACACAACATGATATCTGCCAAGCAACGTCCGCAAAGCTTCTTTGCCTTAACCTCATCGCCATGGGCCAAGCAGGGTGACGATCTCGGAGAATGTGACATCAAGTCTTTATCGTGATTGATCTCCGTGCCGTAAAAGATACGAGGCTCTCAACCAAGGTTAAGGTTACGGGATTGGAATTGGACTTGGGGTGCATACGGAAATGTTGCTGGACACGGGGTGCTGGGTGTGGGTAGGGGTATCCTCGGAGGGGTACGTTTTGTGTGACTATTTTGTTTTATTGGTGGCATTAACGAATTTCTGGTTTAATATAAGTCTTGGGTTTTATTTATATAGACTGACCTTGATTGGTCTCTGTTATTCTGAGGTTAGACATATGTATTATATATATATTTATATTTATGTATGTATGTACACAAACACACACACACACACACACATATATATATATATATATATATATATATATATATATATATATATAAACATGTATGTATATATGTATATATATATATATATATATATATATATATATATATATATATATATATATATATATATATATATATGTGTGTGTGTGTGTGTGTGTGTGTGTGTGTGTGTGTGTGTGTGTATATGATAACAGTGTTATCAACACTCCTTACATAATATTATAAAAAAGTTATAAAGAGCTAACAGCTCTGAAACAAAAGGAGTAAAGGACAATTAGCGCTTGATCTATTTTATATAAAAAAGCAACAATCGCATTCACAGACCTTATCACGGTACCAATATTGGTCCCAAAATCCCATCCATGGGAGTGATTTGTTTTATTTTTGGCCCATTTGAGCGAAAAATGGATAGTACCAATAAATCGTCATAAATAATTCATTGGGACCACATGGCATGGCAATGAACCAATTCATTCATCATGATAATTGACTAGTTTTCCGGAATAAAAGTGAACGACTTTTGAAGAATTTCCTTTTAGTGTCCACCGCACCAAACAGATGTGTGTATATATATATATATATAAATATATATATATATATATATATATATATATATATATATATATATATGTGTGTGTGTGTGTGTGTGTGTGTGTGTGTGTGTGTGTGTGTGTGTATATGTATATATATGGATCAATATATAGAATATATATATGTATGTATATATACATATACACACTACAGATATGTATATGTAATGTATGTATGTATCAGTATATAAACTGTACATATATTTATATATATTTATATATAGATGCATATATTTAAATGGGGGTTTACCCCTTAGGGGGCTAGTGCCGTCAGTGCACCTCATGCGGTGCAGTGTAGGCAGTACTTAAGGTTCTTTGCAGCGTGCCTTCGGCCCCTAGCTGCCAACCTCTTTCCTTCCTTTTACTGTATCTCCTTTCATATTCTCTTTCTTCCATCTTACTTTGCACCCTCTCCTAACAATTGATTCATAGCAAGAGGTTTTCCTCCTGTTACACCTTTCAACCCTTTTTAATGCCAGTTTCCGTTTCAGCGCTGAATGACCTCATAGGTCCCAGTGCTTTGCCTTTGGCCTAAATTCAATATTCAGTTCACTTAAGTGGGTTCAGGACTGGGTCCGTCAGCGTAACTTTCTGACGTTTTCGTAAGCTTGTTATTCACGAATTTGACCTAGATTACTTTGGTGTGTTTCTTCTTCAGATTCGGTGGATGTCTATTGCAAATATGGTGGGGATCATTTTGTGGGTGTTATTATTAATTGAAGGAAGGTACTATGTCTTCGTCATGGTTTATTATTATTATTATTATTATTATTATTATTATTATTATTATTATTATTATTATCGTTTCATATGTAGAAAACGAATTATAACAAGACCAGAAATCATTGAAGTCCTTAGGATTACTATTATTACTAAACTCAACAACAACAACACCAATAATAATAATAATAATAATAATAATAATAATAATAATAATAATAATAATAATAATGAACGTAATGTCACACATTTTGTAACCAAAACTCTCGCAAGATGCTGCTCATCACATAATTCGTCGAAGTTCCCTGTAACACTTCCCGAAGTATCCCAACTTCCACGCCAGTCTAATGAGAGAATGCCAGTTTCTTGCTGTCTCGGTAAGATTGCACTGGCTGATTTATCCTTGGACCCAATGAATTCACTAAAATTAATATCTTAATAATTTGATGAAAATTAGATGAAATGGTTGACAAGTGATGTTCCGTTTACTCTAGAATGTTATCCATCAAATTTGAGAGACAACCGAATTGTATTTACTTTTTAGTTTTCTGTAAAAGTAAACTACTGTGGCGACTCTGTCTGTCCGTCCGCACTTTTTTGTGTCCGTGCTTTTACTGTCCGCCCTCATTTCTTAAAAACTACTGAGGCTAGAGGGCTGCAAATTGGTATGTTGACCAAATTGCAGCCCTCTAGCCTCAGTAGTTTTTATTTTATTCAAGGTTAAAGTTAGCCATCATCGTGCTTCTGGCAACGATATAAGCTGGGCTACCACCGGGCCGTGGTTAAAGTTTCATGGGCCGCGGCTCATACAGCATTATACCTAGAACACCGAAAGATTATTCGCTGGAGCAGCCGTACAGACAACTCGATTGCGCCGAAGAAACTTCGGAGGATTTTTTACCTGTTTATCAGTTGATATCAGTAGAACAGAAGAAGAAATTAAGCTTTTTGTTTGAATAATTCTCAGTAGCCTCTTATCATTATCATTATTAATGAGAAAATTCATGATATCATTACCTTATATATATTATCCCAAGTTAAGCTCAGTGCTATTCTTTGTTATTTAGACAGTTTTGTATAGAGTGCAAATTATCTAGTAATTTTTCAGTACGTAATAAAGGTATTATTATTTTTTAGAATAAAGTTAAAATAAGGCATTTCCAAATAAACAACAACATAACAACAACAACAACAAAATAATAATAATATAATAATAATAATAATAATATTAATAATAATAATAGTTACTACTACTACTTCTACTATTGTTATTTTTACTATTATTATTATTATTAGTATTATTATTATTATTATTATTATTATTATTATTATTATTATTATTATTATTATTATGAAGGTACAAGACCATCTTTTAAACAAGTAGATATCAAAGTAACTGGTGCATTCGCTGCATTCAGTTTGCATAAATTTATTATTATTATTATTATTATTATTATTATTATTATTATTATTATTAAATCACCCTCATTTCGTGAACAATATTATTATTTATTATAATTATTATTACTATTATTATTATTACATCACCCTCAATTCGTAAACAATTATTATTATTATTATTATTATTATTATTATTATTATTATTATTATTATTAAATGACCCTCATTTCACGAACAAAATCCCTCGAAATAAATCCCCAAAACAGTCGCAGCAACCGCTCCATGAAACCCATTCGGAAACGATCCAACTTTGAAGTCTTAATCCCATTAAAGAATGCCAACCTTGGCCATCGCCTGGAAATTACATCCACGGAGTTATTCCTCAACTCATTAAAGTTAATCCTTCATAAGCTAATGAGAATCATGGGTTGAAACATTCTTGTAATGTTCTCCCCCCTGGATAGCTTGTTACGTCAGTGCAAACTGCTATCTCTCCTGTTTAACAATGTGTTGTAGATTTATGTAGGTCTTAGAATTTGTCTTTTTCTAATGTTAATCTTTTTTGTATCCATTTAATCATATTTTATATATTCAGATTACCCCCATTCACTGGAGTTCTTATAAAGCCTAAGCAACTCTTAATGGAATATCTTTGTGTTGTAGATTTAGGTAGGTCGTAGAGTTTTTTTTTCTAGTGTTAATTTTTTTTTTTATCCATGTAATCATATTTTATACTCAAGATACCCCATTCACTGGAATTCTTGTAAAGCGTGAGCAACTAAAAATGGGATATCTTTGTGTTGTAGGTTGAGGTAGTTCGTAGAATTTGTTTTTCATTTCTAATGTTAATCTTTTTTTGTATGCATTTAATAATTTTGTATTCGAACTACCCCCATTCACTGGAAATCTTGTAAAACCTGAGCAACTCTTAATGGATTATCTTTGTTTTGTAGATTAGGTAGGTCGTAGAATTTTTTTTTTTTATATTAATCATTTTTGTATCCATTTAATCATATTTTGATATATTCAAGCTACCCCCATTCACTGGAATTTTTATAAAGCCTAAGCAACTCTAAATGGAATATCTTTGTGTTGTAATTTAGATTTAGGTAGTTCGAAGAATTTGTTTTTTTCTAATATTAATTTTTTTTTTGTATACATTTAATCATATGTTGTATTTTCATACTACCCCCATTCACTGGAGTTCTTATAAAGCCTGAGCAACCCTAAACGGAATTGCCTTTTTCGGAATAAATCTTGAGGTAAAGCTTTGTTGAATAAACGCTCGTATTTGAAACATTAGTGAATATGTTCGAACATAAAATGACAAATTTATTTGATACCTAATCACAATTAATTTTGAATTTTGTGTTAATGCATGATGAACTCAAGTGAATATGAATTGAAATTCAATTTCAAATTCAAATTCAGATCTTTATTTCCAATTAACATTGTTAATCACATAAAATTTTACAGTGATTACAAAAGCTAGATTAACATTATTAACAATAAAACGCATGAAATCAAACAAGGAAGAAAATAGTGAATAACATAACTATAGCTACTGTAATGCTGCAGTAGTGAATTTATATCATCCAAGGAATAACTGCACTGATATAATGTTAAACGGTGTGCTTTGTAACACTGTTTTATTAAGATATTTATTTTGCGTGAGAGAGGAACATTTTGCGAATGTTATTATCATTTTTAGGCAGACACTACTTCTTCATCATAGTTTATTATTGTTATCATTGAATAAAGTGGCTGCATTATGCGAATTGATTTTATACTAAGTTTTCTCAGTTCTAATAATTCGCATTTCCTGCACATCAGTATTAATCAGTAATTGGCCAGTGTTCATATTTCGACGGATAATATACTCTCTAACGTGCACTCCAGCGCACGCACGCAAGAGCGCGCTGAACCATCACTGCGCGAGAGGAGACTTCGCTCGAGGAGAATTGCCTCTGGCAGCCAATGAAAAATCGACCTGAACCGAGACCCCTATATACTGTATACTGCCACGAGCACTGTGTGTCTCAACACTCATCTCAACGTCAAGATGACCATCGAGCTGGTCGAAACATGTCGGCAGAAAGAGTATTAGAAGCACCAGATAGGCCCCAGAAAAAGAATAAAGAAGAAATACCACCAGGAAACTCTATAGATTCACATCCCAGGTTTCAGTAACCTGCTGTAATGGTTTAAATAAAGAATTTCTGCTGTAAGAAATACGCTGTTTTATCCACCGGAATATGAACATTGGCCAATTATTGACGAATATTGACGTGCATGTAAAGCGAATTATTAGAATTGAGAAAACTTAGTATAATATCAATTCGTATGATGCAGTCATTTTATTCAACAAAATTGCCTCAAAGAGGGTCTTCTTCCTCCTCCTCCATATTATTATTATTATTATTATTATTATTATTATTATTATTATTATTATTATTATTATTATTATTATTATTATTATTGCCTTTTCATTCGTAGAAAACGTCTTATAGCAAGGCCAAAAATCAATACAGCTCTTAAAACACTGAATTGGAAAAGACAGTGGAAAGTATATGTCTTTCCATTTATTCCATACCGTAGAGAATAGATTGTAAAAGGATAAGCAACGATAAGAGCGTAAGTAGGAGATGGGCAATAGCTTCATCTCTAAAAAATTAAAAGTTACGAGACTAAATAGCTTACGAAATATAACGGTGAATATACGGAACATATTATATCGTAATAATGGTATTCGCTTTCTACATTTTACTGATATGAGAATCCCTTCTGTGGATGAAGTCGAATTATATCTCCTGTTCTCGCAATTATTTTGAATAATTTCCGAAAACATTTCGTTAATTACCGGACATCAGCGTCAGTTGGAGATCCCTTATTGCTCTCAATTGCAGTTCGTGGTAGCGACGTTCATGCTTATTGGCAATTATGCTCGTAATGACCCTATTATCTTGTTTTACATGTTGGAATGGGACGTGTGATGGACGGATATATATTATAATTTTACTGAATAAACATTTAAATTATAAATGAATTAGCTGTTCACAATGTATTAGTTACATGTGTACGTCTAATTTTTAATTGGTAATGTTTAATTTATAATTATAAGTTATTAATTTATAATTATTAATGATTAATTTATAATTATAAATGATTATTGTATTTTGTTAAAGAACATATAAACACTTATGAATTATCTCTCAGTATTAGTCAGTTTTTTACGTAAAAAAAGATAGGTTACAGAGAACACCAGCACCTCCCTGCTCTCTCTCTCTCTCTCTCTCTCTCTCTCTCTCTCTCTCTCTCTCTCTCTCTCTCTCTCTCTCTCTCTCTCTCTCTCTGCCAGCATCCCCGTGTTTTTAAGACAAAACTTTTCAAAAACCCGTCTTCGGATTCAGAAACATAGGTATTCCTGTATTTCTTTAATTTTTAAGCTGTTTATCTATAGTAAATCTCCTTCCTAAACCATACATTTTACTACCTATTCGCATGTGGTTACACGCACAGAATTACTGAGCCATGAGAGAGAGAGAGAGAGAGAGAGAGAGAGAGAGAGAGAGAGAGAGAGAGAAAGTTCATGATGAAGAATTAAAAGCACGTAAAAATGCATTGCTTTTAAATATGCTATCTCAAATTTATAGTACAGATTTGTTTTCTATTTTCAAGTCAGTGCGTCGTAACCGTACTTTTTAGTTTTCTGTGAAAGAAAACTTTTGTGGCGGCTTTGTGTGTCCGTCCGCACGTTTTCTGTCCGCTCTCAGATCTTAAAAACTACCGAGGCTAGAGGGCTGCAAATTGGTATGTTGATCACCCACCCTCCA
This sequence comes from Macrobrachium rosenbergii, assembly GCF_040412425.1. Classification (NCBI taxonomy): domain Eukaryota; kingdom Metazoa; phylum Arthropoda; class Malacostraca; order Decapoda; family Palaemonidae; genus Macrobrachium; species Macrobrachium rosenbergii. The sequence goes on from NC_089758.1 coordinate 28,430,392, forward strand.
ATCATCAAACATACCAAATTGCAACCCTCCAGTCTCAGTAGTTTTTATTTTATTTAAGGTTAAAGTTAGTCACAATCGTACTTCTGGCACTGCTATAGGTACCAACAACACAGGCCACACCGGACGTGACTGAATTTCATGGGCCACGACTAATAGTTTCATGGATCGAGACTGAAAGTTTCATACAGAATTACGCTGTACAGACAACTCGATTGCGCCGAAGAAACTTCGGCGCATTTTGTATTTGTTTTTATATATATAATTTAGTCTTTTAAGAAGGGAACAGTAGATTCCCGAGAAATACAAGAAGTATATCATACAACAATTTTTTTTTTTTTTTTTTTTTTTTTTTTTTTAATATCACCGTAACCGGAAGTCAGCCTTCAAAACCATTCGTGAAAGACCGCCTTCCCCAAGGTCCTAACGCCATTCACCAAAGGCAATATCCACAGCCGTGAGGATTTGGGGATTCCGGCACAAAATTCCTTCTCTCAGACCCAAGTCCAGATGATACCCTGTCATCTGTCAGAGACCCCCTGAGTCTCAAGAGAGAGCACAGGTCAACCAGAGCCCGTTACACAAAGATAACATCTTGGGAGTTTGAGGCCATGTTTCTGAGCATGAAATTGATTCCTGTGATAAAGTTATGTGAGTGCCGTTTGATTGTAAGTGCACGCTCTTTCATTTTCACTGCCGTTATTTATGTCATAACTGCTGAGATTAAAATGTGTAAGTTTTGTCTTAAGGAACTTTTCCTATAAGATTCTGCTAGGCATGTACAGTCATACGTGCATGCACGTATGCACACACATACATACATAAATACATACATACATACATATATATATATATATATATATATATATATATATATATATATATATATATATATATATATATATATATATATATATATATATATATATATATGAATATATATATGGATCGTCCCTATATATATCAAAGTGACCACAGCAAGAGCAAGGCAGAAATAATGACAATAATTATCAAAACAACACAAGCAAACTAGGCACACCTCTCAATCCCAAACCTAACGCCCCCGACACAAACACTACATTAAAAATAATAGAAAGGCAACGCCCATCACTATTCAAAGTTGCGCTCTTGTTCATTGGTCTCGGAAATGGTGTCGGGAACTCTGAGAGGTTTATATATCACTGATGTCTATCTAAGGTAGTGAAATGACTTTAATCCATACCAGATTCACAAACTGAAAGGTGGTCACGAATGCCGGAGGCCCATTGGGCGAGACAGCTCGCTATCAGTTCGACTTCAATTGGCAAAGTGGTCACTGGTCCTTGGTTTCAGTGGGCTCACTGAATGGTCAATACAGATGGCGCTGCAGTCGCTGTATTTATATAAATAAACAACGAATGATTCTAGAGTGGCTGGCAACTTCTTCTTGTGCCTTTCAAGTTTTCAAGTTTAATATATAGTTGGAAATTAATAATTGTAGTCACCTTCAGTATAACAACTAAGTAAAAGGTTTATGCAGTAATGCTTGGCAAAATCACTTTGCTAGAACTGAATCATTTAAAAGCTGTCTTCGGCGTAACAAGAAGATAAAAGCTTTATGTAGTAATTCTTGATAAAATTACTCCGTTTAGAAATAAATCATTTTAAAGTCATCTTCAGCATAACAACTAGATTAAACCTTTTTGTAGCAATTCTTAATGAAATTACTTCGCTAGAAATAAATCATTTTAAAGTCATCTTCAGCATAAACAAATAGATACAAGCTTTATGAAGTAATTCGTGACAGAATTACTTTGCTTAGAAATAAATAATTTTAAAGTCACCTCAAGCATGACAATCGGGTAAAAGTTTTATGAGGTAATTCCTGACAAAATTACATGGATTTACAATTTTCCAAATCTGATAAGCCTACTGTAAAAACGAGGCAAGTTTCTGGATCTGTATCTCTTTGGTGATTAAAGTATGTAAATTTCCAAGTGCCCATAAAAACTTCGTCAGAAGTGGTGAAGTTCGCCCACTGCAACTTTACATTACACCACTCGGGTATGCAAATTCCTTAATTACGTAAATAATGGAAACAGCCTTCTGAGGAAAACTTTGGCAACCCCCCTTCCTCCATTTATCTTCTGCCTCACCTTTTATAAATTGTTTCCTCAATTAGAAATCTCAAAAAAAAAAAAAACTTTTCTCGTTATATTGATGAGAGGAAATGCAATCTTAATTACTCAGTGTAATTCGCTGGAGAACACTGCACCATTACTAGTGTTTCTTAAGTGTTAAAAATATCATTCGACATTAGATGACTGTCAAAACGAAAATTGATTTGGCGTTAATTAATGAGAAAATACCGATTTCATAATCAATCTGGAACTTATGTTCATCAAGACAACCTGGTTTTTGCAAACATTTCATTTACATACGCGAAGTTATGAGCATTAGTCGCAGAAAATGATAGTGAACCTGTCTATGATAGCTTGCTATTACTTTTACTGAAATTCTTTTCATACTCAACAGAAAATAAAAAAATCATTTAGAAAATGAAAAAATCATTTTGTCAAATGCATTTTAGAAAATAAATTTTTCATTAATTAAAACAGTAAAGGTTGGCAACAGCTTTTTCAGTTTTTTATAACAATTAAAACCCACAAGAACTAAAACGCTATGATAGTTACAATCAACTAACAATTTCCTTCAAAACAGGAAGGTCTACGCGAAAAGGAGCAGCACTGTGTTTGAGCTCGGCTAATTTATGGTATCAAACTCGCGTATATAAGTCGTAATTGCAGAGAATTTACGTATGAAGATAATACAAGATATGAAATTCAGTTAAACCTCGAAAGATTCTATCGTTGATAGACCTCATTCTTTGGTTAAGATTTTATTCATTCTGCAAATAATAGCGCAACCTATGAAAGAATTTGTCGTAATCTCGTCATAGTGAATTAATTATAAACAAGTACAAATTTCCTGTACAGCCGCTACAGCGTATAATTAAGGCCACCGAAAATGGATCTGTCTTTTGGTGGTCTCCGTATAATGCTGTATGAGCCGCGACCCATGAAACTTTAACCACAGCCCGTTGGTGGCCTGGCATATATAGTTGCCAGATGCATGATTATGGCTAACTTTAACCTTAAATAAAACAAAAACTACTGAGGCTAGAGGGTTCCAATTTGATATGTTTGATGACTGGAGGGTGGATGATCAACATACTAATTTACAGTAGCTTCAGTAGTTTTTGAGATCTGAGGACGGACAGAAAAAGTGCGGACAGAATAAAGTGCAGACGGACAGACAAAAAAATTGCTAAGAACGTTTTAAAGTACATTAATAGAACGCTGAGGTATGCCAACTACTGCTATGAAATTTAGAAGTATAAGCTTTAAAAGCAACTTTCAGTTTTTCCTAGTTTTACTAAATTAAGAAAAAAATGGAAATTTACAAGCAACTGACTAAACAAAATTTCAGTGCTTTACTAAAAACTGTTCAATTCAAAACATATAATATTGTAAAAATTTCGGATAACTTGAAGTTTCCTTGTACTGCTGTCTTCAGTTAGTGGCTTACTAGATCATGTTAAATGTAGAACATATAACACCAAATAACTTAAAGTATTCGAGTTCTGTTCTCTTGCATGTGCTTTTGAAAACTACGGACTCACGCGCACGCCAGTCGGAATACGTTAGCTGTTGGAAAAGGCTCAAGTATTGGAATACAATGGCGAATCTTTCAACTCGTGGTTTTAATTGCTTCTCTTCGATAAAGGAAAGGAAAAAATAAGGGAATGGGAAACATGGGGGAACGACTTTTGTTTAAAGATTTCCAATACCGAAAACCCCTTTTTCTTTTTTTTACATGTATGAATGGAAGGTGCTGTAGGTATATGTGGAATACCTTATATATATATATATATATATATATATATATATATATATATATATATATATATATATATATATATATATATATATATATATATGCCTAAAAATCACAGTAGATGCACGTGACTTCAGTGTATAAGCGCATCCCACAGGAAAATGACAGGCAGAAGTTCAGTACCAAGCGCTTTCACGTTTATTAACGCATATGTGTGTGTGTGTCTGTGTGTAAAGCACATATAAAAAAGGAATGAGTTAAACTACCAACATCAACAAACAAATGACTTCTTTTCATTTGAAGGGGGAAGAATCTATCGGATACTTTTGAAGAACAAAAAAGAGAACGTTCCTTTTTCCTCTCTTGTTTCCACCGGAGGCAATTGAAAGCGTATCTGAAAGAATACGCCTTTTACTGTCATTCTATCGATTTGCATTTCCCGCAACGAACACTCAGTGTGGCTGAGCCGGCGGTTTATTGCATCGAGGTTTAGGAAGTTAAAAAGAGAGACGAATGCATTTAATTTTTGGGTAGCAGCTTGCACGGCCCTTATTTGCAATAGTTGGGTATTACAGAATAACACTCAAGGATTAATTCTACAAAGAAGTTATGGTTGAGATCGAGCATATCTCCTGCAGATACGCAGACGAAGGGGTCTGTTCGTATGTTCGCAGTAGGTGGAAGGTGTCCTCTGCAGAATAATACTTAAAGACTAATTCTACCCAGAAGAGCTGGTTAAGGTTAAGCATATCTCCTTCTACAGATACGCTGACGAAGGGGTCTGTTCGTATATCCGCAGTAGGTGGAAGGTGACCTCTGCAGAATAAAACTGAAGGACTAATTCTACCAGGGAAAGCTGCTTAAGATGGAGTAGAAATTCCTCTGCAGATACGCTGACGAAGGGGTCTGTTTGTGTACCTGCGATAGGTGGTGGGTGTCCTCTGGCGGGCAGATAGGCATGTTTTACTATGGTGGTGTCCTTAAGGATGCTGGGTATAAGGACTCCAAAGGGGAATCCTGAAGTCATAAACTAATTTTGGGAGGACTATTAACAGTTTCTCGAAGATTCCTTTTTTGGGGGTGTTGGTGGGGGGAGGGGAGGGGAAGAACTCTAAATTCAAGCCAATTTATAGACCAACAATACTTTGATGGGTGAATATTTTTTTTACGACTTCTCTTTTTTATTTTAAAATATTTTTTCAGCGCCCAGAATTCCTTCTTTGAAAGGACCATTAGCACTGATATGTCATTATTCGTTCGAAAAGAAGTTTATAGATGCAAACACAAAATGAAAACATTTATCAAAGGATTGTAAGTGTTGCCGTATATGTTGTGCCCATTTAATATATATAAGGAAATTTTTAATCATTCAGTTGGTCACAAGCCTCATGCTATTATCGGCTGAATGCGATTTAATGTAATTTAATGTAATTCACGTTAATCGAAGTCCGAGAATCCCCATTACCTCGGCAAGATAAAAAAGATTGTTTAAGATAAGACCAGGCTGTGAAATTACCAGACACAGCGATGCGGGTACCAGCCAGGGAAAGTTTCATTGGAGTGCGAAGAATCTTCCTCTGATTTTTTCTTTTTTTCAGATTCTGGTTATTTCGGTTTAAGAAATTAGGGGTTTTAATGGGTCATTTACCTTTTCACGGAGCTTCCTTTATTTTTAGTCAAGAATACATCAGTACCATTCCAGTCAAGTAGTATATTAAAACTACGTTATGTGGCACTATACGTTAACATATAGATGGATATTTATATATATAATATATATATATGTATGTATGTATGTATGTATTATATATATTTATATATATGTATATATATAAATTTATGACTTACATCAAGATCGAACCCAGGTTTGTTGGCAGCGGTCTCTGTCTTTCATTTGAAAGACCTGTCTTCGATCCTGGTGTGAGTCATAAATATATTTCTGTTCCACACGTAATTGTGTATTGATATTTCTATATATATATATATATATATATATATATATATATATATATATATATATATATATATATATATATATATATATATATATATATATATATATATACTCGTATATGCGCCCAGGGCATGAGGCAAGCTACCTCGTCCAGAAAAAACGCTGTCAATAAATCCTACGAACGAAACAAGCTAAATATTATCCAAACAGTTTTTGTTTACCTTTCATTGCTTCTCCAAAGTATCTCAACCAGTTCTTATGAAGAAAAGGCGTTCTATTATTTGATGGTGCTTACACTAGTGCGTAAAGGCGTCGTCGGTATAAATGTAAAGGAAGTGGTAAAGATAGGTACGAAAGCTAATCGGGTGGTTTACGACCTCTGCCGTGAATTCAGCATGATAAAAATCCAGTATTTGATGGGAGGTCTCTGCTGGCAAAGAAAGCAAACATTGCTTCAGAAGCCGGTTAGGTATGTTTCTCTTAGGGACCAACAGATTAAATTTTAACAATAGAGAGAAGAAGTGTTTAGCTGCATGCATTATTTGGCATTAGAGCTTGACTCGTCAATCTGATTCCATCTACAATAAATTTTGTATAAGCCTTTGGAGTAAATTTGCTCATTACATAAGGAAAATTATTTGCCTTAATACGAAAACCACATGTTTAGTGTTGACATCAGTTTTTACCCTTTTCTGCCTAACTCAAGTGGTGTTCTTATTGAGAGAACACTTTTTGTGTGAATTCGAGATTATATATATATATATATATATATATATATATATATATATATATATATATATATATATATATATATATATATATATATATATATATTATACACACACAGCTAGAGTGAAAATTTATTATTCAATATCTCTAAAAGTAAATAGATAAAAAGAAAATAAGGAGCCTGGCGATAATAGGGTCCAAGATTAATCCTCACAGGAAGCAGGGAATTGAAACCGTAGGAGGCCAATCTTGTTTGCTGGGCTTTTAAGTTCGCTCCTCCTTTAATGAAGAAAGTTCTGGGGCCCAGCTTCATTCGCATGGCTGCTGCCCTCAAGGGTTTCCTTATGCCAAATTATAATGACCGATCTTTAGTCGGAAACGGTATACCTAAACTTTTCTTGATATTGAATGCAATGCTGGTACGGAAAATTTTGCATCGCTTAGGAGATGGGATTTCGGGTCTTAATACCCCGTGTGATAGTGACCAAAACAGTACTGTCAATATCATTCGCTTTTTTCATAATACTCTATCAGGTATCAGTGAACTTCTGCCTTCAGCTGGGTAATGCGAAGTATGATAAAAGCATATGATAATGTGAGTGCTTTCACTGATTCCCGTGTTTAGCAACACTTCACAGGTGGATAGTCATATGCGATTGTGCAGCTGCAAATTATATTTTCAAGAAAATTTCCAGTTTTATACAGAAATGACGCTTAGGGAGCAGGATTATTTAAACTAAATCCAGTAAATGATAGCTTGGCAGTCATGAAACCATTAATGAAATGAGTAAGATTAAACAATTAATTTATTATTGATATGAAATATTTTCCAGAATACATTTTCTAAAAGGATTAGGTATTCTTACAAGAACTGAGATGATTACGAACAGATCTTATGAGTAAGCAATTTATTATAATTCTGAGAATAAATGTAAAACGTATATTTATTTGATAAATAAGAAACTTCTTTAGTGAAATTGTAATAGTAAAGTGGAATACTGCATTGATGTAAATATAGACTCACAGGTCAAAATTAGGTCTCTTAAGGAACATTAAGGCTAAGATCTCTTTCACAGATGTCTGTTGAGGGAGATGTTTTACAAATAATCTATGTAAATATTTAGAATGGGAAAAAATGCAACGTAGAAGTATCATCATAATACCCACTGATACCATACGGATTGGAAATTGAAAAATCTTTTGAACTACATCAAAAAGCAACGAAAGCGAATTTGGTTGAGGGATATTGCATTCCTAATGGGCTGACAGGAGACCCCATTACGCACCGTAAGGACTCGCTCTGAAAAGGCCCATCAATAGGGCCATCAAAAGAGCCATCAAAAGTGCTATCAATATGAAAAAAGGAGGGATAGTGGCACGAAATTCATCTTCAATATGTCTGATGGGAGTTTTTGGAGGGAGGCGGGGATATGCATAAATAAATACACCTTTTACATTTATTCTCAGAATTATAATAAATTGCTTGCTCATAAGATATGTTCATACTCATCTCATTTCTTGTAAGAATACCCAATCCTTTTAGATAACTTAATGTATTCTGAAAACTATTCGATATCAATAATAAATTAATTGTTTAATCTTACTGATTTCATTAATGGTTTCATGTCTGCCAAGCTGTCAGTTATTGAATTTAGTTTAAATAATCCTGCTCTCTGCGCGTCATTTCTGTATAAAACTGAAATTTTCTTGAAATTTAATTTGCAGCTGCACAATCGCAACCTGTGAAGTGTTGCTAAACACGGGAATCAGTGAAAGCACTCGCATTATCATATGCTTTTATCATACCTCGCATTTCAATTTCAATTCCCTGCTTCCTGTGAGGATTAATCTTGGACCCTATTATCGCCAGGCTCATTTATTTCCTTTTATTTATTTTTTTTTGGGGGGGAGGGGGAGTTCTGCGAGAAGAAGATTTTATGATTTTTTTTTTTTAGCATCATTTTGTTATTCTTGGGTAACTTATGTACGGGACCTCCTTAAGCTTTAGATCTGTTAAATGCTATGTTAAGTTATGGAGATGTATCTATGTGGAACCAAGATAGTTAATGCGTTGGTACATCTACAGGTTTACTGTTTGCACATATACATAAACACACACACACACACACACACACATATATATATATATATATATATATATATATATATATATATATATATATATATATATACATACATACATATATACTGATGTATAGATATAATATATATATATATATATATATATATATATATATATATATATATATATATATATATATATATATATATATATATATATATATATAAGCAGTACATTTACTTATAAAAGTGTGGGACCATTCATGTACAGTACCTTCCAGAGAGGATGGTGTATTAAGGGATTAGAAAAAGGCTTATGAGAGCTATATGGAAATTGGAGTAAAAACAGTAGGAAAAGAATTTTAAGTAGACTTAACCAAAGCACATACCGCTCTGAAATAACATGGTTTATTTGTTTTATTTACTTTTTACAGTTTTCATCTTTATTTATAAGACTATCTCTAACTGACATAGGGGCTAAATTTAGAATATTATCCTGGGGTGGTAATGAGTGGTATTTTATATGAGTGAAGAGATCCGGTGCAAAAGTAATAATAATAAAATGAGAAAACTTGAGAATTACTAAAACACTTCCTGTAACAAAGCTTCATCAATATTATCCTTACATCATCTTGAGAGGGCAAGGACAATTGAAGGAATACGGGAAGGCCATTCTTCTGAATCAGCTTCCCTTTAGATCGACAAGGGAAGATTGATACTTACCAACTTGCCCAGACTTTGCACTGCAGACGAGAGAGAGAGAGAGAGAGAGAGAGAGAGAGAGAGAGAGAGAGAGAGAGAGAGAGAGAGAGAGAGAGAAAAGCTTGCTGTCACGTCACAGCCAAACAAGATAAGAAGCACGCGTAAACAGGGGGTCAATCTCCTATCAGCCTCCATACAGGGCTCTGGGAGCCAAGAAGCCAAAACCGGTGGATTGATGCTCCCGACGCTGGTTTCAGGAATTTCCTTATGGTCGCCAGAGATCAACATGGCACCATTCCCTTGGCACAGTCCTTCTTCCATTCGGTCATGTCCTCTCTCTCTCTCTCTCTCTCTCTCTCTCTCTCTCTCTCTCTCTCTCTCTCTCTCTCTCTCTCTCTCATTCCACCCTGTCTCTCTCGTCATTTCTGGTTTAAAAGGATTATATGTATATATATATATATATATATATATATATATATATATATATATATATATATATATATATATATATATAATATTAAGACGATCCTTAACCAATTCTTTTTTTTTTTTTTAACGATCATCTGAGAACATCAAGTCTGGCTTCCTTAAGGCCGTGATTCACGGATCATTAAAAAGGGAGGAAGGGGGTTGCCAACTCACACGCCAACTTTCTCTCACCTTTTCTGCGTTACTAGGCCCTATTACTCTTCTTCCTCCTCCTCCTCCTCCTCCTCCTCCTCCTCCTCCTCCTCCTCCTCCTCCTCCTCCTCGAGTTACTATCTGCAAGGGATAGAATCGTATATCATAAGACGTTAACACAAATTTAGTAATAATATTTTGTCATATTGCATGCAGTCACTCATAATGATTATGAGAACATTTACCTAACCTTTTATACTGTAGATTATCGTCCATCAGGGAAGGCCAAAAGATAAATATTAACGTCAGTAAACTAGTTGACAGTGCTATAGAATAGTATTTTAAACTTGACTATACGTAATTACGCACCAAATCCGATCCTTGAAGCTAAAGTGGGATTTAGAAACATCAACGTTAATAAATATGTATGTAAGCTAGAGTGGGATTTGGAAACATCAACATTAATATATATATATATATATGTATATATATATATATATATATATATATATATATATATATATATATATATATATATATATATAATGTTTGTATGTATGTATGTAAACTTGACTGCAAGCTTTTATTATGAAGTATTTTTTTTACTTAGGTGTCTCGTAGCATGAAGCGTCCTCATGAAACGAAAGCTTTCAAGGGAGTCTAAGCCTAATAAAGGATGCCTTCCCAAGGAAATTTCAGGGACACGAGAAGACTGATAACAGTAAGTCTGTTACTGCTTCAAAGGATTAAGTTCGAGAGGATATATATATATATATATATATATATATATATATATATATATATATATATATATATATATATATATATATATATCTATATCTATATCTATATATATACATATATGTAATGGTTCAGTGTTTGCCCTCAAGATTTCTAATTCCTTTACATACCAACTTTCCTTTGGGTTAGAAAATATAATTTTTATTATTGTTATTCATATCTTGCTACTTATCCTACATTATCATTGTAGACTTCTAATCATAATTTTCAGAGTGAGAAGAATTAGCAATGGATAATAATAAGACAAATAATCTCTTAGACTGTGGTGTAAGTTTCTAATATTCTCATTCAAATATTCATATAGTCAAATCCTTAGGTGGCAATTCACCTAACAAACAACCAAGGAACTCACATTTCTATTTCCTCAAAGAGGAATAAAAAAAATTGAAAAACTAGAAGATAAACGAAAAAAAGGTAAAGATGGAGATATTGTTCAACTATTGGCTATGACATTCCGTAGGGGGAATTTTCCTTCCAGCTTCAGATTGGATGAAAAGATCTCTCAATACTTATTATATCCCGATGGCATATATTCATTTTTGAAAGTAGGTCATTCGGAGAGAGAGAGAGAGAGAGAGAGAGAGAGAGAGAGAGAGAGAGAGAGAGAGAGAGAGATTCCTGGAAGAAAGGAAAATTATAACAAATTGTAAGATTTAATTTCGACTGACTTTTTGACGGACCATATACAAATTTTATCCGAAGCAGTGTTTATTGGGCCATTACGACGAGCGATCACCATCATTGTCAATGCTGATATATATGTTCCTTTTGGAATTAATTACACACGATTTATTTGCATTTAAAACCCACCAATATAAAGGTACTTTGAAGGCGTCAAGGCAGGTTCTTATACGAGTATAGTGATAGGTACGTAACTGATTATCAGTAATAATTATGCTTATGATTCGTTTCATTTTTTTTTTTTGCTTGCAAAAATCAACACAGAACTTTATAACACTCAGCAAAACATTACATAAGCCTAGACTACAACATTAGATGGACTGATAGATATTTCACTGCATTGGGCCCCCAGCCAATATTATCGTGGGAGTTATGTCCCTTCCATTACGTAACTTTTCCCAAAGTTCTACGGTCTGGGTCCCGAGGGATTATGGGTAGAATGGCCGTATCCATTCTTTTCCGTAGATAAACATTTCCTTTGCCTCGTTATATATGGGTAGAACGAATAGTATTCGATAAGTTGAAGTTTTATATGAAGATGGTTTGATTGCCACTAATTGGAGAAAGGTTCATGAGTTGATGTTTTTCTTTCTCCGTGAGACAAGTAATATAAAATATTGTTTATGAAATTTTTTGCTTATTTTCTGTTCGTTGAGAAAATTAATTTTTCCTTATAGAATTGGATACTGTTTAATGACAGTGGTAGGTTTCTGTGTTTACGAAACAATATGATATTGCGTAGAGATTGAGAGTGCTGTAGATAATTTATCTGCCTTCATGCAAAATAATCTGAATCCAGGTTAATAGCGTATTATATAGGACCAAGAGAGAGAGAGAGAGAGAGAGAGAGAGAGAGAGAGAGAGAGAGAGAGAGAGAGAGAGAGAGAGAGCGAGCGAGGCCTGAAGTACCATGAACCAAAATTGTCAAGGAAGTTTGTTGTTCTTCCGCCATTACGCGTCTGAGCAAAAGTTTTAACCGCTGGATCCAGAAAAATTACGGGAAGAGCAGTAACTGCTCTTTCTCTCCCACGAGTTCTTTGTGATCTGTACCTTTATCCGTCCCCACCCCACACACACACCCATCCCCAAGTCCTGATTTTGGGTGAAGATAACGAGGTCAGCCTTTGTGTGTATGTATCGAAATACGACTTTTGGTGAAACAAAACGAGGTACGACTTCGCGCGAATATATAGAATAACGACTTTCGGTAAGAAGTATATGTGTGTGATGTTATGCTTTAAATAGTGAAGTGGGTGTTTATCTGAATTTATATGTATATATATCGATTGATCTGTGAGATGAATAACGCGCCCGATGGTGATCAAATTGGCATTGTTTCATTAGCTAGAAATTGAATGATGCTTTGGCATCATTTCATTTTTAACATGAAATTGAAATAATTCTCATTTCCATTTAACTACTTCTAATCACATTCTTATTGAATAAAACTAAGAACAGATACAAGAAGGAGATTTTTGTTTTCCTGACAACAATATACACTCAAAAAGATCAGCTTTACCTAACCGGGTTACTAAATATACCTGAAAATATTTATCCATGTCGATATTCTCATAACTTTGATTTACGTGGGGTCTGAAATCGTGGCCGGATTCATCAAAAGAGCATCCCATGATATATGATTATTACTGAAGGAAGCCGAAGGAAATTTATGTAACTTATAATATAATTTATTTCGTATTGTGATTCTGAAAATAAATTTGTTTGGTTCTCACGTTGGCTGAGTTCCATTTTCAGTTACTTGCTTTTTTTTAATACTTAGCCGTATAAGGAATGAAATATACGATGCAATACCTTTACTGTTCCTTTATTATTTATATAACCTTTATTAGTAATAAATGTTGATGTAGAAAATACATTTACTCCTCAGAATCAGAGCGAGGCCTAAGCATAAGTGGAATGTATCCGCAGGATGTTTGAACGCATCCTCAGAAATTGGCAGGATGGTCGAATATGCCATCAGTCGTGATTAGCTTAGAAGAGGCAGAAGAAATAAGCATTCATAGGATTCTCGGGACGGTATCCTTCTCAGCAGTCATCACAGCTGATCATCGGAGAGTCGACGGATCTTCCAAAACGCAGGAAATTCTTGTTGTATTGACGACCAAATCTGGAAGAAGAAGAAAGGTTATTTTTAGTTGTTTAATATTTTGAGATTTATGGAGTATTAGTAATTAACTGAAATCATTTGACAAATTGTTAATTAAGAGGGAATTGCACTGTATCAACTGACATGTCTTTTTCAAGTTTGATATTCTATAATGCTTAATATATTCAAACTTGAGTACGTAGGTTAGTTTTTGACTCAAATTAGAGGAGGTAGTTTACTTGGGTCTCTGATATATATTGTAGATATAACATTGACTTCATAAAACATTTTC
>NC_089758.1:28449233-28504233 GCF_040412425.1 Macrobrachium rosenbergii
TTAAATACATCTGTTTTGTAAACAGGTAAAATCGAAAGTAAGTCTTTTATATATATATATATATATATATATATATATATATATATATATATATATATATATATATATATATATATATATATACTACTCTATATATAGATAGATAGATAGATATAATATATATATATATTATATATATATATATATATATATATATATATATATATATATATATATATATATATATATATATATATTATATATATATATATATATATATATATATATATATATATATATATATATATACACATTTATATATATGTATGGATGTATGATACAGTAAGACTGTGAAACCAGGGATTTCACAAAATCCCAGAAGCTTTCAGGGAATTCGTGAAATCACCTATTCACTTATGAATATTTGATCACCGAGGGGCTAGTACTAAATACGGCAAAACAGTCTAGATGAATAACTGTTTCGCCATGCTTGGTACTAGCCCCGGGTATCAAATGTTCCTAAGTGAATTGGTGATCTGACGAATTCCTGAAAATTTCAGGGATTTCACGAAATCCCTGGTTCCACAGTCTTACTGTAACACACACACACACACACTATATATATATATATATATATATATATATATATATATATATATATATATATATATATATATATATATATATATATATATATATATATATATATATATATATATATATATATATATATATATATATATATATATATATATATATATATATATATATATATATATATATATATATATATATATTATACACACATCAAACGGGAAGGCGGACAAGAATTTGATTAGCCATTTGATTACATGTTTATTCCCAACGTTTCACAAACCGTGATTACATCATCAGGGGTTCTAGAATGGATTATGAAACGTTGGGAATAAACATGTAATCAAATGGCTAATCAAGAGTATTCCTGTCCGCCTTCCCGTTTGATGTCTGTATTCGGGCATTATATTGGTTCAGTGTTTAAGCTCTAAGATTTTGTATACGGTTTGCATAACTTTCCGTTCGGTGAAAAAATATTTTTTATTATTATCTATAATATCTCATTTTTCTGTTATACTGAATAAATATAACAGTAATTCATAGAATTAAAAGAAATAACAATGGACAGTAATAAAACAAATAAACTCTCAGACCTTAGAGTAAGTTTCCAGTATTCTTATGCAAATATTAAATTATTCAAATCCTCATATTTTTTCATATGTCATAAAGTGGCAACTCGCCTAACAAACAACCAAGGAACACACATTTCTGTTTCCTCAGAGAAGAATAAAAAACATAAAAATAAACGAAAAAAAAGTTAAAGATGGAGACACTGGTCAATTATCGGCCGTGACATTCGGTAGGGGGAATTTTCCTTCCAGCTTCAGATTGGATGAAAAGATCTCTCAATACTTATTATATCCCGATGGCATATATTCATTTTTGAAAGTAGGTCATACGGAGAGAGAGAGAGAGAGAGAGAGAGAGAGAGAGAGAGAGAGAGAGAGAGAGAGAGAGAGAGAGAGAGAGAGAGAGAGAGAGAGAGATATTCTTGGAAGGAGGGAAATACGGAGTATATTCATTTTATAAAGTAGGTCATATTAGAGAGAGAGAGAGAGAGAGAGAGAGAGAGAGAGAGAGAGAGAGAGAGAGAGAGAGAGAGAGAGAGAGAGAGAGAGAGAGAAAGGAAAATCATGACAAATTGTAAGAATTAATTACGACTGACTTTTTGACGGCCCATAAATAAATTTCATCCAGAGTAGTATTTACGACAAGCGATCACCATCATTGTCAACACTGATACATATGTTACTGTATGGAATTAATTAGACATAAGTTATTTACAATTAAAACCCATCAATATAAATGTACTTTGAAGCTGGTAAGGGAGGTTCATATATAGTTGTAGATATGTAACTGATTATCAGTTATAATTATGCTTATAATATGTTCCCTCTTTTTTGTTTTGCTTACAAAAATAACACTGAATTTTATAACAATCAGCAAAACATTTTACATGGGAGTTATGTCCCTTCCATTACGTAACTTTTTCCAAATTTCTACGGTCTGGATGGCGAGGGATTATGGGTAGAATGGCCGTATCCATTCTTTTCCGTAGATAAACATTTTCTTTGTCTCGTTATATTTGGGTAGAATGAATAGTATTCGATAAGTTGAAGCTTTATATGAAGGTGATTTGATGTCACTTATTGGAGAAAGGTTCGTAAGCTGATGTTTTTCTTTCTCCATGAAAAAAATAATAAAAATTATTTATGAAATTCTTTGTTTATTTTATGATCGTTGAGAAAATTCATTCTTGCTTATTGAATGGGATTCTGTTTAATGACAGTGATAGGTTTCTGTGTTTACGAATATGATATTGCGTAGAGATTAGGAATGCTGTAGGTAATTCATCTGCCTTCATGCAAAATAATCTGAATCCTGAATCCAGGTTAATAGCGTATTATATAGGACCAAGAGAGAGAGAGAGGTCTGAAGTACCCTGAACCAAAATTGTCTAGGGCGTTTGTTTTCCTTCCTCCATTATGCGTCCGAGCAAAAGTTTTAACCGCTGGATTCAGAGAAATTACGGGAAGAGCAGTGACCGCCCTTTCTCTCCCGTGAGTTCTTTTTGATCTGTACCTTTATCTGTCCCCCCCCCCCCTTACACCCCATCCCCGAAGTGCGAATTTTGGGTGAAGATGACGAGGACAGCCTTTATGTGTATATATCAAAGTACGACGTTTGGTGAAACTAGCGAGGTACGACTTCGCGTGAATATATAAGCACGACTTTCGGTAAGAAATATCGATGTGTGATTTTATTTGAAAATACTGAAGCGAGATTTATTCCGAATAGATCAAAATTCGATTTTATTCGAGAATATCGACGCACGAAGTTGTGTAAATATATCGTTTGATATTTGAGATGAATAACGCCACAGTTGGTGATCAAATTGACGTTTGCTCACTAGCTTGAAACTGAATAATGTTTTGGCGTCGTTATATTTTTAATATGAAATTGAAATAATTCTTATTTCCGTTTAACAACTTCTAATCAAAATCATATTGCATAAAACTAGAACAGATACAAAAAGGAGATTTTTGCTTTCCTAACAACAATATACACTCAAAAAGATAAGCTTTACTTAACCGGGTTGCTAAATATACTGTACTTCAAAGTATTCATTCCATGTCGATATTCTCATAACTTTGATGTATGTGGGGTCTGAAATCGTGGCCGGATTCATCAAAAGAACATCCCATGATATATGATCATTACTGAAGGAAGCCGAAGGAAATTTATGTAACTTGTAATATAATTTATGTCGTATTGCAATTCTGAAAATAAATTTGTTCGGTTCTCACATTGGCTGAGTTCCATTTTCAGTTACTTGCTTTTTTTTTAATACTGTGCCTTATAAGGAATGAAATATACAATGCAATACCTTTACTGTTCCTTTATTATTTATATAACCTTTATCAGAAATCAATATTGATGTAGAAAATACATTTACTTCTCAGAATCAGATTGTGGCTGAAACATAAGTGGAATATATCGGCAGGATGTTGGAACACATCCTCAGAAGTTGGCAGGATGGTCGAATATGCCATCAATCGTGAGTAGCTTAGAAGAGGCAGAAGGAATAAGTATCCCTAGGATTCTCGGGATGGCATCCTTCTCAGCAGTCATCACAGCTGATCATCGGAGAGTCGACGGATCTTCCAAAACGCAGGAAATTCTTGTTGTATTGACGACCAAATCTGGAAGAAGAAGAAGAAAGGTTAGTTTTCGTTGTTTAATATTTTGAGATTTATGAGGTATGAGTAATTAACTGTGAACCATATGATAAATTGTTAATTAAGAGGTGATTGCACTGTACCAAGTGATATTTCTTTTGTAAGTTTGATTTTCTATGAAGCTTAATATTTTCAGACTTAAGCATGTAGGTTAGTTGTTGACTCAAAGTAGCGCAGGTAGTTTCCTTGGACCTCCAAATCCTTTATATACTGTAGATATAACATTGACTCTATAACACGTTATTTCTCTCTCTCTCTCTCTCTCTCTCTCTGTCATTATGTCTCTATCTAATTTTCCCAGTCCAGATGAAATTAATTTTCCTTGCCTTAAAAAGTTTCTGCTTCCACGAGCAGCCCTGTGGAAGATGTCGACCTCCTCAGCTGGTTCCTCTAGAGCAAGATAAGGAACCTCATTGGGGGTACCTTCGAGGCCGGTGTCTTCGGGACCAGAACGGCCAAACCGCAAGAAGTTGCGGCTGCGTCCGAAGCGCAAGAAGTTGCGGCTGCGTCCGAAGCGCAGGAAGTTGCGGTTCCTCTTGGTGGCCGATAAAGATTCATTCTCGTCGTCCTCGAAGTCTCCTCCTCGGCCGAATCTGAAGGTAAAGGTGATTTAATGTGTTATTTTCTTACTTCCTGAATTCTAAAAGTAAGTGAAGGAGGTTTGGTTTGTTATTTCTTGGATTCTCAAAGAACATTTGTGACTTAGGAAACAGTTGTTGCTGTTGTCTTAGGGAACTGACAATGGAAGGTTAAGTTTCTAGATTCTCTTTGATAATGAACCAAAATTGCCGATTTCACAAAGATTGATACAGAGAGAGAGAGAGAGAGAGAGCAAATACTAACAGGTAAAGAATAATATCATGATGTGGTAATTTGGTAATTATTAATGGTCATTCGAGAAGAGGATTAGTCACCATGCAGAACTAATTTACTTATACAATCTTTTGTTCTCTTCCCGAATACAATGACTTTTTAGATTCAGATTCAGCGCCTTCCTAAAAAACAATTAAAAAATGCGGCAAAGTTTCTTCGGCGCAATCGAGTTTTCTGTGTAGCCGCTACAGCGCATAATCAAGGCCACCTAAAATTGATCCATCTTTCGGTGGTCTCGGTAAAATGCTGTATGAGCCGCGACCCAAGAAACTTTAATCATATCCCGGCTGTGGCCTATCGTGTATCGTTGCCAGAAGCATGATTATGGGTAAATTTAAACTTAAATAAAGTAAAAACTAGTTAGGCTAGAGGGCTGTAATTTGGCATGCTTGATGATTGGAAGACGTATGATCAACATACCAATTTGCAGCCCTCTAGCCTCAGTAGTTTTTAAGATCTGAGGGCGGACAGAATAAAGTGCAGACGGACAGACAAAGCCGGCACAATAGTTTTCTTTTACAGAAAGCTAAAAATATTACCTGAGGAAATTCCTGCCAGAGCTTCTCTTGTCTTCGACATCGCTTCGTCCGAACCTGACAAAGAGAAAAGACATATATTTCATGGATTTGATAAACAAACAAATTTAATATCTTGATAAATTTCTCATACTTCACGGACCAGCTCACATGACACAAGGGCCTCCAATACTTAGGATCCCATAAGCGTAAATTTATACAATTTAGACGCTTAGGAGATCGTTTTAGGTCAATTTTACTCTGATTGTATGTTGTCCGTCTCTCCCTTTCTCTGTCTCTGTTCCATATATATATATATATATATATATATATATATATATATATATATATATATATATATATATATATATATATATATATATATATATATATATATATTCTGTGCGTGTGTTGAGAGAGGTTGAGGGGGACTTGCCGTTTTAATACAAAGAAACTGCGGTCGACATTCCCTCTTTTCTCAGCCGAAGCCAAGTCTCCATCGTGGGGGATCTCGTCACTGCTGTCAGTACTGAGGCCTTCGGAAACTGGAGGCTGAAGGGCTTGGCATAGGCAGCTCAGCAGCCCCAGGAAAAGCCAGGAAGTTACCATCATTGTGGTCTGGAATTCTGGAAAGAGAATTGGAAAGCATCATAAATGTAATTCCAGAGTTCTGGTGAGTGGCGGAGTGGATGGATTTTACAGGTTTTACTAACGAAAGTCTATTGATATTTTCCTTTTTATTTTGATCGTTTCTAGTTGCTCTTGGGGCAAGAGCCTGTGCTAGTTTGATACTTGCTTTAAGAAAATCATCAGGTTCAGATGAATTTGAAACAAATCCTCACGTTACGTGAATGACAAATTTCGTGAACATAAAATTATTACTGTCCGATTAACCATCACTTTATTTTAATAAAAATAATACTTCACATTTTCTGATGTGTGTGTATGTGTGTGTGTGTGGTCATGCATTTAAGTGCGTAGTCAAATATGTACATATATGTGTATAATATATGTAAATATTATATATATATATATATATATATATATATATATATATATATATATATATATATATATATAACTATTTATATATATATATATATGTATGTATGTATGTATGCATTTACAGTATATACATATATGTGTATGTGTGTTGGTATGTGTGTGTATGATTATACCTCTGTAATCGCTGCCACATTAATAGTCGATATGGATTCAAAAATGAAGAAACACTGATTGGTATGAACTTCCGCATTTATCACTTGGCACTGTGATTAAAGAATCATACAAATGTACCCTGCCAGCACTTGTGATAAAATGCTATACAGTAATAAGTATAATTGCAGATGGATGTCCACTTATTCTTCAGTACTACATGCTTACTGGCCAGCATAAGGCAAGACCATGTGCTGGCATACGGCCGGCTTTAATCTAAATGAAGATTATCTTCTGTATTCTGGAAACAAAATATACAAAACTTCATAATTACCTTCTGTGTCGTGGATTCGAAAAGAGAAGTGGCTGGTTGGATGTAGAAACTGGAAGGTAGGGATTCGAACTGCGACGTCTGAACAACTCCTTGAGACTTATATACCTTCCAGGGTTCCAGTCCTTCCCAAGACGCGCCCACTCCGAAGGGGAAGCACCCCCTTCGGAGGGACAGGTCTTCTTTGGTTACAGAAAGCAAAGAGGTCTCTGGAGAGGCGGCCTTGTCTAGCGCATCCTTTCTCTTGGCCGTTGTCCTCGGAAGCTTGGGGGGAATTGGGGCCTTTGGGGTCATATGTCATGCTAAGATGAGTTGGGTTTTGTTTTCCTGAGGATGTATGAGGGCCAATGCACGAATGGAAAGCTCTCGAATAAGAAACTGTGCTTTTTGCTTTTTCCGTGAAGGTAGTGGGCATAATCACGACAGAATTGTTTGATTATAGAATAAGGTGGCATTCAGTTATGACCTAGCCACTGGCGTAAAGCAGAATTAATGAATAAATTGTCTTTTTTTTTCAGAGAAGGTATTGGGCAAAATTATGACTGATTTATAAAGTTATCGAACAAGGTGGCATTCAAAGCTATAGCTTAGCCAGACGCGTAAAGAAGATGGGGGACCCATGTCTGTGGTTTTTTATGAGGTGATTAAACTCTGGTGTATAGAGGAAGTTGTGCTGCAGGCTTTCATATATTCTGAAATTAGGGAACCCGATTTAAAGGAAGGTTCCCGATATGATCGTTA
The DNA here is from genome assembly GCF_040412425.1 of Macrobrachium rosenbergii. Classification (NCBI taxonomy): domain Eukaryota; kingdom Metazoa; phylum Arthropoda; class Malacostraca; order Decapoda; family Palaemonidae; genus Macrobrachium; species Macrobrachium rosenbergii. The sequence continues at coordinate 28,456,661 of NC_089758.1, forward strand.
CAACAATAAATGTATTTCATTCTTAACGTAAGTGTTAAGATTATCAGAGTAGGCTTATATACGTAAGATTGCGGTTAATTAGAAAATTATCTTTTTCTCTTTTGTACCAGCGCGTTCTACCATAGACGAGATTTCTCTTCAAGTCACTAGAAAAAAAACCCAGTACTCAGCCTTTCACGCTAGAGACCAAATGAATAGGGTCTGTGAATGCTCAAGATAAGGTAAGTATAAAACGGTTTTTTCTTATATATAATTTTCATAAGGTATATGTTTTTATATAATACGTCGAAGAAAACTAGCTAACTATTTCCCAAACCTTCTGTTTTTTAGCCTTTGTTTCTTAAACAATGTGAGCTAGTTTAGTGAAGGGATGATGCATTAAGAGTAGGAATTATAAATGTTAAATACATTATAATATAGTATTTTATTATTTGAAAATACTCACGGTAATAATTAAATACATCTGTTTTGTAAACAGGTAAAATCGAAAGGTAGTCTTATACATACATATATATATATATATATATATATATATATATATATATATATATATATATATATATATATATATATATATATATAACGTGTATATAATGTATATATAGATAGATAGATATAATATATATATATATATATATATATATATATATATATATATATATATGATATGTATATATATATATATATATATATATATATATATATATATATATATATATATATATATATATATATATATATTACATTTATATATATGTATGGATGTATGATACAGTAAGACTGTGAAACCAGAGATTTCACAAAATTCCTGAAGCTTTCAGGGAATTCGTGAAATCACCTATTCACTTATGAATATTTGATCACCGAGGGGCTAGTACTAAATACGGAGAAAACAGTCTAAATGAATAACTGTTTCGCCATGCTTGGTACTAGCCTCTCGGGATCAAATGTCCCTAAATGAATTGGTGATTTGACAATTACCTGAAAATTTCAGGGATTTCACGAAATCTCTGGTTTCACAGCCTTACTGTAACACATTCACAGACACACACACAGACACACACACACACACACACATATATATATATATATATATATATATATATATATATATATATATATATATATATATATATATATATATATTGATTCAGTGTTTAAGCTCAAGATTTTTATTCAGTTTGCATAACTTTCCGTTCGGTGAAAAAATATTTTTTATTATCCTTAATATCTAATTTTTCTGATATACTGAATAAATGCAACAGTAATTCATAGAATTAAAATAAATAACAATGGACAGTAATAAAACAAGTAAACTCTCAGACCTTAGAGTAAGTTTCCAGTATTCTTATGCAAATATTAAAATATTCAAATCCTTATATTTTTTCATCTGTCATAAAGTGGCAACTCGCCTAACAAACAACCAAGGAACACACATTTCTGTTTCCTCAGAGAAGAATAAAAAACATAAAAATAAACGAAAAAAAGGTAAAGATGGAGACACTGGCCAATTATTGGCTGTGACATTCGGTAGGGGGAATTTTCCTTCCAGCTTCAGATTGGATGAAAAGATCTCTCAATACTTATTATATCCCCATGGCATATATTCATTTTTGAAAGTAGGTCATACGAGAGAGAGAGAGAGAGAGAGAGAGAGAGAGAGAGAGAGAGAGAGAGAGAGAGAGAGAGAGAGATTCTTGGAAGAAGGGAAATACGGAATATATTCATTTTATAAAGTAGGTCATACGGGGAGAGAGAGAGACAGAGAATCCTGAAAGAAAGGAAAATCATGACAAATTGTAAGAATTAATTACGACTGACTTTTTGACGGCCCATAAATAAATTTCATCCAGAGTAGTTTTTACGACAAGCGATCACCATCATTGTCAACACTGATACATATGTTACTTTATGGAATTAATTAGACATACGTTATTTACAATTAAAACCCATCAATATAAATGTACTTTGAAGCTGGTAAGGGAGGTTCATATATAGTTATAGATATGTAACTGATTATCAGTTATAATTATGCTTATAATTTGTTCCCTTCTTTTTGCTTTGGTTGCAAAAACAACACAATTTTATAACACTCAGCAAAACATTACATAAGCCTAGACTATAACATTAGATAGACTGATAGATATTTCACTGCATTGGGCCCCCGGCCAATATTATCATGGGAGTTATGTCCCTTCCATTACGTAACTTTTCCCAAAGTTCTACGGTCTGGATCCCGAGGGATTATGGGTAGAATGGCCGTATCCATTCTTTTCCATAGATAAACATTTTCTTTTCCTCTTTATATATGGTTTGAATGAATAGTATTCGATAAGTTGAAGTTTTATATGAAGGTGATTTGATGTCACTGATTGGAGAAAGGTTCATGAGTTGATGTTTTTCTTTCCCCATGAAAAAAGTAATAATAAAAATTATTTATGAAATTTTTTGCTTATTTTCTTATCGTTTAGAATATTCATTCTTCCTTACAGAATGGGATTCTGTTTAATGACAGTGATAGGTTTCTGTGCTTACGAAACAATATGATATTGCGTAGAGGTTAGAATTGCTGTAGATAATTTATCTGCCTTCATGCAAAATAATCTGAATCCAGGTTAATAGCGTATTATATAGGACCAAGAGAGAGAGAGAGAGAGAGAGAGAGAGAGAGAGAGAGAGAGAGAGAGAGAGAGAGAGAGAGAGAGAGAGAGAGAGGTCTGAAGCACCCTGAACCAAAATTGTCAAGGAAATTTGTTTTTCTTCTGCCATTGCGCGTCTGAGCAAAAGTTTTAACCGCTGGATCCAGAGAAATTACGGGAAGAGCAGTTACCGCTCTTTCTCTCCCAGAAGTTCTTTTTGATCTGTACCTTTACCCGTTCCCCTCCCCCAAAACCCCCACACCCCATCCCCCAAGTGCGAATTTTGGGTGAAGATAACGAGGTCACCTTTGTGTATTGAAGTACGACTTTTGTTGAAACTAACGAGGTACGGCTTCGCGTGAATATATAGAACAACTTTCGGTAAGAAATATCGATGTGTGATTTTATGCGAAAATATTGAAGTGAGATTTTTTCTGAATAGATCAAAATTAAAATTCGATCTTATACGAAAGTATCGACGTACGATGTTATGTGAATAAATCGATTGATCTTGAAGGTGAATAACGCCCCAGATGGAGATCAAATTGGTGTTGATTCACTAACTAGAAATTGAATAATGTTTCGGCATTATTCATTTTAACATGAAACTGAAATGATTCTTATTTCTATTTTATACTTCTAATCAAAATCATGTTGAATAAAACTAAGAACAGATACAAAAAGGAGATTTTTGTTTTTATAACAACAACATACATTCAAAAAGATCAGCGGTACCTAACCGGGTTACTATATGCACTTCAAAATATTTATTCATGTCGATATTCTCATAACTTTGATTTATATTGGGTCTGAAATCGTGGCTGGATTCATCAAAAGAACATCCCATGATATATGATTATTACTGAAGGAAACCAAAGGAAATTTATGTAACTTATAATATAATTTATATCGTATTGCAATTCTGAAAATAAATTTGTTCGTTTCTCACGTTGGCTGAGTTCCATTTTCAGTTACTTGCTTTTTTTTAATACTCTTCTTTATAAGGAATGAAATATACGATGCAATACCTTTACTGTTCCTTTATTAATTATATAACCTTTATTAGTAATAAATATTGATGTAGAAAATACATTTTTTACTCCTCAGAATCAGAGCCTGGGCGAAGGATAGGTGGAATATACCCGTAGGATGTTTGAACACATCCTCAGGAATTGGCAGGATGGTCGAATATGGCATCAGTCTTGATTAGCTTGGAAGAGGCAGAAGATATAAGTATCCATAGGATTCTTGGGATGGTATCCTTCTCAGCAGTCATCACAGCTGATCGGAGAGTCGACGGATCTTCCAAAACGCAGGAAATTCTTGTTGTATTGACGACCAAATCTGGAAGAAGAAGAAGAAAGGTTATTTTCGTTGTTTAATATTTTGAGATTTGTGGAGTATGAGCAATTAACTGAAATAATTTGACAAATTAAGTAAGAGGGGATTGCACGGTGTCAAGTGTTACTTCTTTTGTAAGCTTGATTTTCTGTGAAGCTTAATATATTTAAACTTGAGCACGTAGGTTAGTTTTTGACTCAAATTAGCTGAGGTAGTTTACTTAGATCACTAAATATATACTGTAGATATAACATTGACACTACAAAACGTTATTTCTCTCTCTCTCTCTCTCTCTCTCTCTCTCTCTCTCTCTCTCTCTCTCTCTCATTTTCCCATAAAGATGAAATTAATTTTCCTTGCCTTAAAAAGTTTCTGTTTCCACGAGCAGCCCTGTGGAAGATGTCGACCTCCGGTGTTGGTTCCTCTAGAACAGGAAAGGGGACCTCGACGGGGTTACTACCTTCGAGGCCGATGTCTTCGGGATCAGAACGACCAAACCGCAAGAAGTTGCGGCTGCGTCCGAAGCGCAAAAAGTTGCGGCTGCGTCCGAAGCGCAGGAAGTTGCGGTTCCTCTTGGTGGCTGATAAGGGTTCATTCTCGTCGTCCTCGAAGTCTCCTCCTCGGCCGAATCTGAAGGTGAAGGTAATTTAATGCGTTATTTTCTTATTTCCTGAATTCTGAAAGTAAGTGAAGGTGATTTAGTTTGTTATTTCTTGGATTCTTAAAGAACATTGGTGGCTTAAGAAACAGTTGTTGATGTTGTCATAGTAAATTGACAATGAAATGTTAAGGTTCTAGATTCTCTTTGAAAAAGGTTCTAGAATCTCTTTGGAAATGAACCATAATTGGCGATTTCACAAAGATTGGCAGAGAGAGAGAGAGAGAGAGAGAGAGAGAGAGAGAGAGAGAGAGAATACTGATAGGTAAAGAATAATTTCATAATATGATTAGTACTAATGGGTGTTCGAGAAGAGGGTTAGTCACTACGCAGAACTGCTAAAACCATCTTTTGTTCTTTTCCCGAATACAATGACTTTTTAGATTCAGATTCAGGGACTTCCTTAAAAAAAAAAAAAAAAAAAAAAAAAAAAAAAAAAAAAAAAAAAAATTACCTGAGGAAATTTCTGACAGAGCTTCGCTTGTCTTCGACATCGCTTCGTCCGAACCTGAGGAGGAAGAGAAGAGGCTTAAATTTCATGGATTTGGAAAGAAATAATTAATATCTTGATAAATTTCATAGATTTGATAAAAAAAAGTAATATCTTGATAAATTTTTCATACTTCAAGGATCGACTGACTTAACTCAAGGACCTGAAATATTTAGGATCCCATGGGCGTGAATTTGTACAATTTAGACGCTTGGGGATCCCTTTAGGTTCATTTTACTATCATGTGTTACTAGGCTGTTTAGGAATGATTCTATGTTATATGGTGTCCATGTCTCTCTTTGTCCGTATGTATATTATATATATATATATATATATATATATATATATATATATATATATATATATATATATATATATATATATATATATATATATATATATATATATATACACTCTGAGGGGGAACTTGCCGTAAGAAGCTGCGGTCGACATTCCCTCTTTTCTCAGCCAAAGCCAAGTCTCCATCGTGGGGGATCTCGTCACTGCTGTCAGTACTGAGGCCTACGGAAACTGGAGGCTTAAGGGCTTGGCATAGGCAGCTCAGCAGCCCCAGGAAAAGCCAGGAAGTTACCATCATTGTGGTCTGGAATTCTGGAAAGAAAATTGGAGCGAATAATGGAGGTGATTGCAGAATTCTGTTGAGTGACGGAGTGGATGGATTTTAGAGGATTCACTAACGAAAATCTATTGATTTTTTTTTTTTTATCTTGTCGGGTTGCTCTTGGCGCGAGAGCCTGTGCTTGTTTAATGCTTGCTTTGAGAAAATAATCAGGCTCAGATGAATTTGCAACAAATCCTCAAGTTACGTGAATGGTAATTTCTTGAACATAACTGACTTTGATATCACCATTCACTGCAATTAGCAATGTCGGATTAACCGTCACTTTATTTTAATACAAAGAATACTTAGCGTTGTTTATCAGTTATTTGTTTATGTTCTTGACGACGGAACAAAATAATTTATATTAACGAGAAACAGTCAGCGACTCTAATTATGAAAATGTCATTATCACGACTTGACCAAATATTTAAATACGCATGTACTGCATGCATGCACACACGCGCGCACACACACACACACACGTACATATATACATACATACATACATACATACATACATACATACATACATACATACATATATATATATATATATATATATATATATATATATATATATATTTATATATGTGTGTGTGGGTATATGTGAATGTATATGTATATGTATGTGAGTGTGTCTGACTATACCTCTATGTATCCTCTGCCACATAAATAGTCGACATGGATTGAAAAATGAAGAAGCACTGATTGATATGAAGTTCCGCGTTTATCAGCTGGCATTGTGATTAAAGAGTCATGCAAATATACCCTGCCGTTAATTGTGACAAAATGTTATACATTAATAAGTATAATTGCAGATGGATATCCAAGTATTCTTTAGTACTACATGATTATTCTAGTATAAGCGAGCCTCGGCATTGAAAATAAGGCTCTATTATGCAATATCTAGCTTAACAGTTGCGTAGAGAAAATCTATCGAACAATGAAATAATCCGTCGAACTTGAGTTAGCAACATTCATTTTCTAAATTCTCCTTCAAAAAAGTTGTATATTTTGTTACACTTTTGCAATACTTTCAAAATAATTTTTCTTGTCAACCACGCTTAGGGAAACGACACGAGTTTCCGTTACAGGATCATTGTTTGCGCAATACGAACACGGAAGTCCACTATTCATAATTTGAATGCAAGAAGAATTTCATTTACTATAATAACTGGAGTTTTATTTTCTGTAAAAACTGGAAAACGTTTACTGTAATGGTCGAGCTTCCTAGCATTTTTTTTTATAGTTACTTCTGATACCTTTTCTTGATTGAAAATTATGTTGTTTATATCGAATATCTTTATCTTTAAACATTTGCTTTTTATTATTATGAAGTGACAGTAAGTAGGATTTGATTGTGTCTTATATGTATAAATTTATCCCTTAAAAATCATATTTTTTATATGTAATCATGGCAAAGTTTACAAACACATGACAGAAAAGAATAATTTAGCCTCATTTTAAATAAAGGCCTAACCTAACCTAATTTAATCCCTGAAGCTTACTACACTTACTAGCCACCATAAGGCAAGAGTATGTGCTGGCATATGGCCGGCCTTATCTAAGTGAAGATTATCTTTTTATTCTGGAGTTAAAATACAGAAAATTTTTAATTACCTTCTGTGTCGTGAATTCGAAAAGGGAAGTGGCTGGTTGGGTGTAGAAACTGCAAGGCAGGGAGGCGAACTGCGACGTCTGAACAACTCCTCGAGACTTATAAACCTTCCAGCGTTGCAGTTCCTCCCAAGACGCGCCCACTCTGAAGGGGAAGCGTCCCCTGTGGAGGGACAGATCTTCTCTGGTTACAGAAAGCAAAGAGGTCTCTGGAGAGGCGGCCATGTCTAGCGCATCCTTTCATTTGGTCGTTGTGCTGGGAAGCTTAGCGGGGATTGAGGCCTGTGGGGTCATATGTCATGCTAAGATGAGTTGGGTTTTGTTTTCCTGAGGATGTTTGAGGGCAGATGCACGAATGGAAAGCTGTCGAGTAAGAAACTGTGCTTTTTTTGAGGGCAGATGCACGAATGGAAAGCTGTCGAGTAAGAAACTGTGCTTTTTCCTTTTTCCGTGAAGGTGGTGGGCAGAATCATGACCGAGGTATTTGATTATAGAATAAAGTGGCATTCAGTTATGACTTAGCCATAGGCGTAAAGCAGAGTTAATGAATAAACTTCTTTTTTTTTCAGAGATTGCCTTGTGCAAAAATCATAACTGATTGATCCAGTTAACGAACAAGGTGGCACTCAAAGTTATGGCTTAGCCAGAGGCGTAAAGTAGAATTAATGAATAAGGTGGAAATGAAAAACCCTTATTAGAATCTTCAAAAAAAAAAGCGCTACTGAAAATGAGTAGGATTTCAGATGAGGGACCTATGTCTGTGGATGTTTTATGAGGTGATTAAACTCTGCTGTATAGAGGAAGTTGTGCTTCAGGCTTTCATATATTCTGAAATTAAGGAACCCGATTTAAAGGAAGGTTCCCGGTATGATCGCAACAATAATAATTGTACTTCATTCTTAACGTAAGTGTTAAGAATTTTAGAGTAGGCTTTTATACGTAAGACTACGGTTAATTAGAAAATGATCTTTTTGTCTTTTGTACCAGCGCGTTCTACCATAGACGAGATTTTTCTCCTCAAGTCAACTAGGAAAAAATACCGTGCTAAGTCATTCCAGCTAGAGATTAAATTATGGGGTCTGTGAATGCTCAAGATAAGGTGTATTTAAAACGGGGTTTTCTTATATATTTTTGGAAGATGATTAGGTATATATATGGTTTTAAATAATAATTTGAAGAAAACTAGCTAACTTTTTCCCAAACTTTTTTTTCCTTTGTTTGTTAAACAGTGTGAGCTAGTTTAGTGAAGGGATGATGCATTAAGAGCAGGAATCGTAAATGTAAAATACATTAAAGTAAAGTATTTTGTTATTTGGAAATACGGTAATAAGTAAATACATCTGTTTCATAAACAGGTAAAAGCAAAAGTTAGTCATATATATATATATATATATATATATATATATATATATATATATATATATATATATATATATATATATATATATATCTTTGTTTAACGTGCTTTTTCCCATTTTTTTATATGGGGTAAGCACGATGTCTTCTTTTGAGGGACCTTGATTTGGCGTTGGGGTAGACCGTAGCCTCAATCGGCTGCCCTGCCTGACATCGCTTAGACCCCTGTAGCGCATGTGTACATGTATCGCACCAAATCCCCAGCTCCCTTTCTCCCAGCAGCGAGGAGAGCTGAGCAGTTAGGTCGACAGTTCGAGACGTGTGAGGTGTCTGTTATGTTTTTAGATGTTGGAGTGGCTTTGTTTGTGTGTGTATTAGTCTGTAACACCCATTTGCTTTCAGCAAACCTATCCATTGATTACATACATAATCCTGGTGTGTCTACGTGGTTAGCAAAGTGTCCGCCTCTTTGACCGGTCGGCTGCGGATTTGAACCCGCGCCACAGACCTCTATGAAGACCGAGGCTGCTGCTCTACTGACCTAGCCATCGAGGCTCTATATATATATATATATATATATATATATATATATATATATATATATATATATATATATATATATATATATATATATATATATATATATATATATATATATATATATATATATATATATATATATATATATATATATATATATTATACATTGTTTCAGTGTTTAAGATCAAGATTTTTATTCGGCTTATATAACTTTCCGTTTGGTGAAAAATATTTCTATTATTATTGTTATTATTAATATCGTACTGCTTATCTTGCTATTATACTGAATACTTATAATGGTAATTCTTAGAATTGAAGGAATTAGCAATAGACAATAATAAAAGAAATAAACTCTCAGTCTGTTGAGTAAGTTTCTAATATTCTTATTCAAAAATACATATAATCAAATATACATATAATCAAATCCTTACGTTTTTTCATCTGTCATAAGGTGCCAACTCACCTAGTAAACAACCAAGAAACTAACATTTCTGTTTCTTCAAAGAGGAATAAAAACTGGAAAAATAAACGAAAAAAGAGAAAAATGTTAATATTGGTCAGTTACTGGCTATGACATTCGGTAGGGGGAATTTTCCTTGCAGCTTCAGACTGGAAAAAAAAGATCTCTCAGCACTCATTATGTCCCGATGGAATATATTCGTTTTTGAAAATAGGTCATAGAGAGAGAGAGAGTGAGATTCCTGGAAGGAAGGTAAATCATGACAAATTGTAAGAATTAATTACGACTGACTTTTTGACGGACCATAAACAAATTTCATCCAAAATAGTGTTTATAGGGCCATTACGACAAGCGATTACCACCATTGTCAATGCTGATACATATGTTACCCTTTGGAATTAATTACACATGAGTTATTTACATTTAAAACCCACCAACATAAAGGTACTTTGAAGACGTCAAGGCAGGTTCATATATAGCGATAGTTATGTTATTGATTCTCAGGAATAATTGTACTATGATTCGTTTCATTTTGTTTTGTTTTGCTTGCAAAAATCAACACAGAACTTTATAATCCTAATCCACAACATTAGCAAGACTAATAGATATGTCACTGCACTGGGCCCCCAGCCAATATTATCATGAGAGTTATATCCCTTCCATTACGTAACTTGCCCAAAGTTCTACGGTCTGGATCCCGAGGGATTATGGGTAGAATGGCCGTATCCATTCTTTGCCGTAGATAAACATTTTCTCTGTCTCGTTATGTGTGGGTAGAATGAATAATATTCGTTAAGTTGGTTTTATATGAAGGTGGTTTGATTGTCACTAATTGGAGAAAGGTTCGTGAGTTGATGTTTTTCTTTCACCATGAAACAAGTAATAAAAAAAATTTTATGAAATTTTTTGCTCATTTTCTGATCGTTGAGAAAATTAATTTTTCCTTATCGAATTAGATGCTGTTTAATGACAGTGATAGGTTTCTGTGTTTATGGAACAATATAATTTTGCGTAGAGATTGAGAGTGCTGTAGATAATTGATCTGCCCTCATGCAAAATAATCTGAATCCAGGTTAATAGCGTATTATATAGGACCAAGAGAGAGAGAGAGAGAGAGAGAGAGAGAGAGAGAGAGAGAGAGAGAGAGAGAGAGAGAGAGAGAGAGAGAGAGAGAGGGGCCTGAAGTACCATGAACCAAAATTGTCAAGGAAGTTTGTTTTTCTTCTGCCATTACGCGTCTGAGCAAAAGTTTTAACCGCTGGATCCAGAGAAATTACGGGAAGAGCAGTTACCGCTCTTTCTCTCCCACGAGTTGTTTTTGATCTGTACCCTTATCCGCCCCGCCCCCCCCCCTCTGCCACACACACGCGCACACACACACACACACACACCCATCCCCCAAGTGCGAATTTTGGGTGAAGATAACAAGGTCAGCCTTTGTGTATATATCGACGGACGACTTTTGTTGAAACTAACGAGGTACGACTTCGCGTGAGTATAAAGAAGAACGACTTTCGGTAAGAAATATCGATGTGTGATTTTATGCGAAAATATTGAAGTGAGATTTTTTTCTGAATAGACCAAAATTCGATATTATACGAAAATATGAACGTACGATTTTATGTGAATATATGCATTGTTCTTTGAGGTGAATAACGCCCCAGATGGAGATCAAATTGGTGTTGATTCACTAGCTAGGAATTAAATAATGTTTTGGCATTATTCATTTTAACATGAAACTGAAATAATTCTTATTTCCATTTAACTACTTCTAATCAAATTCTTATTGAATAAAGCCAAGAAAGATATAAAAAGGAGATTTTTGTTTTTATAACAACAACATACACTCAAAAAGATCATCGGTACCTAACCGGGTTACTATATACACTTCAAAATATTTATCTGTCGATATTCTCATAACTTTGATTTATATGGGGTCTGAAATCGTGGCCCGATTCATCAAAAGAACATCCCATGATATAAGATTATTACTGAAGGAAGCCGAAGGAAATTTATGTAACTTATAATATAATTTATTTCGTATTGTGATTCTGAAAATAAATTTGTTCGGTTCTCACGTTGGCTGAGTTCCATTTTCAGTTACTTCCCTTTTTTTTTAATACTGTGCCTTGTAAGGAATGAAATATACGATGCAATACCTTTACTGTTCCTTTATTATTTATATAACCTTTATTAATAATAAATATTGATGTAGAAAATACATTTTTTACTCCTCAGAATCAGAGCGTGGCCGAAGCATAAATGGAATGTACCCGTAGGATGTTTGAACACATCCTCAGGAATTGGCAGGATGGTCGAATATGGCATCAGTCTTGAGTAGCTTGGAAGAGACAGAAGATATAATTATCCATAGGATTCTCGGGATGGCATCCTTCTCAACAGTCATCACAGCTGATCGGAGAGTCGACGGATCTTCCAAAACGCAGGAAATTCTTGTTGTATTGACGACCAAATCTGGAAGAAGAAGAAAGGTTATTTTTTGTTGTTTAATATTTTGAGATTTGTGGAGTATGAGTAATTAACTGAGGATCATTTGACAAATTGTTAATTAAGAGGTGATTCCACTGCATCAAGTGATATTTCTTTTCTAAGTTTGATTTTCTGTGATGCTTGATATATTCAAACTTGAGCACGTAGGTTAGTTTTTGACTCAAATTAGCGGAGGTAGATTACTTGGATCTCCAAATTCATATATATACTGTAGATATAACATTGACTCTATAAAACGTTATTTCTCGACTCTATAAAACGTTATTTCTCTCTCTCTCTCTCTCTCTCTCTCTCTCTCTCTCTCTCTCTCTCTCTCTCTCTCTCTCTCTCTCTCTCTGTCTAATCTTCCTAGTAAAGATGAAAATAATTTTCCTTGCCTTAAAAAGTTTCTGCTTCCACGAGCAGCCCTGTGGAAGATGTCGACCTCCGCTGCTGGTTCCTCTAGAACAGGAAAAGGAACCTCATTGGGGCTACTTTCGAGGCCGATGTCTTCGGGACCAGAACGACCAAACCGCAAGAAGTTGCGGCTGCGTCCGAAGCGCAAAAAGTTGCGGCTGCGTCCGAAGCGCAGGAAGTTGCGGTTCCTCTTGGTGGCTGATAAGGGTTCAATCTCGTCGTCCTCGAAGTCTCCTCCTCGGCCGAATCTGAAGGTGAAGATAATTTAATGTGTTATTTTCTTATTTCCTGAATTCTGAAAGTAAATGAAGGTGATTTAGGTTGTTATTTCTTGGATTCTTGAAGAACACTGTCTTAAGAAACATTTGTTGCTCTTGTCATAGGAAATTGACAGTGAAAGGTTAGGTTTCTAGACTCTCTTTGAAAATGAACCACAATTGCCGGTTTCACAAACACTGAAAGAGGGAGAGAGAGAATACTGACAGGTAAAGAATAATTTCATGATATGACAATTATTAATGGGCATTCGCGAAGAGGATTAGTCACTACCCAGAACTGCTAAAACGATCTTTTGTTCCCTTCCCGAAAACAATGACTGGTTAGATTCAAATTCAGCGGCTTCCTAAAAAAAAAGAAAAAAAAAAGTACCTGAGGAAATTTCTTGCAGAGCTTCTCTTGTCCTCGACATCGCTTCGTCCGAACCTGATGAAGAGAAAAGATAAATTTCTTGGATTTGATAAAAAAAAAATAAATTGAATATCCCAATAGATTCTCATCCTCTAAGATCAACTTACGTGACACAAGGAGCTGAAATATTTGGGATCTCATGAGTGTAAATTTATACCTTTGGCTTAATCTAACCTTACTATCGTGTGTTGCTATATTGTTTGGTAATGATTATATGATATCTTCCGTCCATCTCTCTCTTTCTCTATCTCCGTATATATATATATATATATATATATATATATATATATATATATATATATATATATATATATTGAGAGAGAGGGTGGTGGGGGAGGGGGAACTTGCCGTATGAAGCTGCGGTCGACATTCCCTCTTTTCTCAGCCGAAGCCAAGTCTCCATCGTGGGGGATCTCGTCACTGCTGTCAGTACTGAGGCCTACTGAAACTGGAGGCTTAAGGGCTTGGCATAGGCAGCTCAGCAGCCCCAGGAAAAGCCAGGAAGTTACCATCATTGTGGTCTGGAATTCTGGAAAGAATAATGGAGGTGATTCCAGAGTTCTGTTGAGTGACGGAGTGGATGGATTTCACAGGTTCTACCAAAGAAAATCTATTGATATTTTATTTTTTATTTTGATCGTTTCGGGTTGCTCTTGGCGCAAGAGCCTGTGCTTGTTTATTGCTAGCTTTAGACAAAAAAAAAAAAAAATCATCAGGCTCTGAAGAATTTGAAACAAATCCTCACGTTACGTGAATGACAAATTTCTTGAACATAACTGACTTTGATATCACCATTCATTGAAATTAGCACTGTCCGATTAACCATCTCTTTATTTTAATAAAAATAATACTTTACATTACTTACTACTTCTTTGTTTATGATCTCGATGACGAAACGAAATAATTTATTTTAATGAGAAATAGTCAGCGACTCTACTTACGAAAATGACATTATCACCACTTGATCAAATATTTGAATACACACACACACACACACATACACACACACATATATATATATATATATATGTGTGTGTGTGTGTGTGTGTGTGTGTTTGTTTGCTGGTATTTGTGCATGTATGTATCTATGCGTGTGTTTGTGACAATACCTCTTTGTATTTGCTGTCACGTAAATGGTCGACATGGATTGAAAAATACAGTAACACAGATTGCTAAGAACTTCCGCATTTGTCACTTGGCATTGTGATTAAAGAATCATCTAAAATGTACCCTGCCGTTACTTGTGATAAAATGTTATACATTAATAAGTATAATTGCAAATGGATGTCCACACATTCTTTAGTACTACGTGATTATTTCAGTATAACCGACCGTCGGCATTGAAAATAAGGCTTCATTATGCCATATCTACCTTAACAGTTTACGTAGAGAAAATTGATTGTACAATGAAATAATCCGCCGAACTTGAGTTAGCAACATTCATTTTCTGTTTTCGATTTTTTCTTGTCAAGGCTGAAGAAAATTCTTTCAACAATATTTTGTGTTACATTTTTGCAATACTTTTCAAAATAATTCCTCTTGTCAATCACACTTAGCAGTACAAGAGTTTCTAATTCATAATTTTTTTTTGCAAGAAGAATTTGATTGACTTTAATAACTGAAGTTTTATTTTCTGTAAAAACTGGAAAACATTTACTTTAACAATCGTGCTTTCTAGCATTTTTTTTTGTAACACTTCTAATACTTTTCTTGATTGAAGATTATTTTGTTCATATCGAATATCATTGTCTGCATACATTTGCTTGTTATTGTTATGAAGTCACAGTAAGTAGGCTTTGATTTGAATTTATCCCCTAAAAATCATATTTTCTATATATAATCATGGCAAGTTTACAAACATGACAGAAAAAAAGAATTTTACATATCCCCATTTTAAATGAAGGCCTAACCTAGCCTAATTTAATCCCTGAACATTCCTACACTTACTAGCCACTGTAAGGCAAGAGCATGTGGTGGCATATGGACGGCTTTAATGTACATGAAGATTATCTTCTGTATTCTGGAGTCAAAATAAACAAAACTTGATAATTACCTTTTGTGTCGTGGATTCGAAAAGGGAAGTGGCTGGTTGGGTGTAGAAACTGCAAGGCAGGAAGGCGAACTGCGACATCTGAACAACTCCTTGAGACTTATATACCTTCCAGGGTTCCAGTCCTTACCAAGAGGCGCCCACTCCGAAGGGGAAGCGTCCCCTTCGGTGGGACAGGTCTTCTTTGGTTTCAGAAAGCAAAGAGGTCTCTGGAGAGGCGGCCATGTCTAGCGCATCCTTTCTCTTGGTCGTTGTGCTGGGAAGCTTGGCGGGGATTGAGGCCATTGGGGTCATATGTCATGCTAAGATGAGTTGGGTTTTGTTTTCCTAAGGATGTTTGAGGGCAGATGCACGAATGGAAAGCTGCCGAGTAAGAAACTGTGCTTTTTCCTTTTCCCGTGAAGGTGGTGGGCAGAATCATGACATAGTTTTTTGACTATAGAATAAAGTGGCATTCAGTTATGACTTAGCCACAGGCGTAAAGCGGAGTTAATGAATAAATTGTCTTTTTTCAGAGAAGGTAGTGGGAAAAATCATGACTGATTTATCCACTTACCGAATAAGATAGCTTTCAAAGTTATGGCTTAGCCAGAGGCGTAAAGCAGAATTAATGGAAAAGATGGAAATGAAAAACCCTTATTAGAATCTTCAAAAAAAAAAAAAAACCGCTTCTGAAAATAAGTAGGATTATAGATGGGGGAACCTTTGTCTATGGTTTTTTATGAGGTGATTAAACTCAACTCTGCTGTATAGAGGAAGTTGTGCTTCAGGCTTTCATATGTTCTGAAATTAAGGAACCCGATTTAAAGGCAGGTTCCCGATATGATCGCAACAACAATAAATGTATTTCATTCTTAACGTAAGTGTTAAGATTATCAGAGTAGGCGGATATACGCAAGACTGCGGTTAATTAGAAAATTATCTTTTTTGTACCAGCGCGTTCTACCATAGACGAGATTTCTCTTCAAATCAGCTAGGAAAAAATAGCATGCTAAGCCTTTCAAGCTAGAGATTGAATATATAGGCTCTGTGAATGCTCAAGATAAGGTAAGTATAAAACGGTTTTTTCTTATATAATATTTTAAAGATAGTAAAGCATATGTTTTCATATAATACGTTGAAGAAAACTAGCTAAATGTTTCCCAAACATTTTGTTGTTTAGCTTTTGTTTCAGAAATAGTGTGAGCTAGTGTATTTAAAGGGATGGTGCATTAAGAGTAGGAATCATAAATGTTAAATACGTTATATTAAAGTATTTTATTATTTGAAAATACTCACGGTAATAAGTAAATACATCTGTTTCATAAACAGGTAAAAACGAAAGTTATATATATGTATGTACGATACAGTAAGACAGTGAAAACAGGGATTTCACGAAATCCCTGAATCTTTCAGGGAATTCGTGAAATCACCAATTCACTTAGGAATATTTGATCACCGAGAGGCTATTACTGAATACTGGGAAACAATGTAGATGAATCAGTGTTTCGCCGTGCTTAGTACTGGCCCCTAATGGATCAAATGTCCCTAAGTGAATTGGTGATTTCACGAATTCTGAATATTTCGGGGATTTAGTGAAATCCCCTGGTTTCGCAGTGTTTCTGTAACACACACACACACACACACACACACACACATATATATATATATATATATATATATATATATATATATATATATATATATATATATATATATATATATATATACTCTGTATATGATATATTGATTCAGTGTTTAAGCTCAAGATTTTTATTCGGTTCACATAACTTTCCGTTTCGTGAAAAAAAATAATTTTATTTATTATTAATATCTTACTGCTAATCTTCCTGTTCTACTGAATACTTATAACAGTAATTCTTAGAATTAAAAGAATTAACAATGGGCAATAATAAAAGAAATAACCTCTCAGGCTGTTCTGTAAGTTTCTAATATTCTTATTCAAATATTAAAATATTCAAACCCTTACATGTTTTCATCTGTCATAAGGTGGCAACTCACCTAACAAACAACTAAGGAACTTGCATTTGTATTTCCTCAGAGAGGAATATAAAACATAAAAAACTGAAAAATAAACAAAAAAAAAAAAGTTAAAGAAGGAGATACTGGTCAATTATTGGCTATGGCATTCCGAAGGGGGACTTTTCCTTCCAGCTTCAGATTGGATGAAAAGATCTCTCAATATTTATCATATCCCGATGGAATATATTCATTTTTTGAAAGTAGGTCATACGGAAAGAGAGAGAGGAGAGACAGAGATTCATTATAAAAAGGAAAATCATGACAAATTGCAAGAATTAATTACGACTGACTTTTTGACGGACCGTAAAGAAACTTCATCCAGGATAGTATTTACAGGGCCATTACGACAAGCGATTACCACCATTGTCAATGCTGATACCTATGTTACCCTTTGGAATTAATTATGCATGAGTTATTTACATTTAAAACTCGTCAACATGAAGGTACTTTGAAGACGTCAAGGCAGGTTCATATATAGTGATAGGTATGTGACTGATTGTTATCGGTAATAATTATGTGTATGATTCGTTTCATTTTGTTTGTTTTGCTTGCAAAAATCAACACTGAATTTTATAACCCTCAGCAAACATTACATAACCTAGACAACAACATTAGATAGACTGATAGATATGTCACTGCACTGGCTCCCAGCCAATATTATCATGGGAGTGATGTCCCTTCCATTACGTAACTTGCCCAAAGTTCTACGGTCTGGATCCCGAGGGATTATGGGTAGAATGGCAGTATCCATTCTTTTCCGTAGATAAACATTTTCTCTGTCCCGTTATGTGTGGGTATAATGAATAATTCGATAAGTTGAAGTTTTATATGAAGGTGGTTTGATTGTCAGTAATTGGAGAAAGGTTCGTGAGTTGATGTTTTTCTTTCACCATGAAAGAAGTAATAAAAAACATTGTTTATGAATTTTTTTGCTCATTTTCTGATCGTTGAGAAAATTAATTTTTCCTTATCGAATTAGATGCTGTTTAATGACAGTGATAGGTTTCTGTGTTTATGAAACAATATTATAATTTTCCGTAGAGATTAGGAGTACTGTAGATAATGTATCTGCCCTCATGCAAAATAATCTGAACCCAGGTTAATGGCATATTATACAAGACCAAGAGAGAAGTATTGTACCATGAACCAAAATTATGAAGGAAGTTTGTTTTTCTTCTGCTATTACGCACCTGAGCATAAGTTTTAACCACTGGATCCAGAGAAATTACTGGAAGAGCAGTAACCGCTGTTTCTCTCCCACGAGTTGTTTTTGATCTGTACCTTTATCCGTCCCCGCCCCCCACCTCCATCCCCCAAGTGCGGATTTTAGGTGAAGATAACGAGGTCAGCCTTTGTGTGTATACATCGAAGTATGACTTTTGGTGAAACAAAACGAGGTACGACTTCGCGTGAATATAGAAGCACGGCTTTCGGTAAGAGATATCGATGTGTGATTTTATTTGAAAATATTGAAGTAAAATTTTTTCTGAATAGATCAAAATTCGATTTTATACGAAAACATCGACGTACGATTATATGTGAATATATCGATTGATCTTTGAGATGAATAACACCCCAGATGGTGATCAAATTGGCGTTGATTCACTAGCTAGAAAATGAATAATGTTTTGGCATAACTTCATTTTTAATATGAAATTGAAATAATTCTTATTTCTATTTAACTACTTCAAATAAAAATCGTACTGAATAAAACTAAGAACAGATACAAAAAAGAGATTTTTGTTTTTCTAACAACAATGTATACACTTAAAAAGATCAGCTTTACCTGAGTGGGTTACTAAATATACGTCAAAATATTGATCTATGTCGATCTTCTCAAACCTTTGATTTATGTTGGGTCTGAAATCGTGGCCAGAATCATCAAAAGAACATCCCCTGTAATTCTGCAAATTTCTGAAAATAAATTTGTTGGGTTCTCACGTTGGCTGAGTTCCATTTTCAGTTACTTCCTTTTTTTAATACTGTGCCTTACAAGGGTTAAAATATACAATGCAATAGTTTTACTGTTCCTTTATTATTTATATAACCTTTATCAGAAATCAGTATTGATGTATAAAATACATGTTTTACTCCTCAGAATCAGAGCGAGGCTGAAGCATAAGTGGAAAGTATCCGCAGGATGTTTGAACACATCCTCAGAAATTGGCAGGATGGTCGAATATGGCATCAGTCTTGATTATATCGTTCTCAGCAGTCATCACAGCTGATCGGAGAGTCGACGGATCTTCCAAAACGCAGGAAATTCTTGTTGTATTGACGACCAAATCTGGAAGAAGAAGAAGAAGAAGAAGGTTATCTTTCGTTTTTTTTATTTTGAGATTTCTGAATTATGAGTAATTAACTGAGGATCATTTGGCAAATTGTTAATTAAGAGGTGATTCCACTGTATCAGGTGGTATTTCTTTTCTAAGTTTGATTTTCTAAGAAGCTTAATATATTCAAACTTAAGCACGTAGGTTAGTTTTTGACTCAAATTAGTGGAGGTAGATTACTTGGATCTCCAAATATATACTGTAGATATAACCTTGACTTTATAAAACTCTCTCTCTCTCTCTCTCTCTCTCTCTCTCTCTCTCTCTCTCTCTCTCTCTCTCTCTCTCTCTCTCTCTCTCTCTCAATTTTCCTAGTAAAGCTGAAATTAATTTTCCTTAATTTTCCTTGCCTTAAAAAGTTTCTGTTTCCACGAGCAGCCCTGTGGAAGATGTCGACCTCCGCTGCTGGTTCCTCTAGAACAGGAAAAGGAACCTCATTGGGGCTACCTTCGAGGCCGATGTCTTCGGGACCAGAACGGCCAAACCGCAAGAAGTTGCGGCTGCGTCCGAAGCGCAAAAAGTTGCGGCTGCGTCCGAAGCGCAGGAAGTTGCGGTTCCTCTTGGTGGCTGATAAGGGTTCAATCTCGTCGTCCTCGAAGTCTCCTCCTCGGCCGAATCTGAAGGTGAAGGTAATTTAATGTATTATTTTCTTATTTCCTGAATTCTGAAAATTAAGTGAAGGTGATTTAGGTTGTTATTTCTTGGATTCTTGAAGAACAATGTCTTAAGAAACAGTTGTTGCTCTTGTCATAGGAAATTGACAGTGAAAGGTTAGGTTTCTAGACTCTCTTTGAAAATGAACCATAATTGCCGGTTTCACCAACACTGAAAGAGAGAGAGAGAGAATACTGACAGGTAAAGAATAATTTCATGATTTGACAATTATTAATGGGCATTTGGGAAGAGGATTAGTCACTACGCAGAACTGCTAAAACGATTTTTTGTTGTCTTCCCGAAAACAATGACTTTTAAGATTCAAATTCAGCGGCTACCTAAAAAAAAAGAAAAAAAAAGTACCTGAGGAAATTTCTTCCAGAGCTTCTCTTGTCCTCGACATCGCTTCGTCCGAACCTGATGAAGAGAAAAGATAAATTTCTTGGATTTGATAAAAAAAAAAAAAAAAATTGAATATCCCAAAAAATTCTCATCCCCTAAGATCAACTTACGTGACACAAGGAGCTGAAATATTTGGGATCTCATGAGTGTAAATTTATACCTCTGGCTTAATCTAACCTTACTATGGTGTGTTGCTATATTGTTTCGTAATGATTATATGTTATCTTCTGTCCATCTCTCTCTTTCTATTTTCTGTGTATATGTATATATATATATATATATATATATATATATATATATATATATATATATATATATATATATATATATATATATATATATATATATACCTAAATATATTGAGAGAGAGAGAGAGAGAGAGAGAGAGAGAGAGAGAGAGAGAGAGAGAGAGAGAGAGAGGGGGGTGGGGGTGGGGGGAACTTGCCGTATGAAGCTGCGGTCGACATTCCCTTTTTTCTCAGCCAAAGCCAAGTCTCCATCGTGGGCGATCTCGTCATTGCTGTCAGTACTGAGGCCTACGGAAACTGGAGGCTTAAGGGCTTGGCATAGGCAGCTCAGCAGCCCCAGGAAAAGCCAGGAAGTTACCATCATTGTGGTCTGGAATTCTGGAAAGGAAATTGGAGCGAATTATGGAGGTGATTCCAGAAATCTGTTGAGTAACGGAGTGGATGGATTTGACAGGTTTTACTAACGAAAATTTATTCACTTTATTTTTATTTTGCCCGTTTCGGGGTTGCTCTTGGGGCAAGTCTGTGCTTGTTTAATGCTAGCTTTAGACAAAAAAAAAAAATCATCAGGCTCAGATGAATTTGAAACAAATCCTCATGTTACGTGAATGACAAATTTGATGAACATAACTGACTATGATATCACCATTCATTGAAATTAGGACTGTTGGACTAACCATCACTTTATTTTAATAAAAATAATACTTCGCATTTTCTGATGTGTGTATGTGTTTTGTGTTCATGCATTTACATGCCTATTCAAATTATATAGTATATATATATATATATATATATATATATATATATATATATATATATATATATATATATGTGTGTGTGTGTGTGTGTGTGTGTGTGTGTGTGTGTGTGTGTGTGTGTGTGAATATACCTCATTGTATTCGCTGCCACATAAATAGTTGTCATGGACTGAAAAATACAGAAACACTGATTGCTAAGAGCTTCCGCATTTATCACTTGGCACTGTGATTAAAGGATCATACAAATGTACCCTGCCTTCACGTGTAATGAAATGTAATACATTAATAAGTATAACTGCAGATGGATGTCCACGTATTCTTCAGTACTTACATGATTATTTTAGTATAAGCGAGCGTCGGCTTAGAAAATAAGGCTTAAATATGCAATATGTAGCGTAACAGTTTGCCTAGAGAAAATTTATCGAACAATGAAAAAATCCGTCGAAAATGAGTTAGCAACGTTCATTTTCTATTTTCGAATTCTTCTTGTCAAGGCTGAAGAAAATTCCTTCAAAAAAAGTTGTATATTTTGTTACACTTTTGAAATACTTTTCAAAATAATTTCTCTTGTCCATCACGCTTAGGAGAACGACACAAGTTTCTGTTACAGGATCATTATTTGCGCAATACGAATACGGAAGTCTACTGTTCATAATTTGAATGCAAGAAGAATTTTATTTACTATAATAACTGGAGTTTTATTTTCTGTAAAAACTGGAGAACATTTACACTTCTAATACATTTGTTTGATTGAAGACTATCATTTCAGATCAAATATCATTATCAGTGAAATTTTGCTAGTTATTGTTATGAAGTCACAGTAAATAGGATCTGATTGTGTCCCTTAAAGTCATATTTTTTAAATGTAATCATGGGAAAGATGACGAACATGTGATAGAAAAGAAGAATTTTACACAGCCTTATTTTCAAAAGGGCTCAGAGATATCGTTTACATATCTGTTGGCTGCACAGAGTCCTCAGGCCCACACATGGACACTTAAAACCTGAACCTTCCTACACTTACCAGCCAGCATAAGGCAAGAGCATGTGCTGGCATATGGCCGGCGTTAATGTAAATGAAGATTATCTTCTGTATTCTGGAAACAAAATATACATAACTTCATAATTACCTTCTGTGTCGTGGATTCGAAAAGGAAGTGGCTGGTTGGGTGTAGAAACTGCAAGGCAGGGAGGCGAACTGCGACGTGTCAACAACTCCTTGAGATTTATATACCTTCCAGGGTTCCAGTCCTTCCCAAGACGCGCCCACTCCGAAGGGGAAGCGTCCCCTTTGGAGGGACAGGTCTTCTTTGGTTACAGAAAGCAATGAGGTCTCTGGAGAGGCGGCCACGTCTGGCACGTCCTTTCTCTTGGTCGTTGTCCTCGTAAGCATGGTGGGGATTGAGGCCTTTGGGGTCATATGTCATGCTAAGATGAGTTGGGTTTTATTTTCCGGAGGATGTATGAGAGGAAATGCACAAAAAGGAAAGCTCTCGAGCATGAAACTGTTTTTTCTTCTTTTACTGCGAAGGTAGATGGCAGAATCATAACAGGGTTATCTAATTATCGAACAAAGTGGCACTCGAAGTTACTGTTTGACTTAGCAACAGTCGTAAAGCAGAAATAGTGAATAAGATAGTAATTACAATTAATGAATAAGATTGGGACAAAGAAAACCGTTATTAGATTCTATAAAAAAAAACCCTACTTAAAATTATTAAGGTTACAGATGGGGGATCACTGTTGATGTTTTATAAGGTGATTAATGTTTGCTGTAAGAAGCTGCGCTTCAAGTTTTCACGCACTCTAAATTTAGGCATCCATATTTAAATGAAGGTTCATTATATCATCACAACAATAATAAATGTACCTCCCCTTTAACCTTAGTGTTAGGATTTTCAGAGCAGGATTATCTACGTAAGCTTACAGTTAATTAGAAAGGTATCTTTTTCTCTTTTGTACCAGCGCGTTCTACCATAGACGAGATTTCTCTTCAAGTCAACTAGGAAAAAATGTACAGTGCTAAGCCTTTCCAGCTGTACAATAACTATATGGGTCATGTGAATGCTCTACAGTAGACAAGGTAAGTGTAATATGATTCTTACTAATTTTGCAACCCTTGGTTGTCAAGTAACATAGTTTTAAATTTTTTCTAGGTAATAAGGTATACGTTTTCATGTGCTACACCAGAGAAAACTAGGTCATTGTTTCCCACTCTGTTTTTATAACAGTCATTTCTTCAGACTATAAGACCATGTTTTTATAACAGTCATTTCTTCAGACTATAAGACCAAGTTCATTTGAAAAGATAATGCATGAAGGTTAGGAATCATAAATGTTAAATACATTACAGGAAGCTGCTGTATTATTTTACCTTACTTACTAGTACATAAAGACATCTTTTGCATAAATGGGTAAAAGGGAAAGCAAATGGAATAGTTTACATTCTCACTTCTGCTAGAAGGAACAATATCTGGTAAAATCTGGTATATGAAGTGCACATGTGCAGGCATAGCCCTCTAGTGGCCAGGGAAAGAAACAGTGCCCACGAAGCCGGTTGGGTATGTTTCTCTTGGGACCCAATAGATAGCATCAGTTTGCATATTTCCAAGTTAGGTGATTCCACTTTTAACGAGACGGGGGAGGAGGAGTTTACTTATATGCATGAATTGGCATTATTGCCAAGTGTATTAATTTAATTCTGTCAACAATAAATCCTGAATAAGTATCTGGATTACATGTGCACATTATGCACAAATGGAAATCCTTTACTCTCAATATAAACAATATAGTCTTCATGCCTATTGAAATCTTGGTCTTTTTTGATAATGGTCTCTCCCGTCCGAAGCACCTGAGGTCTGTATTGAAAAAGCACGATTTGTTTTAATAAACGGGGCATCCATTGCATGTTAAAGATAGGTGTAGGAGCAGAATACACAAGAATAACTACTTGTAGTTAAAACCATCCGTTCAAAATACATGATATTCATACCTCAGGAAATATGACTAGATAACATTAATTTTTATTCATTTTGGAGTTCTATAAGAAATATTACCTACCACTAGATCTCGTTATGAATTAATAACAAAGAAACTGTTCCGCAGAAATATTACCTATTCGCTTATATATACATGTAGAGACAAGCAGAAGACCTACCTTACTTTGAATGGTGATAAACAATACAGGAACCGTCTTGCTTTCAACAGCGCGGAAGCTGTGATGATGATTTACGTAATCAGCCGTCGTACGGAGAATTATGCACCGACTCTGTGCGTTATTCCTTGGGTTTGGAGACCGAAATTGGATGGAAGCGGATTTCTCAGTCAGGGTAAATTAAGGCTTTAGCGCGGGGGGAGCGACATGCCATTAATCTCGTTTCATTACGGTTTAATGAGTTTCTCAGATTCCGTCTTAGGCATTTGATGTTCCTTTCCTTCTGGAAGGACTTTAATGAGGAGTGGGTATATCGTGTGTGTGTGTTTTTGTGTGTGTCTGCGTGTGTTGATGACCTGGGAGTAATATGCATCTATACACAATATATATATATATATATATATATATATATATATATATATATATATATATATATATATATATATATATATATAATATTATTGTGTATGTACCCTGTATATATGTACATTTATATACATTTAAATATTTATATATATACATATACATATATATCTATGTGTATACATATATGTATATATATATATATATATATATATATATATATATATATATATATATATATATGTGTGTGTGTGTGTGTGTGTGTGTGTGTGTGTGTGTGTGTGTATGTATATCTCCATTATTTTATTCTCCAAGCTACATATTGTACTGTATCGTACGTGATATGACATGATAAAAAATAACCATTGCCGCATCTGTGTTATCACTGAATAACAACTTATCAGGGGTCCCTTTTGTTAATAACCACCCAATTAAGGGCTTGGACATCCATCAGGAAAATGAACTCCTAAGAAGAAGTCCCGAGAACACCCAGTACAAAATTCGATTAAATCAAATCGCTACGTGTTTGGGCCACCTCCATAATAAATAATACAACGTCCTGGCCAGCGAGACATTTTGATGAATGAGACCGCGGCTAATGTAAATGAGGGTTCCGCTTTTGATGATAAATTGATTTCTGTTCAAAAGACTTCGGAAAAAAAAGGGGGTTACGTTTACAAGAAAAAAAAATATATATAAAAAAGTTTCGGGGAAGAGGAACCATAAGTTTTGCTTACTAGGTAGATTGTCACTGATCAACAAATATGTAATATGATTTAACATGTTTTTGTAAATGTTTTGCTTACTTCTAATGAAGATTAGTGAGTTTTTAATGACTAGTCCACAATGCACCTCTAAACTAACCTACCAGTTGTGCCACCATTAATGAAAAAGATACCCAGCTTATCATTTTTCACAGCAGGAGAGAGAGAGAGAGAGAGAGAGAGAGAGAGAGAGAGAGAGAGAGAGAGAGAGAGAGAGAGAGAGAGAGAGAGAGAGAGAGAGAGGTGAACGGGGTTCTCCGCTATTCACCTCACTGCTACCCTATAATTTGTGTCACAATTAATGAAAAAATGCCAACATATTTTTCACAGCAGGAGAGAGAGAGAGAGAGAGAGAGAGAGAGAGAGAGAGTTAAGTGGACGCGGGGTCTAAATTATGCACTTCTACACTATCCTACGCACTGTCACCATTAATAAAATAAATAGTAACGCTAGCCTGTAAACAAAATAACGGCGGAATAGAGAGAGAGAGAGAGAGAGAGAGAGAGAGAGAGAGAGAGAGAGAGAGAGAGAGAGAGAGAGAGAGAGAGAAAGGGGGAGTTGACGAACCAGTCATCATAGTTTTTTTATCGTCAGTGCGTATAATCAGTTCCGATAACGAAAAGCACATTGTCGTGGATAACTTTCCTGGAAAATCATTCTCACAGATAACTTTCCATTAAAATCATCAATAAGAAGTGTGATTATTGTCAGCGCGTACAATCAGTTCAGATAACGAAAAGCATATTCTCATGGATAACTTTCCTGGAAAATTATTCTCATGGATATATAACTTACCATTAAAATCATCGATAAGAAGTGTGATTATCGTCAGCGCGTACAATCAGTTCAGATAACGAAAAGCATATTCTCATGGATAACTTTCCTGGAAAATTATTCTCATGGATAACTTACCAATAAAATCATCGATAAGAAGTGTGATTATCGCCAGTGCGTATAATCAGTTCAGATAACGAAAAGCGCATTCTCGTGGATAACTTTTCGGGAAAATCATTCTCATGGGTAACTTTCCTGGAAAATCATTCGCATGGATAACTTTCCAATAAAGTCATCGATAACAAGTGCGATTATCGTCAGTGCGCGTAATCAGTTCAGATAGCGAAAAGCACATTCTCATGGATAATCTTTCTGGAAAATCATTATCATGGATAACTTTCCTGGAAAATCATCTATAACAAGTACGATGATCGTCAGCGCGTACAATCAGTTCAGATTACGAAAAGCACATCCTCATGGACAGCTTTCCTGGAAAATCATTCTCATGGATAACTTTCCTGGAAAATCATCGATAACAAGTGGGATTATCGCCAGTGCGCATAATCAGTTCAGATAACGAAAAGCACATCCGCATGGATAACTTTCCTGGAAAATCATTCTCATGGATAACTTTTCTGGAAAATCATTCTCATGGATAACTTTCCTGGAAAATCATCGATAACAAGTGTGATTATCGTCAGCGCGTATAATCAGTTCAGATAACGAAAAGCAAATCCTCACGGATAACTTTCCTGGAAAATCATTCTCACGGATAACTTTCCAATAAAATCATCGATAACAAGTGTGATTATCGTCAGCACGTATAATCAGTTCAGATAACGAAAAGCACATTCTCGTGGATAACTTTCCTGGAAAATCATTCTCCCGGATAACTTTCCAATAAAATCATCGATAACAAGTGTGATTATCGTCGGCGCGTATTATCAGTTCAGATAACGAAAAGCCGTGGAAGATACCTATCACATTTATCAGTTGGAGTAATTCACGATGTCCCATTTCATGCAAATAATTCACGGTGTTAAACGGCGCTAAGAGGAAGACTTTACAACTTACAGGTAAGTCCGGGGGATCCAGGGTGGGCCGTCAGTATTTCCTCCGAAATCTTGTGCCCATACTGTTCGACATCTTTATGATTGGTGGTGGATTGAGATAGGGGAAGGAATATCCAAGGAATGTTAGATAACATACGGTGAATGTTACGTGAAACATTTTTTTCATAACATGCACTTACGGCAACAAGATGTCCAGAGATTTTGATGTAATTCGTATAGATAACTTTAATTCAAATCCTTTTGTAAATTTGTCCGGTTATAGAAGATACTCTATTCAACGTTTTATGAGATAAAAAAAACATGGAATTGATCATTCAAGTTCTTGTTTCACAGCTGTATGATTTTTAGTTTTCTGAAAAGAAAACTATTGTGCCGGCTTTTTCTGTCCCCCTTCAGATCTTGAAAAGTACTGAGGCTAGAGGGCTGCAAATTGTTATGTTGATCATCCACTCTGCAATCATCAAATATACCAAATTGCAGCCCTGTAGCCTTAGTAGTTTTTATTTTATTTAGGGTTAAAATTAACCATAATCGTGCGTCTGGCAACGACATAAGCCAGACCACCACCGGGCCATGGTTAAAGTTTCATGGGCCGCGGCTCATACAGCATTATACCGAGACCACCGAAAGATAGATCTATTTTCGGTGGCCTTGATTATACGATGTACAGAGAACTCGATTGCGCCAAAGTAACTTAGGCTCATTTTCTACTTGTTACGTGTTTACCTTAATTCAAATCCTATTCTAATTTACCCGGTTAAAAAAATATTAATTCGTCAGTTTGTAGACGCTATAAATATGGGGTTGAAAATTCAAATTCCTGTTTAACAGCTGTAAGACTTTTTTACATGATAAATTGGTGATAATACAAAGTTATATTTTGGGTAAATGAATTATAAATGCAGAAAATGTGCGGTAGATAATTCATATCTGTAGTCTACAGCTGATAGATTTTCACAGAACGACTAGGGAATATTTGGAAAAAAAATGTTTGATATAAAGCAAATCCAATATAAAATAACGACACCATAATGTTGCAAAAAAAGAGAAATATTTTAAAGATTCTTCTGATAAAGAAAACCCACTACGATGAATGGATTGATAATAATACAGTTATCTTTTGTGTTGACAAACTTTGAATGTAGAGAATATACGGCTGATAAATTTTTACAAGATAATGCAGGGATTTTTTTGATATGAGGAAAATCCGACATATGACGATGATTACTTGATCTTGCAAACAAAAAGAGAATAATTTTGAAGATTGTTTTATGACAGAGTAAACACAATATACAGAGAAGATCCGACGCCCACGGTCAATCAGTATCAAAACTGCGATCATCATCATCATCATCTGGCCCGAAATGATTTATCGTCGTCTCTTTCTCTATCATCTTCCAGTTTGATCCTTAATTGCTTGAAGGGATTTCTCGATCATAGGGAATTACGGGGGAACGATTCCTCCGGAGAGAGAGAGACACACATTCCATTAATCCCGCTTCATAACAGTTTAATGAGACTTTGGGATTTCTCTTTGGCACATTTGATATATATCATTCCTTGGCGCTTCTGAACGCACACACTTACACACACACACACACACACATATATATATATATATATATATATATATATATATATATATATATATATATATATATATATATATATATATATATATATATATATATATGTGTGTGTGTGTGTGTGTGTGTGTGTGGGGTACCTATGTCTGCAAAAAAAAAAAAAATAAATCACTCACATTCAAAGCTTCAAAACACACACACACACACACACACACACACATATATATATATATATATATATATATATATATATATATATATATATATATATATATATATATATATATATATATAATACACACACATATATATATATACGTATACATACACATACATACATACATACACATACATATTAAAAATTCTCCCCCCCCCCAAAAAAAAAAATGGTAATCCCGTCGCCACATGCCCCATATCGTAGAGAAAGCAGATAGGTTGACAGACGTCGAGAAAGACACCCGACCATATTGTCCAGAAAGTTCGTTTTTCACCCTCCATTAAACTCCAGAGCGAAAGTTTTACGAGATCAATCGCAGGAGATTATGGGAGCTGCCATAACCATTATTCTTAGTAAGTTGTCCTTCACTGGCAACGGTCCACGAGGAGGGGGAGGAGGAGGAGGAGGAGGAGGATTGTGGTTCTGGAGGTTGTGATTAGAATTGCATAGGGTGTTGTGGAAGTTCGGGATGTTTGATTCAGTGTCCGGATGGATGGATGGAGTTTGGGTAGTTTTTTCCCTTACTGTTCCTAGTTTTCTCTGCGTGTGAAATAAAAAAAAAGTTAGGTTGATATATTATTTTAGGTTTATTCTTTTAATATAAGATTGTTTATAACAAAGTGCGAAAAATACTCGACATTCGTTTTCAACCAGAATAAATAGATTTGTTTTTTATACATGATTTTTAGAGCCAAAAAAGCAGAAAATGCTGGATAATTATTCTCAGCCTGATAAACAAATAAATTTGTTTTTGTGTTTATCTTATTATAAGTGATTCGTTATAAGAAAAGAATGGAAAAAAAATACTCGATATTCATTTTAAACAAGAATAAACATTTACAAAAGTGATAGAATAAAATGAATACAAAGATAGGACATACGGAAATATTTTCATCCACTTCAGATCATCCTACAAAACAAAACAGGTCCAACTCTCGTGAAGGATGACATATTTCGTCAAGTAAAAAAATATAAAAAAATATTTTTGTCCATCCTAAGGTAATTTTTGTGCGTTTATTATTAAATTATTAAATCCTTTCTAACCAGAAGCCTCTAAAACAACTAATTACAGATTTCTGAAGCTCAAAAAACATTATTAACTGTAATAGATACTTATTGCAATCGGTAAAATTAACGAACAGGTTAGCAGGAGGGTTACGGTGGCGTTTAAATCAGGTCACCTAACTTTTGTTCGTTCGAAATATCTAGCACATAGCTTTTACTTCTTTAGCTAATGCTGAAAATTTGTTCTGGATCTTCGAAATAAGCCTCTGAGAATTACGTTCATTGCGTTACGGCTTCGTGAGAAATCTGTGTAATGTGCCGAAATTAAAGTTCAATCCTTATCGCGAATCTAACAAGCTATGTTTTATTTTTGAGTTTTCGTGTGTATTTTTGTTTTGTATTTTTATCTTTCTATATATATATATATATATATATATATATATATATATATTATATATATATATATATATATATATATATATATATATATATATATATATATATATATATATATATATGCAAATTAGAGAGCTTAGGGCTGGTGTATTTCAGTCCTGATATACTTGGGTTTTCGTAGAACAGAAAAAAATTATGTATGTGTTTTTCTAATATATGTAGTTGCTGATGCTTTTAGTTTGAATTGTTATATATATTATATATATATATATATATATATATATATATATATACATATATATGTATATATGTATATGTATGTATATATATATATATATATATATATATATATATATATATATATATATATATATATATATATATATATAACAATTCAAACTAAAACCATCAACAACTACATATATTAGAAAATACATACATAATTTTTTGTTTTTGTTTTACCAAGACATCGGAAGGTCTGAAATGCAACAGCCCCAAACTCTTCACTTGCGTTACCGTCGAACGCACACACGTAACCAACCAGGCTAATTGTCCCACAGACAACTCACGCCTCCCTCTCTCCCTCCCTGTCTCCCTCCCCCTCCTGTTCAGACCTAAATTGGTGGAAGGGATTTACCCAGTCAGAATAAATGAAAGGCTTTCACGCCCGGGAAGAAACACTCCATTAATGTCGTTTCATTACTCTTTAACGAGACCCGGAAACCCGTCTTTGGGGAGGCTACTTTCTTCTTCTTCTTCTTCTTCTTCTTCTTCTTCTTCTTCTTCTTCTTCTTCTTCTTCTTCTTCTTCTTCTTCTTCCGACGCCTGATAACTTGAAATCATTCGTTCATTCATTCTTCTTCTTCTTCTTCTTCTTCTTCTTCTTCTTCTTCTTCTTCTTCTTCTTCTTCTTCTTCTTCTTCTTCTTCTTCCGACGTTTGATAACTTGAAATCATTCGTTCATTCATTCTTCTTCTTCTTCTTCTTCTTCTTCTTCTTCTTCTTCTTCTTCTGTCATTCCAAGTGAGACTAAGTCTGTGTTGATGAAGTGAGTATTTAGGAGATGGGATGAATGATGGAGACAGAACAGAGGAGGCAGATATGAATGGTGCGAGATTGGAAGAGACTGGAAGAGGTGATTTGAATCTTAGGGTTCTTTTTAGGAGACTGTCGTGCGAGGATGTGGGAAGGTAATTTAAATATTGAAAAATTGATAATAAATAGGAGTTAATGGGTTAATGGACTTACACGTGAAGTTCTAAGGATATGATGATGGGGGTGTAATGGATCGCTTGAGAAGGGTTTTGAAAAGGTAGGAAGGGTTGCAAGGAAATGTGGGAAATGAGAGAAATGGTTGTTCCTTTGTATGATGAATACTAATGAAACTTCTCCTGCAATTCTGATCTTCATTGTATTCAAGAGAAAACTTCATTTCCCTTGGAATACTACTTCAATTCATGTTTTATGTTTTACATGCAGAAAATATTCAAGTGAATTTTCTTATTATTTTGGCTGTTTACAGTTCCTTGATATTTCAGGGTATGAAATCAATTCGTACAAGGATGTGAAGACCTCTGCAAAAGATTCAGAAAATAAATAATGATAAAAAATCATGTTACGTCATCCATAATCCAACATCCTCTTGCTGTAATCATTTATCAAAATAAAAGAGTTGTTTTTATCAGATTTCTATTCGCCATCGATCATAATCACGGAAGCATCTAACGCATGATAATAATTCGAACGAATAATGTATAGCCACGTGAATTTTGTACTATGATATCCTTAACGTTTGGGTACTTTCTTGACTATGATAATCACATCCAATTGCAATAATCTATGTAAAGTGGACAACCACTTTTATTTCTGTTCAGACTACTCCTATTATTATTACTACTACTACTGATATTATCGTTAATATTTACTCTTTTCCAAGGTGCACATTTTGCACATAATTGCTCATAACACTTAGCATACTATAGGGCTGTATCAGTATCCTGAATAGCAATTTTGGCTGCCGCATTTCGTACTGTTTCATTTAATGTTCTTTCATTTTTTCGGGGGGAGCTGGTGTCGTATTTACACATTTAAGTATATATAAAAGAGTATAAGGACGGTTTACATCAAGGGCAAAGGTCGACTTAAAGACTCCATTTCTTTGGGAAGCTGTAAGAGTTTTATATGTAGGTTTGGGAGTTCTGAATAGATATTTATTTATCTTCAGTAATACAAATAAAACAAGTAAAAAATGCGTTTTCTCTGCAGCCTCCACAGCGTATAATCAAGGCCACCGAAAATAGATCTATCTTTCGGTGGCCTTGTTTTAATGCTGTATGACCCTCGGCCCTTGAAACTTTAACCACGGCTCGGTGGTGGCATGTCCCATATCGTTGCCAGATGCACGATTATGTCTAACTTTAACCTTAAATAACAATAAAAACTACTAAGGCTAGAGGGCTGCAATTTGGTATGTTTGATGATTGGAGAATGGATGATCAACATGCGAGTTTGCAGCCCTCTAGCCTCAGTAGTTTTGAAGATCTGAGGGCGGACAGAAAAAGTGCGTACGTACAGACAAAGCCGGCACAATAGTTTTTTCTTACAGAAAACTAATAAAGGTAGAGCTCATTATTGTATGTATTTATGAATATCGTTTCATGCTTCTACACCCCTCCCCTCCCCCCCCCCTCCCTCCCACCCCAATCAGCCGCTACACAGTCGTATAAAGAATACACCCACACACTTCATTCTCCTCAAGGTTTTGTTTAGAGGAAATGGAGTACATTTTTTTCATGTTTTGATTAATACTTAAGCAAATAGCGTTCATTAATCAGATGATGAACCAGTCCTGGGAAAACAACATTGTTTATCTTAAGAATGTTCAAAGCAAACCCTTAATGGATGACAATAATTCAATGGACGTCGTAAGCTATTTAAAAGCTGTTGATTTGATTTTGAAATGCTACTACATAATAATGATAATAATAGTTAACATATTTTATATCCAGTATTCGAAGAAATATTCATTTTCAGATTAAATTAATACGTGTGCTTAATCCCAGGGAGTAAAATATCACAACTGATGTGTGGTAGATACCAAATTCATTCATCATCTATCGCAGATAACATAATAATAAACATTATCATGAAATAACCAAATATATTTATCTTTCGTCACGAGAGAGAGAGAGAGAGAGAGAATCCAAAGGTCAGTGACCTCCATTCCCGAATGCCAAGAATCATGGATTCATAATTCCAAAATGGATCTGCATCTAATTAGAATGATAAATTGGAAATCGATAACCGAGATAAGGAATGATGATTACGGAAGGAAAATTAACGTCTTGCTGATTGTGTGTCATCATATAATGGATATATGGCTGGGAAGGATGAACGGGTTTAGTTAACATATATATATATATATATATATATATATATATATATATATATATATATATATATATATATATATATATATATATATATATATATGGCTGAATCAAGAAAATATGGAACGTGATGAATATGTAAATAAAGGCAAAATCCACGGAGGAAAGAAAAACATTGGAGTGATGCAAGTCCTTCCGACTTATTGTCCTTGCAGCACTCCATATATATATATATATATATATATATATATATATATATATATATATATATATATACAGGTATATATATGTACATACATGGAGCCTCTATGGCTCGGTCGGTAGAGCAGCAACCTCAGACTTCATAGAGGTCTGTGGCGAGGGTTCAGTCCCCCGCAGCCGACCGGTCAGAGAAGGCGGACACTTTGCTATCCGTGGAGACACCCCGGGATTACGTATGTAATCAACAGATAGGTTTGCTGAAAGCAAATGGGTGTTACAGTCTAATACACACATAAACAAAGCCATTCCAACATCTAAAAACATAACAGACACCTCACACGTCTCGAACTGTCGACCTAACCGCCCAGTTCTCCTCACTGCTGGGAGAAAGTGAGCTGGGGATTTGGTACAGTACATGTACACATTCGATACTGGGGTCTAAGCGATGTCATGCAGGGCAGCCAATCGAGGCTACGGCCTGCCCCACCGCCAAATCAAAGCCCCTCAAAAAGAAGGCATCGTGCTTACCCCATATAAAAATGAAAAAAAAAAGCACGTTAAAATGAAGAAGATATATATGTACATACATACACTGTACACGTATGTATGTATGCATGTACAGACACACATACATCCATACATACATACATACATACGACACATCATCGTATTTGTCCCTGTTGGTCGGATTAATTCCAGAGGCGGCTTTACCTCCACCAGCCGGCTTCTCCAGCAAATATTTAACGATCATGTTTGCCAGCCTCATACTCTTCTTAATCCCAGCAAAGTTCCTCGTTGGGAGAGTCGGTAGAGTTCTCGGCTAGCACTCTGCTAGGCCCGAGTTCGAGTCTCCGGCCGGCCAATGAAGAATTAGAGGGATTTATTTCTGGTGATAGAAATTCATTACTCGGTATAATGTGGTTCGGATTCCACAATAAGCTGTAGGTCCCGTTGCTAGGTAACCAATTGGTTCTTAGCCACGTAAAATAAGTCTAATCCTTCAGGCCAGCCCTAGGAGAGCTGGTTATCAGCTCAGTGGTCTGGTTAAACTAAGGTATACTTGACTTTTTTTTTTTTATCCCAGCTGACAACTATCCCCATGAATAGAAACAGTTCATGAACTTCGTGACCGCTCATCGATTGCTGAACAACTCAGCCACGGATAGAGATAGTTAAAATAAAATAACACACGTACAGGAATTTTTTCTTAAAAACACCTGAGAAAATTTCTTTTTAAATACCCTGTGACGACCACCAGCCCCTAGACTCATTAAACCATAATGAGACAAAAATAATGAAGCGTCCCTCCGTGGAGAGATGTTAGAAGCCTTTTACGTAACTCGACATAAATCTTTTTTCAGTAATTTATCACTAAACTGGAGGAAAGCAGAGAAGGATGGAATGAATTATTAATGCAGTGATGATTAATTCAGGTTTTTAAGGTGTGTGAGTTGGTGTTTTAAGTTGTATTCTTAATTATTGCGGTGCTCTAGTCGAAATTCATAAGATTCACATAAGTTCAAAACCTATCGAAAGTACCATTCTCCTTTAGCCTGGAATAAGTCGTAAATTCATTTACATTCATTTTTGTTTTCTTTTGTCTTCCTTCATTTACAAAATACATCCCCATGCCCGTATTTACTTGTAAGTAAGAGAGAGAGAGAGAGAGAGAGAGAGAGAGAGAGAGAGAGAGAGAGAGAGAGAGACCTATAAATATCTTCGACTATGTTTTAACAATTGCATTCCTTCATTTGTGAAATTCATCTTGTTACCCATACTTAAATGTAAGTATGAGAGAGAGAGAGAGAGAGAGAGAGAGAGAGAGAGAGAGAGAGAGAGAGAGAGAGAGAGAGAGAGAGAGAGAGAGAGAGAGAGAGAGAGAACGCTAAATATCGTCGCATCAATATGAAGTTTTCAAGGACTTTTTTTTTTTTTTTTTTTTTTTTTTTTTTTTAATGGGGACACGCCAGGACTGCATTCTTGTCTTCTGCATCGTTCTTGTCAAGTCCCAGAATTTCCCCCGAGATGAGAATATTTTCTTGCACCATTTAGCTTCGGAGATGACTTTCTCACATCTGCTAGATAGAGGGAAGGAAGCTTTGTTAAGATTTTCCGAGCGAAATGTTCATAATAGAGATAGTGCCCAGAATACTTTGAATGAGAGAGAGAGAGAGAGAGAGAGAGAGAGAGAGAGAGAGAGAGAGAGAGAGAGAGAGAGAGAGAATGGGAAAATATTAATAGAAGCAACAATAATAGGTGAGATAGATGTATATTATTAATATTTTCCAGTCGAAAAGATAGCTTACAGTTCGTGAGAGAGAGAGAGAGAGAGAGAGAGAGAGAGAGAGAGAGAGAGAGAGATGAATATGAATGCAGAACACCATAGCAATTCAATCTTTTGTTTATATTATTCGAGAACTTAGTCAAATACAAAATATAACTTGATTTTTACGATGTGAGAAATGTAATAGTTAGTACCTGTCCTCCTCGACCTAATGGTCAAGTTGACTGTTTACTACTGTATCTAAACCTAAGGCTCAGACTCGAATCCTGGCAGGGCAGATGTATCATCAATTATATCTCCTCTTGGGTGTAAAGTAATCCTAAAGAAGAGTAAATTCGATAGTAAGTGGCTTAGTATTGAGTTAAATATAATAGTCACACGGTATAATTCACAATATATATATATATATATATATATATATATATATATATATATATATATATATATATATATATATATATATATATATATATATATATATATATATAAACACTCTTAGTTTAAGTATATCAAAGCCTGTTTGCCTTTACATGTGTTAAAGCTCTTTCAAGGTCGCATGTAATTTAGAACAAAAGCGGCAAAGGTTATTCTTGCTGAGACATCTCTACCTACATACGTACACACACATATACTATGTATATATACGTATATAATATATATATATATATATATATATATATATATATATATATATATATATATATATATATATATATATACACACACATACTGTGTATCGTACAAGGCAATCACAGAATTATCAGAACAAAGAATATTCACGTTAGGAAACAGCAACGCTGAAATGACACGTGGATGCAGTATATTGCAATATCAAATTCATTTTCAGACAGAAGGTTGCAGCAGCATTCAGAAGACACAAGGATTACCAGTGCTGAAACCCATTAATGAGGAAACATAAAATAAAAACCATTTATACCAGGAAATGGTGGTTTTCAATTCAAATATATAGCACGGAGACAGGAAAATCGAAATGGGATATTTCTGTCGTACTGTCACGGGTCATTTGATTGAACATCTGTCAGAAGAAAAGTTTTTGATTCGGTTTCGAAGATGAAAATCCTTTTGGGGGAAAAAATGAATGTTCATCAAATGATCTGCGTTATGGAATTGTGGAGCTTGTGAATCCTAATATAAACGATGTTAACTATTTTATCCTGTTAGAAAACCAATTTTACTTACACGAACCAGAGTAGGGAGTAATTTAATTATATTCTGTGAGTTATTTGAAAGAGAATTCTTAAAAAGATTGAGGTGATAAGATCACATCTCTCTCTCTCTCTCTCTCTCTCTCTCTCTCTCTCTCTCTCTCTCTCTCTCTCTCTCTCTCTCTTATTTATGAATACCATTGCAGCCTATGGCCGAGCGAATAATGAAAACAGCCCGGGTCAAAATCGTTACCAAATGCCTCCTAGGTTGGAGGCAGCACCCTAAATTAGGTTAGGTTAGATAAGTTTTTGTAAGTTAGGTTAGGGCGAGTCTCTCTAACTCCCACTGCCAAGTAATTTTTGTATATTTATTAATGCTGCAAAGAAAGTTTGGCTAGAGGCTGTCTCCTCTTAATCTGTAAGACATTTGTCCACAAAATTAGGAATTTGTAGCTGTTAGATTTTGGGAACCATGATCATTCTGAGTTATTTACCTGTTCGCGTGAAAAAATAGTAAGAATGAACAACTTAAAGCCAGAAACAGTCAGCAAAAATGTATTATTATTATTATTATTATTATTATTAGTATTATTATTATTATTATTATTATTATTATTATTATTATTATTATTTAGAAGAGTAAGCCCAGTACAGGGGCCATTGACTTGAAATTCAAGCTCCCAAAGAATATTAGTGTTCATTAAAACGAAGTAACAGAAGGTAACGGAAAATACAGAAAGAACAGAAGAGATGAGAAAAGAACTCTTACTAAGAAAATGAAAAAAAATAACCACAGTGAACACAACCTATTTTCCACGCGCACGAACATACACATGTATACCCAGCGTATACATATACGACTTTCATTCGCGCGCTCTGAAACGCAGAGGCGAAACTGATAAACGTTGTAGCGAGGCTATAAAGTCGCATGATTATGGGGGACGATTACAGCGATCGATAATTGCTCATTTATCCAATATTTAATGGCGCCATTCGTTTCACGAGGGACAGTAAATCTCATTAAAACGCCTTGCCAAGCATCAATAACAGTGGACGGTAATCGTTGCGCCGTATATTTCAAACGTTTCATTAGGCTTTGATGGGCGTGATCATACGGGCGTCGTCATTTGGTGTTTTTTTGTCTTTTTTTAATGCCCAGCCTGACGGGACATTGGGCATTGTTCCGTTTGGGCGATGATCACTCGTGGAGAGTTACGAAAATGTTAGGGGCTAGGTTAACAGGAGTGGAAATATGATATATTAAGAATAAGTAATTAAACTGAGGAGAATTTGGCCTGTTGTACTTTAAGATCGTATTAATTATATACTTAATAAAACGTCCTAGAAGGTTATATATATATATATATATATATATATATATATATATATATATATATATATATATATATATATATAGACATATATATGTATATATATATATATACTCGTATATGTATGTATGTATGTACATATATATAAAACGCGCACGTGCGCGCATATATGTGTCATTATTATTATTATTATTATTATTGTTATTATTATTATTTTTATTATTATTACT
Source organism: Macrobrachium rosenbergii (assembly GCF_040412425.1). Lineage (NCBI taxonomy): Eukaryota > Metazoa > Arthropoda > Malacostraca > Decapoda > Palaemonidae > Macrobrachium > Macrobrachium rosenbergii. The sequence goes on from NC_089758.1 coordinate 28,496,378, forward strand.
ATTATTCAGAAGATGAACCCCATTCATATTTAGAAAGTAGAAGGAAATAAGGAAAGAAGAATTCACTTATTAAAAAAGAAAACAAAAAAATTAACACAGTAATAAGTAGATAGATAAAAGTGTAAGTAAATTATATAAATATGAGGAGAACTGTACTATGGTAGCATTGCATTGCACCTTTGCTTGAAACTCTGAAGCTGCAATTACACAACATCCACGAGGAGATTGTTCCACGATCCAAAAATGCATAATTTGTCCACAATGCATTCATCTTTTTCCACCATAATATTTTGACAGATCCTTGAAAAGAACAGCGTTAATTTTTACAATGGAGGTGACAGATACACCCTTTTACATGTGATATGTATTTTGTCAAAACGGGTGATTTCCAAACACAGTACAAACCAGATTTATAGGCCTACATTACATTAATCCCCATGTTTTTGTTACCAGCCGGGCTAGCCGTTAATCCGGCTAAAGCACGTTCGTTCGTTTTAAAATTGGATAGAATGAGAGTACTCCTATTTTTGGGTATGTTAACATTTGGGATGATAAAGGAGTTTAAGCCTCGGTTTCCACTAATGAAAAACTACGGTAGTTTGATGCAAAGTACGATAGTTTGTGGTCTGGTAGAACTAAGGTATACTTAATTTTTGTCATGGTCACGAGTTCATAATTGTCATCAGCATTGTCTTTGTATTGGCTTCTATATTGATAAAATATTTATAAAACTTGATACAGAAAACTATATCCTGCAAAGATCTATATACTTAATTTTTTGGTCCGTGGTATAGTGGATCCTTTTTTGTATGATAAATCGTTCATTATATTTAGTTACATTAAACATCAATACCAATGTAGAAAACCATATAAATGCATAATTAATCTTAATTTTCATGGTTACCGTGATGATTTTGAAATTCTCTAAAAAATGGTATGTTAAACGCCCATTAAAAACCCACTCAAGATATCCATACGTCAATAAAAGACAAGAAACTCGAAATTTAAAATATTTTGGCGTCTATTTTCCTCTGATATTCACGTATATTCCTCCTCAGATATGTCACCCCTTCCCGCAGTACAGTGAGTTTAAATAGCAGCTCTACGACTGGTGATTCATATTATGAAGGTTTCACATAGGGATACATAAATACCAATATCTGTCCGCAATGTATTAATCTGCTTTTGTTGATAAGTTCCTCAGTGGCAATTGAATTAAAGACATTATATAACGTTATACGTCTACAAATATATATAATTTGAGATATATATATTTATTTATATATATATATATATATATATATATATATATATATATATATATATATATATATATATATATACATACGTATCGTTCAATCAATGACTGGTATTCACTTCACAATTATCTTCCTGATAAGTAAGTAGAGCATATTGCAAAACGTTTACGATTTAAATATATGAGTTCGTAGAATCCTGACAGATTAATACTACTACTACTACTACTACTACTACTACTACTACTACTACTACTAATGATAATAATAATAATAATAATAATAATAATAATAATATCCTTTATTGCTGCTCAGGGCCATATACATGGAATATACAAATACAATACATACAATCTAGGTACATAAGATAACATGATAAAGATAATAATCGGTTGTATCCACACAGTTGTTGTAGAAGTAGAAAAAAATAGAATTCATAATAATGGTAATGACAGTAATTAAGTGGAGAATAACAGTAAGGAAAATATTAAAAATTATAACAATTAAAAATACAGATTGCAGACAATTAATTTCCAGGTAGGGATCTTAGCTGGTTGCAGAAGTCAGGTCCACAAGGCTGAATGCGAAAATTGAAAATCACAAAACTCTGCAGTGATGTTAATCACAGTAATAATAAAAAAGGTAAAATACCAATAATAACAAGAAACGTAGAAATATAATAATAATAATGACGGATTCTGGAGATGACGCTTCATAATTGCAAAAATAGAGAATAAGTCATTTAAGGAACAAACGCCTCATTATCCCTTCTTTCCCACAATTTAGATTTTGCCCCACTGCTGATTGTACTCTCTCTTACACACACAAAAACATAAAAACACGTAAAATCTCACAAACAACGCCAGGTTTAACCCACAAATGTAGTCTGAAGAAATAAAAACTAAAATAAGGAAATTTTCAGTAAAATAGTTGTTATCAGCTGGGAATGTTGTCATTAGGGTAGTACTAAGTAGTTTGGTGAGGCGCCACCAGGGCGGCGCTGCTTACAGCGGCGTGTCCTGCGATCATTTTATTTATATTTATCTTCGTAATTGTGCGCTGTACGACTTATCATTGCAGAAATGGGCGTGGGAATACTTCAAGAGAAGATGGAATAACATTTCAAAGGTAAATAAAGCGTATTGAAGTTTATTTCCCTGTATATTTTTGTGCCGGTTGGAGATGCCATGTTTGGAGGAGATAGGCTACGCTTTCTCGTTAACGTGTCTTGAATTTTCAGCACATTATTGTGGCACATAATTGCGGTGGTGACTCCAACCTTGAAATCATAACGTCATTCATCTTATATATTCCACATAACGTAAGTCCAAAAGATTCTGATAGTTATTACAATGTTTAGCCGAAAGTAGGCTTAGGCCTATAGATTCAAGTAGACAACGGCTGTATTTTATCAGTTATCAGGACTTCTTTACAGTAGGTAGGCCTGCAGGATATTGTCCATGCCATCAGCCTCTCATTTTTAGACATGCAAAACCAGCGTTAGAGTCATTTTAACAAAAATTGCATTTTGACATACGCGGCTTCTCAACGAAATCCCGTGACGTCACTCATGGCGAAAATATTTCAGGACGACGTAAACTAACCGTAGAAAACCCACTTCTGTAATTCGATTCAAAGTAAGATTAGTTGCATTTTTTGATCTGTAACAGATACTGGTTTAATTGATGCTTTCGTTGAACTGTATGTCTCTTAGGTTTGTAATGGGAGGAAAATGATGTTTGGTAGCCAAGGCCAGAGCTAGGCCTATACCCTCAATCTACTCATTTGGAAAGACGCTACATCATTTAAACTTTATTCTAAGTACAACTTAGATTTTACATACGAAAAAAATATATCAGCGTAAAAGTTCGAATCACCATGCCAAGGAATAAAATAGTCTTGAAGAATGGGAACAACAAGTTAAAGATCCTTTGTTGCCGAGGTATGATGACTGATTCGGCGGACATAGGCTATTTATTCTGTCTTTCTTTTATGAACATTTATGTCCCAAATTAGGCAGAATTACTCTGTTATTGTAGTGCTGGACCAGGAGATCGCCACTCCGTGTTATTGACTCTTTATGGTGAACATATTTACAAGAGCACCATTCCATTTGCCCTGTCACCAACATAGCTATCTCGTGATTGGCTTCAAGCCAATATTTCCGATATCGTTAGGTTATTGCCATAAGGATTGAAACTATTTCTTCAGTAATACATGTGAATGCTTATATATACAGAAACCCGCATTCTTATGAAAAAAAAAAACAAGAAAACCGGTTTATATCGATAATATGACAATACCAGCTCACAAAAAAAATGAGTTTGTATCAGTCTTCGCAGATCAAACGGAAACGAACGATGGGCTTTAAATATTTGTTTTATCTCATAGGAAATAAATGAAAAGACAACTGGCTATGCGAACATGCTTAAAAAGGCATTTTAATAATTTCTTGCTTATAAATTACACGAATAGGGTAATATTCGAAATCGTCTGAAATATTGTTGTCTAGAAGCTGTCTGGGGGAGGTTAACGGAACAGCCGCTGCAACGTTGGCGGGATGACGGGGAATCTCAGCTGTTGCGTGGCAGTGGCATTGTGGTTTTCGTTTAAAAATACTTTATATATATATATATATATATATATATATATATATATATATATACACACACAAATTCTTTAAATAGCAAAGTGTGTTTTGCCAGATAACATGTCGAGCAAGAGTTTTAAATCTCTTCGAGTTCCCCCGTTGTCCTAAGTGTGTTGACATATATGGCATAACGGCTAGGCTAGACATTTTTTTTTTTGTAATGTAAAGCATTAGGACGATACTTAGATGGAATGAATAAGAAATTTTACAATAATAAAGTACTGCTGACTGATATGGAATGAAAGTGTGCCTAAAAGAAAGCCAGTAAAATGAAATATCTTCCTAATCAGTAGCATAGGTCTAGCGTTCTATGTGCATGCTTCGTGTTCTAGCGGTTATTTTCTGCTTTGACCATGTAGATATTGCTTTGGCATCATAATAAAGTTATTTTTATATGCTTACAATGAAACTGCACGTAGATTAGTTGGAATGATAAGGAAATTTTGAGATTTGAACAGGTTATGAAAATAGGTCTAACTGTAGCCATGGCTGTACCAAACTTACAGTACTTTCCTTGGTATCATGTAAGTTTCGGAATTTGCAGAGAATTTGGATTTGGGCGCCCCCTAAATAAAACAGCTGGTTGGAGAGTTTAAGTCAATATATAGGGGAAAACGGCATTCAAAATTTTTACCAGTAATGAGATAAAACATATGTGAAAGCCCACCGTTCGCTTGCGCTTGATCTGCCTAGACTGATTCAAGCTCGTCATCCGTTTGCTTATATTGGCATATAATCGGTACAAATTGGTATGTTTATGATTTATATGAGAACGTGTGAGGGTTCTTTGTGTACATAAACGTTTAAATATGTCACAGAAGAAATAATTTGAATATTGATCACAATAAGCCAACGATATCGGATACGCTTTCAACCCATCACGAGCTACCCATGCAAAAGTGACACATCTTCACGGCGGGCGAGAGAGGAGGGGGAAGTGGGTGGCGGTTAGGCAGATGAGTTGAGAATAACTTTTATACAGATAAGTCAGAGAGAGAGAGAGAGAGAGAGAGAGAGAGAGAGAGAGAGAGAGAGAGAGAGAGAGAGAGAGCAGAAATGTTTACAGCCAAAGAGAAGACAACGAAAATATGGACTAGACTTTTGCCCCCTCTAGGAATCACATTAATGCCATCCTTTGTATTAACCTCTACGCAAAGGAGGATAAACACATAAAAAGCATGAACATTTTTAGGAAAAAGGATTTTGTTTTTCTAGTTAGACTTAGTAACGTAAGCTCGAGAGCTTTTTTCCCTAGAAAAGTGACAAAATCACACTGGCATTATCTACCCACATAACCTGTTCTTCTTTAGTGTAAAATGGTCAGCGATTAGGGCAGGATAGACGGGAGTTTATGTAAGGTGGGTCTTTTTTTCTGTTATTATTTTCAACTTCTGAGGCCTTCGATCATACATCTGATATACTTTGTGAAATTCCGCCGCTCATGTCTTTTCTGTGCTTTCGCTTTCACTAATCCCCACTCGCCTCCAGCAACGTGCCACATAGTTTTTATTCAAGTAGCCCTGGGTCTTCCAACTCTAGTGGTGCCCATGGTAGCAAAGGTGACCCTGTCACGTATTATTTTCCCACGGTTGTGCTAAGGACATGGCCAGATCATCATCTTTTCCCTTTCTCCATCAACTCATCTAATATCCCTTATGCCCCATAGGGGGTTAGTACCGTCAGTTCACCAAACGCGGTGCACTGTAGGCATTAGTTAAGGTTCTGTGCAGCTTCCCGTCGGCCCCTAGCTGCTACCTCTCTCATTCCTTTTGCTGTACCTCATTTGATATTCTCTTCCATCTTGCTATCCACCCTCTCCTAAACTTCCATTTCATAGGTCCCAGCACTAGTCTTTTGGCCTAAATTCTGTGTTCCACTCTTATGCAATTTCCCCTCACAGCGTCTCATCCCACTGTACTGTACACCAGGGAGACAGAATGCATAACATTTCCATCCTACGTAACCGAGTGTCATATACGTCACGTCTCCAGATTATGCCGTGATATAACAGCGTTATATAATACAAGCGAAACTCCCATAAAAAAAGAAAGAAAGATCTTACGACAGGAAAATTGTGGTGACAATCACAGAGAGCAAACGTCACCCTTTCTCGTACTCCCAAGATGAATAAGGCGATATTGTGATCCCCTTGGGGAAGATATATAAAAGAAAGGGAAATGTGATCGCCCATGTCGTCAGTAAAGAGCTGGTCGTGATGGCTGTTGAATCACCTCCGGAGAATATTGCGAAAAACATTTTGTCTTGATGAATATATCTTGTTAACAGGATTAGAGGAATATATATATATATATATATATATATATATATATATATATATATATATATATATATATATATATATATATATATATAAATTACTAACAGGGGCTCATTAAAAGCTGGGTGGTATTATGGAGATATTTATTCAGGAAAAGTTACAAGCTTGTAACTCTCCCTGAATAAATATCTCCGCTAGATACCATCCAGTTTTATTGAGGTCCTGTTAGTAATTGCATTACTGCACAGAACAGTTGTGTAAGTGATAAAGTTAATCATATATATGTATACACATATATGTATACATAAATATATGTTTATATAAAATTATAAATGTACACTTACATACATACATACATACATACATAAGCTTGCAAGAAATAAATAATTTTCAGTATTTGCAAACGTCATGCTTTAGCATGGAAAACATGCATTTTCTTTATTCAAGGTAAAATTCGACGCAAAATTAAGAGAATGCAAACCAATAAGGATTCGAGGGAGGCGATAAAAGGGATAAATGCAACACAAAATATATGTGCAATAAAATGGAATATTCATGGACAACGAGGTATATGCCAAGAGGAAGGAAGCACAGATCGGGAAACATAAAAGAAATTAATATCCTGCGCAGCGTAAGAAATTTCTGATAAATGTGTTTGCGGAGCTTTCGTCTTCTTTGCCAGAAACTGCCAAGACTTCGCTGCGGATGGGAAATTATTCGGTGTGATTTAATATTGTTTATTTGCTTGGCATATTTCTTCGAATTTTCTGATCTTCGACATACTGTCTCATTTTGGCTGTTTCAGTCAGTAGGCTATAACTTTAGCTACTTTTGTCTCTAGGCAAACCTATGGTCTCATTTTCATGATTTTCAGTAAGTGCGATATGTGCTTAAATAGGAAGTTTCCAATGAATTATGTACGTAATTATTGTCAAAGATTTTCTTTCGTTCAGCGTCACTAAGATAAAAAAAAAAGGGCACAGAATCCACCCTAAATTAGATTTGTATTGACTGATCAAAATTTCTAGGAATGGGAGACTGGGAAACATCAGTCTCTACCAAGCTTTCCCAGTACTGATTATTTCATCTTCAAGAAAAATCTCTCTCTTTGTTTTTTACCCCAATTAACCCTGGAACCAAACACCTTTATACAATTTCTATTCTTACTTTCACTACAATTTACTTTTTGGAAAAATCCCAATTACATTTTGTAAGATTTGTCGGGCCTTAAACTTAGTGTGTCAGAAGTTACCCGGCATTTCATTGTAATTTTTTGCCATCCATTTATCCCTCAGTTACTGGAGATTTGTTTTTCTGATTCACTCCAGCCTTTCACAGTCATCCACTCAACTTTAAATCGTCTATTTAAAAAACTGGAAGTCTATCCCAAAACAGATGTGAAAATAAGAAGCAAAAAATGCGCCGAAGAAACTTATGCGCAATCTAGTTTTCTGTACAGCCGCTACAGCGCATAATTAAGGACACTGAAAATAGATCTATCATTTGGTGGTCTCGATGTAATGTTGTATGAGCCGCGGCCCATGAAGCTTTAACCAACGCCCGGTGGTGGCCTATCCTATATCGTTGCCAGAAGCACGATTATAAATAAAATAAAAACTAGTGAGGCCAGAAGGCTGCAATTTATTATGTTTGATGATTGGAGGGTGGATGA
>NC_089758.1:28506733-28516733 GCF_040412425.1 Macrobrachium rosenbergii
ATTTTTAGTATATATATATATATATATATATATATATATATATATATATATATATATATATATATATATATATATATATATATATATATATATATATATTTTATATATATATATATATATATATGTATATATATATCGGCAAAACTGAATAGAAACAAGCTCTCTCTCTCTCTCTCTCTCTTTAAAAAAACACACCACCAAGAACCATTCAGAAAATCTTTTTTTTTTTTTTCTGTTTTTCCGTTGGTAGCGCATCGCCGTCACAGGGGCAGAAATGGCTTGAATCCATTATGTATTATATTCCCATTACCCACCTGACAGAAAGGCCTCTTTGTTTTTGTCAAGAGTCGCCGAGTGGAGAGCATTACTCACTATCACGCTCCGCTTGTACCGTGTTCATCTTCATTTAGCCTCTTTCCAAGGGACGTTTCCTTATTTTATCGGGAGTTCCACTCCCAGCGCCTTTACAGCTTTTACAGCAGTTCAACGAGGGGGGAAAGCGATTGTCTTTCACCGTGAATTTTATTTAGCTTAAATGAATCTACTTTCTTGGTGGAGGGGAATTTCGTTATATTTAATTTAATGTTGGTTTTAATTAAGCTTTGTTAAGGAACTGTACTTCTTTGTTACATTTGCTAATTATTCCGTTCCACTCTTTTTAATTTGAATGTTTATAAACATTTTGGAAATCAACCGTAATCTAAACATTTGTAATTATTATACGAAATGATTATTATTCAAAAAAATCAGACTTCCAACAAGCTTAGTATGCTACTACAATTATTTCTCATTTGTGTCTTGCTAGAAAAGGTCTGCTGTGCTTAATGAACGAGATGATAATTAAAAGAGATGACACGTTACGTAAAGAAAATACTGAGTTACAAAATGTCTTTCTTGTTGGTTACGTAACTGGGAACGCTCGAATGCCATTAAATGTCAACCAAATATTTTTTTGACGTAAGTAAATCACCAAAAAATATTTTCTTTTCGAATTGTGCTGTTGTAGAGAAAACTTATTACTTTACATTATAATTTTATAGAGTTCTGTGAAGAATTTAATTATCTAAAACGGAATTTCGAGCGTTCTAAAAAACACGGGTGTAAAAAATCTTTATCCTCAGTTCAGTTTAATATTTACTTTTCGTGTGTCATACGAAGAATGTACTTGAATCATCTAAAATGTAATGTCTGAAAAAACGCAGGTAAAAAGCTCCTTTCCCTTCGTGAAGTTTTAACTTGAAGTGTTAAAATTTTACCCTTCCTAGTTTACGTGAAAGTTGATGTACGCCAAGTATTCTGTAGTCCCGAGCCCTTCTTCAAAGGGGAATAATAACCCCTTACGAAGCTCACTTCGGAACAGTTTGAATTATTATAGCGTAAAAGATGCAAGGCAACCCCATTTTTGTTGCTCAAAACGCGCTAGTTTGAAAAAAAAAAAATCTCCCTCTTTCCCTCACATGATCAAAGGACACCCACTCGAGTAAAACCCCGTCCTGGTGGTCCCCTACATCACCTCTGCAGGGTCTTTCTCGTCCCTAGCTCACTTTTGAAGCCCACAAAAAAAAGGGGGGGAAAAAAAAAAACCTTCCAAGCCTTTCTACCCTAGAACTCGACGACGCCTTTGTAGCGTTACCAAAAAATGATTATTTTACCGCTCTAGTGCTTCTGGTGGTTCCGTCCGGTTTTTGTCAAGGATCTAAATTGGTGTACTTAGAGCGTTGGAGGGTTTCGAGTGAGATTTCGAGTAGGAGACTCGGGTTTTAATTAATCAATGAAGCCAAAAGTTTTGGCATTTTCCGGAAGGCGACTAAAGAGCGCCAGTTTCGAATTCGGTGGGAAGGAATAAAATGGTGTGGGGATGAGATGGGGAGTGAGAATGCAGTTAGAGGCATTTTCTTTTTTATGTTGGTGAGCGATTGTAATTTTTATTAGAGTTTTTGATTATGCATTTGTACGTTTTAAACGGTTGTTGGTTGTGTGTGTGTGTGTGTGTGTGTATTCTAAAATTCAGATGTTACTGAAATATGAAACTAGAATTAAATTGACTAGTTATAGGTAAAATGAATCAGCACACACACATACACACACATACACACACACACACACACACACACACACACACACATATATATATATATATATATATATATATATATATATATATATTATATATACATATATATACATATATATGTATATATTCCATTAAAAATGGGTCAGTATCTATGGGCTGTACATTATAATTCATTTTGCATGGAAACAACGTATTGGTTTACATGTGTATATGTATATATATATATATATAAATATATGTATATATATATATGTGTGTAATGTTTATATATATATATATATATATATATATATATATATATATATATATATATATATATATATATATATATATATATATATATATATATGCCTGTGTGTGCGTGTTGACATGTCTGTGCAATTGCATATCGCAAACCGCATCTCATAAATTTCTCCATTTCCGCGGAGGATATTCCGACTTGCAGAAACGTCGCCGGATGCTGTTGGGACGGGTTGATAGGAAGAGGAAAAAAAAAAAGAGGAAGAAAAAAAATTGAGGGTTGGTCTGAAAGAAGCCAAAGAGACTCCCGGGAAGGAGAGAGAGAGAGAGAGAGAGAGAGAGAGAGAGAGATCAAAGGAGAGATGGATTTTCAACTTTGGCGGCAGATCGTTCACACTCAAATAGTTTCTTTTTTGAGGGAGGAGCTCGCTCGTTGACTGCGGCTCCCTTTATCGAGTTTCCATTCCAGTAAATTTTATTGAATGCCTAACTCCGATATTGACTAACTTCTCCGAGGTATTCGAGGATGACTGCCGAAGTAAAAAAGAAATAGGAAGGACGGGGAAGTTTGCGTCGAAAGTATAATTTTTTTTAAATTACGAGAATAAGAGTTGATTTTGCTTGCGGAAGACACAACATATCTACCAGTAAGATTGGGTCATTGGGCTAGCTAATGTAAATATATACATATATATATATATATATATATATATATATATATATATATATATATATATATATATATATATATATATATTTATATATATATATATATATATATATATATATATATATATATATATATATATATATATATATATATATATATATATATATGAAATATTTTCTGTTAAAACAGAAATCCATCTAATAATAGGAGCCCATAAGGACGCCAAAAGGTAGGCAGTTATTGCTATATTTCAGAGACCAAACTGTCTCCCTCTGCTGGCAAGTATATGAATGAGGTAAGGAAAATACAGACAGGCGGTATTTATACCAGGAAATCAAAGGTTCACCCGTTGCGCCATTCCAGTTGATAGCTCCTTAATCTTCTTAATTGCTGGTTGGGGGAAGATTTTATATATAATATCGGAGTCCCATGATCCTTTCGATAGATTCATCGTATTTCTTTGTTTAATCAGGGCTGATTCCACCATGTGGCTTTTGAACTGAAAATTGCTGCTATGAGTTATACGAGACGCATTTCAATTTATCCTGTGGTTATAGTTATTTATATGGTTAAAGCCAGTCCCCTAAGACACATGGGTACATGAAATAACTTGCTTCGACTATGTCTCGTATAACATATAGCAGCATTTGTCGGTTCAAAAATCAGATGGTGGAATCAGCCCTGATTAAACAAAGAAATACGATAAATCTATCAAAAGGATCATGGGAATCAGATATTATAGATAAAATCTTCTCCAACCAGCGATTAAGAAGATTAAGAAGCTATCAACTGGAATGACCTAACTGGCGAACTCTGGATTTCTTGGTATAAATACCGCCTGCCTGTATTCCATATTTCATTCATATACTTGCCACTAGAGGGAGACAGTTTGGCCTCTGAAGTTTAGCAATGACTTTCTACCTTTTGGCTTTTTTTATCGGCTCTATTATATATATATATATATATATATATATATATATATATATATATATATATATATATATATATATATATATATATATATATATATATATATATATATATATATATATATATCTATGTGTGTGTATGTATGTGTGTGTGGTATCACAATATATATATATATATATATATATATATATATTTATACTGTATATATATATATATATATATATATATATATATATATATATATATATATATATATATATATATATATATATATATATATATATATATATACTTTCTTCTTCGTTTAACTTGCTTTTTCCCATTTTTCATATGGGGTAAGCACGATGCCTTCTTTTGAAGGACTTTGACTTGTCGTTGGTAGGCCGTAGCCTCGATCGGTTATATATATATATATATATATATATATATATATATATATATATATATATATATATATATATATATATATATGTACATATATATCTACAGTATATACACGTACATATATATATATATATATATATATATATATATATATATATATATATATATATATATATATATATATATATATATATATATTATACATACATACATACGTTGTCATTGTCTTTGGTGTAATACCCCAGTCGTATCGATTTGGAAAGTTGAATTCTGCATCAAGTTACTTAATGTTGTTAAGAAAATAACGTTTTTGAACCCAAATCCTTTTTTCAGCAAGTTTGGGAAACAGCTTTAAATAAAGAAAAAAAACATTTATATTCTACAGAAAATGTAAAGTAACTTTTGACATTTATCTTCGCCTATATGATATTTGATCCGCTTTCTGAGTTGTTCTTTTACATCTTTTAATTTCATTTTTATTTTCGTTCAATCATCATTGACGAGTGACCTATTAGGTCCCAGTACTAGGCTTCTAGCCTAGACTTGTCATTTCATCCTAATCCTTCGGGCCAGCCCTATGAGATGATAGTCAGCTCAGTGGTCTGGTTAAACCATTGTAATAATTAAAAAAAAAAAATTCTGAGTTCTTCGACAGAAATACAGAATTTTTTCGTTACCATAGAGTCATAGCGTTGTTTTCTGATATATATATATACATGTGTATATATGAGTATATATAATATATATATATATATATATATATATATATATATATATATATATATATATATATATATATGTGTGTGTGTGTGTGTGTGTATGTATATGTATATGTATGTATATCTCATCATCCACTGAAATAAATCCTCGATGGGGGAAGCTTCTTTTTCGGCATATTTTTACAATGATGTGTTGAAGGCCATTTGAATATTACGGAATTAAGATAAAATGTTTCAATTGGGATTTCAAGTAATTTCTGTAAAGAACATATCACTATACTATTAACCCAATCATTCTTATTAGTACTTTTACATTAAAAATAACAAGACGAAAATCACGTTCACTGTGAAGCCGAAGTTGAAATATCATTAAATAAAAAGAGTATAGAAATAAAAGTAAAGACAGTTTCTTCTCTCTCTCTCTCTCTCTCTCTCTCTCTCTCTCTCTCTCTCTCTCTCTCTCTCTCAAGAAAAGCTAGCAAAATATCAAGGAGTTGGTGATTTTCCCGCAAAACCTTTTGGACGAAGACAGAAGTTCGGAAAGCAATAAATCTCTTAGAGGATAAAAAGAATCGAGAACTTGATAATAAGTTTAAGTGATTTAGTTGGTAATGGGGATTTGTAGTGGAAGCTCAAACATGGCAATGTATATATTATACATACATATATATATATATATATATATATATATATATATATATATATATATATATATATATATATATATATATATATATATATCGCCATGGCGATATTTGTGATGTTTGTAGCTGTTGCTCTTCACCAAAAAATGTGGTTGTTGTTTGTGCTGTTAATCTGACAGTTACGCGTTGTGGAAGGCTCACTGATATGGTTAATGTTTTATTACATGTTCCGAAATATCCCTTGTTGCAGAAATTCAAGCAAAGCTATGGGCAAACTTTAAAATGTTCAAAGGAATTTTTTACACTAACATGAAATTTAATCTCTATAGAACATGGTAATAATTGCTAAGCATTATTCTATGCTACATGCAGATACCACGCAATTTATAAAAATTACACAGAAAACCTCATTTCAGGTATACGTCAGATTCGAAGTCATTCTACAACTAACACTGTCATGTTTATTAATAAGAAAGGAGAAAGAACAGGGTTTATATAAAGATAAACGAGGTACTTCGGAACATGTAATAAAACATTAAGCATATCAGTGAGCCTTCCACAACGCGTAACTGACAGATTATTAACAGCACAAACAACAACCACATTTGTTGGTGGAGAGCAACAGCTACAAATATCGCAACATCGCCATGGCGACAGACCTTTTTACGAAATACGTTGCTTCGCCCCGTATGTTTTTCCACTTTACACCGGCGATGTCGCCCAACCCACGAGGCCTCTGACGTATGAATATTGGGAGCTGAAGATTCTCTGACACTGAATGCCGGCCGTTCTCCATAACTTCTCTTATTGGGTTTGCCTATTGATTTGGGGCGAGGAGTGCTAGCCCGGAATTTATATTGAGAGAGAAAGAGAAAAAAAAAGCGTAACGCGTACTGGTTCATCTCACGGATGGATGGGGGAAGTCAGTGATATGTACAGCATGAATTTGCTGCGAGTTCTCGGTACAATTGTACATGCACGCGTGACAGAATATATATATATATATATATATATATATATATATATATATATATATATATATATATATATATATATATATATATATATATATATATATATATATACATACACACATACATACATACATACACAGACGGATAAGATGCGTCCTTCAGTCTACTGGATATTGTTTAAGCTTGGATAGAAAGTACTTTCTTGTTTATTGTTCATAAACGCATTTATGTTCACTACAGATTCCACTCAGAGTTGAAATAGTTTGATACGTTTATACACACACATAAACGCACACTAACAATTATACATATAAAAATGCATATATATATATATATATATATATATATATATATATATATGTGTGTGTGTGTGTACAGTATATTATATATATATATGTGTGTGTGTATATATATATGTATATATATATATATATATATATATATATATATATATATATATATATCAAAATATTTGAACTCTGAGAGGAATCTGTAGTGAATTGAAATGCTTTTATGTGTAATCAACAAGAAAGTTCCTTCTATTCAAGCTCAAACTATTTCAAGTAGATTTAAGGAAGTGTCTTATCCCTTTGTGCCTTACGAATTGAGAAAAAACTTTCGATTGCTGATAGTATTCACCGGGATTTGATTTTAAATTCAAATGAAACTCACATTCAGAGGAAAATGATGCGGAAATAATATCCTCAGTATATTGCCACGGAGATACGTTATCAATGTCGATAATATCCGGTGTGCAAGTTTTTTAGTTACACGTCGTTTCTTGAAGGTATATAATATATCACTTAATAATTTGACTGGCTGTCTTGTACGCACTTTTAAGAAGTATGCTTCACATCTGAATCATAATTTCAGTGAGTTTTCCTCCTGTCTGAATGCAGAAATTAAATACGCCACGGATAACAAGTAATTTTATACTCGGTGTCACGATTGAATATTTCAAATTATTCTGAGAGCAGTGTATGGAATCATTATATTTAATATTTCTACAGTTTAACAGTTTACTTACCCACTCATTTTGCTTAGAGATATTTATTATTTAGTGACTACCCTTTTGTTAGTTAATGTGTCCACACACTACCACTAGTATATGTTTTATTTGTTCAATATTAAAGTCTCTCTCTCTCTCTCTCTCTCTCTCTCTCTCTCTCTCTCTCTCTCTCTCTCTCTCTCTCTCTCTCTCTCTCTCTCTCTCTTCTACGAGCGTGTATGTAATGTCTTTCTCGCTAGATTACAACTAATTGTAATTGTGTAGACTTCTCCACGCAATTTTTGTAAATGCATCCTTTTTTTGGCATTAGGGTAGATTATGGATGTTTTCACTTACATGCTAATTTTTCTTTAAGCTTTCTATAATTAGGCCATTAACGATTTTGAATAAGATTTATGGTATATATGATAATAGCGGAGTACATGTTGCATCCTCACCTGTCCAAACAATTATTTGAACATTCTTAAAAAAAATCTGACTTTTTACAACGAACTGTTTAACAAACCCTGTTAAAATACACGCGAATGAGACGGTTTTGCCCTCCCTTAAATTGCAACTGTTGTTTGCCGTAGCATTGAAAACACTAATCAAACAAACAGCCGAAAGATATCTGAGCCATTAGGCTAATGACTAGTATGCAAACCACGTCCCCTTATCTCCGTAATATGATGGATTTGTTATCTACCGTCTGCACCCAACTGCTGCCGGAATGCTCCCTTTGTGATGTTTGTGACCCGTGACAAACAGGATTGCTGTTTACAGTTTTGTTGATCCTACATGTCATCTGTCATTTCAGATAAAGATGTCTCAAAAACCACATGAAATATAAAAAAAGAAACGATCCTGTTAAAAAATATTGTCTTTCAAGTTGGATTTGATTTATTTGAAAACATATAACTGATATTGATGGACGTATTCAGATCGTCGCCGGTCAGACGTATTTAGAGATAATTTCTGATATCGTATGATTTAGCACTAACTTTACATTAAATGATTATTATATTGTTAATCACAAATCTGACAGATACAAAAACACGATATTTTTCTATGTGAAGTATGATAATATAATAGCTTTGGGACCCAGGTGTTTCATTCATAACTTTTGGAGTATAAATTTGTCTAGAATCCAACATTTTTTGGATAATATAGACATTTTCACGAACGCGAGAATCAAAACTGTCACTTCCTTGAAACAAAATCCAAATTCTTAAAATATTTTATACTGTGGCAAACCTCCAAAAGAGTTTTCCTCTCCATTAAAAGCTTTTTAAACTTCTGTAAAATACAGTGAAAAGCCCCAATTCCACTGAGAAAGAAAATGTTTACATGAAATGGAATAAAGGGTGAAAAAAAGATGAAAAGTGTCCAGCGAGCATCTCAAACCGGTACTTAAATATAAAACAGTTATTTGAAATTCCACCCTGATTGAGTACAGATATCCTAAAACGGTTACCTTCAACGGTTTTTTTATATATATTTTCTCTATGTGATGTCTAAAGCTCTACCTTTTTGCTTATAATGAATGATCAAACCATTTCACAATTTTAGAACTGAGGCAACAGCACTTCTGACACGAGAACTAACTGGAATTCATTAAGTAAAGTGAAGTTTCTGTATCACTTAAAAAAATATGTATTTTTTAGAAGGTTATAACTACCATTCGTTTTTATAGCTTCCTTGTGGCTTCCTATAACAACTCCGTCAATATCGGTTTTCGTTATACAGTGCAATTTATCGAAATAGAAACCCGATAAAGAAGAGACAGTCGATCTTTCCCCTCAGAAAGAAATTATTCACGTGTGAGAGATTTGGCACCAGAGCTGGGTCCATCTTCCGTGATTCTGGTCTCCAAGAGTCAGACCCTTCCCCCACCCCCAACGTCATTCCTGCCAGAGGCCTTTAGTTTTTTCTTCAGCCCTCCCTGACTTATAAAACGACTACATCCCTCCCCTCACCCTGTGACACCCAACCCCCTCAAAAAGAAAAATTCACTGCTCTGCGAACCCAGGCGATGGAAAACTGTCGAGTGAAAAGAAAATGTGCTACTTTATCTTAGCTGTGAAACACGCACACACATATATATACAGTATATAGTATAATATATATATATATATATATATATATATATATATATATATATATATATATATATATATATTATTGTATACACACACACATATAAGTGCGCGTGCGCGCGCGTGTGTGTGTATCACTTGGTATAAAATGGTAGAACTTTACACAGTATATGATCGGGTGGCAGTGCAAATGAACAAACCGAAGGATGGGAAAAAGAAAATAATTTATGAATGATAGGAAAATTGATGGTATGATTGTTTCTGCTTTTGTGAACGAATAT
>NC_089758.1:28524233-28541733 GCF_040412425.1 Macrobrachium rosenbergii
ATGCTAACACATTTATGCCTGAAATGTAAATACGAAATGGAAACTCCATATTCAATCTACTGGAACGCATGAGGGTTATTTTTTCTAATCATTCTGTTTGCTAAATGTGAATTTTCTAGTTTTTAGATACCAGCTCCAGTGTGCAGAAGCGCAGTGAACACAAATGCAAATGAAATTAAACAGATATGATTTATTTTATAAGTGTAGCTTCTTGTTGCCACCCTGTTTTTTAAGAACTTATTTTTAGAGACAGATTGATTTATCTTTAGTTTATTATAATCTCAATTTAAAATTCGCTTTTCGCACATCTTTGTAAAAATGACTTACTTCTCATCACCCCATTACTAACACAGTAAATATAAAAAAAACTTCCCCTTTTTCATTGCCGTACATCACTTTTCCAAGTCGGTTACTTGATACGGTTTTCAAATCCGCGTACTTTAATTTTTAATAATCTGAAAAAAAATTCCACGTTTCTGACATGTTTCATCTACCAATATATCATTCCATCCATCTCATATTTCCGACGGTGGAATTTGATTAACTCTAAAATCTCGCGCAGCACCTGGGCTCTTCAGGAATATGGATTTCCATGATTGAAATAGCTTTATCTACCCTCCTCCTCCTCCTCCTCCTCCTCTCGGAAAGGCAATAAATCTCACGATCGCTACGTTGTATCATACTCTGATATTAATATTGATTCTCAACCTCGCTTCATACAGGAATTAATGTTTCGATATGCCGTTACAATGATCCTGGATTACTAACTCGCAATATTTGTCAATTAAACTGTAAAACATGACAGTAAATAATGCTAGGTAGAAAATAAAGAAAAAGGTCTTGATTTAGGCAGATCTTTTGTTCATAAGGATCTGGCATGGCTTGTAAATACATCCACAGAGCGATTTTTTTATTTTTTTTTTATTTTAGAAAACCTATTTATTCTCATTTATTAATTATGATATTTAGTTTTCTGTAAAAGAAACTACTGTTCGTCCTCACTTTTTCCGTCCGCCCTCAGAGCTTAAAAACTACTGAGGCTAGAGGGCTGCAAATTGGTATGTTGATCATCCACCTTCCAATCATCAGTTTTTATTTTGGTTGAAGTTAGCCATGATCGGGTGTCTGGCACCGCTACAGGTGCCAACAACATAGGTCACCACCGTGCCGTGGGTGAAAGTTTCTTGGGCCGCGACTGAGAGCTTCACACAGCATTCTACGCTGTACAGAAAACTCGAAAGCGCCGAAGGAACTTCGGCTCATTCTTTACTCGTTTCTCATTCTAACTTCGGATGTCAGAAATTCAAACCGCATAAACATACGGATAATTACGAAGAATCCATTGCAATAATTCGTATAAAAACGTAATAACATCTACAACTGAACCCGTCACTTTGAAACGGATGAAACAGAGCTTATTAAAAATACAGGCACAACATGAGTATGCCTCGTGAATCCTATTGAAAATACGGACAAAACGTGAGTATACCTCATGAATCCCGTTTCGTAAATTCATAAGAGACCGAGCATGACAACGACTGCACCAGTAAAGTTCGAAGGTCGTGAAGGGACGATTGTTCTGTACATACTTCTCCGACATGAAAGTGGCTTTTTACACGAAGGTTATGCATATAGACCATGCAAACGAGGTATGCGACGCGAGTGTTGACTGACAATACTTGCGAGAGATTCTTAAAATGTTTCGGGCCATCGTGTCTGGCTCCTCAGTTATTTATGGTATAAATTGTATCCAAAAGCATTATAAACAGAGATTTCGGAAAAAATGCGTTAGGTGTATTTATATATCTCTGTCTAATGGAATGGCCTTGAAAGGAATATGTTATAAAGCTATTTTACTAAAGGGGTGTGTGTGTGTGTATATTGTCCAACATCAGAAACCATGCTAACAACTGTAAAACACCTATTAAGTACGATTATTTCAAAATTATAGTTCAAGCAAAAGAAACATCAGAATTACTTATACTTGAGAGCCTCAATATCAAATTGAAAGTCCCTTCGCTTAATCACCAAGCTACGGCTGTTCCACTGTTTATTGCCTAATTTGGTTGTTTATATTTTCGGTTCTCTGGTCTGTATGTTTATATGAATTTTAGTGTGCTTTTTACTCTTGCTCTGAAAGGTTGGTGTTTTTCCCGCAAGTGTGTCTGTGATTTTACCTATTGGTTTTGTTATTCCCTTTTTATTGTGTAATTTTAGATTCTCTTCTTTTATGTTTGGTGTATGTGTAATTTATTGCACAGCTTTTAGTGTGTCTGTAATTTTACTTAGTGCCTAATTAATTTTTATATAATTTTAATTTCGTGTTTTTTTAGTGTAATTTTTAAGTGTATTTCAGTGCATATATTTTCATATACTTGCCTAATGTTTTGAAAGCACTCTAATGTCTGAATTTTCATTTATAGATGTCCCTGATGATGTGACAAAAGGTCACGAAACGTAGGATTAAATTACTGCACTTGGAATCTGTTTGTTTTCCTGCACCCACTCCTTTTAACATGTTGAGAAAATTTTTCTGTTCTTCATATATATATATATATATATATATATATATATATATATATATATATATATATATATATATATATATATATATATATACATACACATATACATATACATATACATATTTATGCACACATATACTATATATATATATATATATATATATATATATATATATATATATATATATATATATATATATATATATATATATATATATATATATATACAGTATATATTATGTATATATATAATATTAGGTTGGAGATCAAGGCTGATTACGTGCTGAAATGATTCAGGGGTTACTTATATGAATACGAACATGAAGCGTCTTCATCGTATTGGATTTATTTAAGGAGGGGGGAGGGGGAGGGACAGAATTGTCGAGCTTAATTCCGGCTGTAGGAATGAGCATTTTCTCTCTGTTGCCTTCGTTGATTCATTTTGTGATTTGGTCCCGAACATCTCTCGCTTGTTCACGCATAATTTATACCTTTTTCGTTATTGATTCAATTTTAAAGTAAATGTAAATTTAATCGATATTAGGCTGTGTGCCATTGATGATGGGAACTTCAGTTCTAAGAGTAAAAATCTTCCTCCGAAAGAAATGAAATACAATCAACTCTGCGAAGGCTGATTTCAACACTGTGGTAAGATGCATAATTATTCCTCTTCGGTCGGATTGCTACTCGTACTTTTGCGGGAAACCTCATAATTATTCTCTCCTTCTGTGTTGATTAAGCAGATATTACCTTTCGTGAAAGCAGGTAGTCGCGTGTGTATTTCTCTCTCTCTCTCTCTCTCTCTCTCTCTCTCTCTCTCTCTCTCTTTATGTTGCTCTGTCTCTGTTTCTCTTTCTCTTTGCAACAAGAGAGAGAGAGAGAAGGGGTTCCCATAACTATTGCAACTTTATCCCTCGTGATATGATAAATGCTCATCCGGAAAGTTGTCTACAGTAATGGGGAACCGGGGTAGCATCCTGAGAGAGAGAGAGAGAGAGAGAGAGAGAGAGAGAGAGAGAGAGAGAGAGAGAGAGAGAGAGAGAGTATGAACACACAGTTGGCCTAAGACTTACGTCCCTGGCATTCTTTGTGATATCGGGAAGAAGGCTCCATACGAATTATCATGTTTGTATTGGAAATAAATGTACCTGCTATACGATACAGCCACGCCAAAGAGAATTTTTACGTGGCTCTTTATTCATACGAATAAAAAGGAAAGGGATTAGAATTTTTTTGGTCAGTACCGTTCCGTTTATTCATACGAATAAAAAGGAAAGGAATTAGATTTTTATTGGTCAACAGTATTATCGTGTTCACGAACTGCACAGAAGATAGATAGAGACCTCCTGCCGATGTACATTTTCCATAACGCTGAATAAACTTGGCCCGAGAATCAGGCACGTTTAAAGGGAAACAATACGTACTTCCCTTTCCTTTAATGGAATTCCTCCGAGGGGCTCGTTCCCCTGAGGAAGGAAGTAATAACCGAGATGGGGAAATCAGGGAGATGGAAACACAGGACATTATTCTGAGGCTTTTCGAAGGGCAATCGAAGGCAGAGTGGGGAGTGGATGCGCTAACAATGAAGAAATAAACAACGTTATGAACTGTTAAATGTCATCATTCATACAACTTCTTATCTGCTCTGTAGGACAATTTAATTACGTGCTGATATTTGATGCAGTGGAAACTAACTGGAAAGTCAAACGACATAAAGTAAACATTGTAGATGTCTCTATTTAGATATCATTATCATTTTTTTTCTCGTGTATAAAGAGATTTAGTTCTCAGTGAAAAGTAAAATTCCTTCCTTTGATAGAATAATAGTGAAAAATAAAATATAAATTAGAAAAAAACTTTATGGCCGGCTAGCATTTCGTTACGAAGTTCTCACTAGGCCTCAGTGAACTACCAATAAAACAAGCTTACCCCTGTCCAAACTTTTTTTATCTTTTAATCTTTTATTGTGCCTTCAAACTACCTGAGTTATTTTGTTTGAAGAGATACTACTTTATTATAAGGGTTTTTATAATTTGATCATACTTACTATAATGCATAAACTTCTCGTTTATTTAAATGTAATTGAGGAGATAAAAGTATCTAGGGACGGAATCTAATCGAATGGTTTACGGCTATTTCACTATATATATATATATATATATATATATATATATATATATATATATATATATATATATATATATATATATATGGCAAATTCTGGTATGAAGAACACAGCTATAGACAGAACGCTCCACCGGTCACGTAAGGAAATAATACCTGTAAAGCCGGTTAGATATGTTTCTCACAAGTGCCAATAGATGTCATCAGCATCCACTTTTTACTACTTGGGTGAGTCTATTGTAATATATGGGAGGAAACCCTTAGATAAATGAGTAAATGGGCGTTATTGCTAGGGGTTATTAATCTAATTCTGTATACAACAAATCGCGAATAAATATTTGTAGTAAATTTGCACGTTATATTACGAATGAAAGTCATTTACGTTTAATTTGAAAAATATATCCCTCATGTTGACCGAGTTTTTGGTCCCTTGTGATAATGGTCTTCCCCTTCTGACGTACGTCAGACTCTTGTTGACAGTTGTTGTAATTCCCTGTCAATAATTGGAGTATAATACGTGATCTTCAGCTCTTTGGAAAGGTTATATTCGCTTCATTCATTGTAGCGCTTAAATATTATTTAAAATTCCTGCAATCTTGTATATAAACCTATATTATTACCCGAAGAGAGAGAGAGAGAGAGAGAGAGAGAGAGAGAGAGAGAGAGAGAGAGAGAGAGAGAGAGAGAGAGAGAGAGAGAGAGGAGTTTTAAGGCAGTTCTGTATATACGAAACTGGCGAGGAACTGAGTATGTATATTAATGTCGATGATTAATGAGAGGTTATTTTATTCCTGTAATTATAATTGTTATTCTGACGTTACTACCACCAGGGAGATGATACACAGAGGACTTTGATTCGAGAGATGAAAGCTTGAAGATGTTTCCGGATGAAACAGGCCAGCCCTATGAGAGCTGATAGTCAGCTCAGTGGTCTGGTTAAACTATTCTAATAATAATAATAATAATCCGGATGTAACAATGCATGGCATGTAAATTACACGTGAATTTCGTAATGCTCCAGACAGTGATGTCCCTTGGCATAGAACAAAAAATATAATGTGTGGGGTAGTGGCAGTGCGAGGAAATAAGGTAGATTTTGTACTGAAAATTTATTATTATTATTATTATTATTATTATTATTATTATTATTATATAGGCAGTAGACTCCTTTTCGAGCTTGTAGTATTGAAGGTGCTAGCTGATTTCAGTATATATAAAACAAAATAAGTAAAACTACCCAAGTTTGCAACTGCTTTCCTCTGCAAGAATGGCAAACTTAGCGAATTACTGGCTGAATGCAGTAACCCAGAAACATCAGTTATCAGAAAAATAAGAGAAAACTCTCACAAATTGAATGCAGCTGATGCAGCTAACACCTTCAAAATTATTATTATTATTATTATTATTATTATTATTATTATTATTATTATTATTATTATTATTATTATTATATCATCAATGCTTTGCATTCGCCCTAAAGCTCATTTATTTAATGGCCCGCTTGATTTGCCAACAAATGGAATCTGGCCAGCTGCAGCAATTGAGATTGACAAATACTCTTATAATACTCTTTTAATTTTTCATGTTTGTGTCTGGTTTCACTTATATGTAAATGGTTAAACTACGAACGAACGAACATACACACAGATACATACATACGAATACACATACCTGGACTTACACAAACACACACATACATATATATGTATGTATGTATGTGTGTATGTACACACATATAATGTATATAGGCTTGTATATAACTGTGCATATGAATATATATGTATACACACATATATATGTGCGTGTGCGTGCCTGTATGTACATAAAGTGCTAATGCAAACCTCCAGGTATCAAAGGAAATCAAAACCAAATGAAGCCTGAGACCTCAGAAAATGCTACACACGCGGGCTTTGTAGATGTACAAAAATGAATAAAATGCGAAACGGCATGAAGGCCATTCATCAGAGAACGCGTGACCAACGTGAATAGTGAGTTTTTTTCTTATTCGAGAAAAGTCACACATTCCTTTGGCCCTTGAGGAGACCCTCCTCTCTTCCTGAGGAAATGGAGGAATAAGGAAAATGAGGAGTGAGGAATAAGAGGAACACTGTCACTTTTAGATAACCCGTTTATCTAAATGTGCTTGAAGCTTTCTCTTTCTGGAACGCTGTTCTGCTTTTGTTTTGCTATTTCTGTAAAGGGTGTTCAGCTTGTGTCGCGCCTGTGTTGACTGTTCAAGTTATGGTCCCAAAGAAGGCGTTCACTGAATCAGTAGTCACGTACAAGGGGCGGTTGTGTTGGTCGAGACATTTTTTTTTTTCTACTTTGCCTTCTAACTTTGATTTGCATTAGTTACTAATTAAACAAGATATTAAGGTAAAGATTTTTCAGAAGGAGGGCTAAAACATTTCTCGGAATTATGATTTACTATCTGTATATTTCTGTAAGCTTTGGACTCCATCACTTGTAATGTTATAGAGATGTTTCTTCGTTATACGTTCCATTACTTGGATTAAACTCAAGCCGTTATGACGATTTATGCTTAAATGTACAGGTTGCAATTCCCTTCTCCTATGATTAAATACGTTCGTAAGAGCATTATTATCAAACTGATTGAGAGCTTAAACGAAGTCATATAACTCTAAACAACTTAAACATTCAAAACCAAACGCACGAAAGCGATCGGAAGACCTGCCAGCAATCTTCTTTTGAATGAGACAATATACTGCAGCAATTGCAACATTCACCGTCAGTCTCAAATCAAATCAATCTATATTCATCGCTTATGAAAGCTAGCGTCAATCTCCTACCTCCATTTCACAACATTCAACGTAGTGGTGATATTTACCACTGCGATCTTCAACATTCACTGCCGCCAGTGCGTCGTTATCAACAGTATTCGACTGCCATCTTGTAAACATCCTGACTACTTTACCGTCTTTTCAGTACAAATTTTATATATTGACGTTTACCTCATCTTAAAATATCTCCGAGGATTTTATCATACACACACACACACATATATATATATATATATATATATATATATATATATATATATATATATATATATATATGTATATATATATATATATATATATATATATATATATATATATATATATATATATATTTGTGTATGTATATATACATATATATTATATATAATGTGTATATGCGTTTTATCGTCGTTCGCTTCTGTGGTCATTATTGTTCTTCCTTTCATACTTTCCTCAGTTTAATGGATAATTACAAAAAATATATATATTCTTTATGTAGGGTACGTACATTTTACGTTTCCAGAAACACATTTTTTGTCGTAAAATCATTGTTATTTTTCTAACAACACAGCAAAAGATTTAGCTTCGAATTCTGTCTCGACAAACGTGTAATTATCATACATAATTAACTTTCTGTGTAAGTTATTCTCAAGGTGAATTGACCAAGATATTAATGGATTCTTCGTGACATACTACTTGAAAGCACTTTGTGCCAAGTGTAAAAATAAGCGAGAAACTGCCGTATGCCGTCGTAATCTGTCAGACCCCGAGAATATGTATATTCTCACGGTATGACAGGATACGGCAGCTCTAAGTTACCGAATTCCAACAAGATTTTCGTCCCAAAATATCTCGGCCAGCGGAAGACTTCGACAACTCGTAATTCTCTCCGGGAAATCTATCGTTTTCGTAAGAGCTTCATCATCGCTTTTGCTCGTTCCCCTCCCCTCTCTCTCTCTCTCTCTCTCTCTCTCTCTCTCTCTCTCTCTCTCTCTCTCTCTCTCTCTCTCTCTCTCTCTCTCTCTCAGGAGGGAGACTCTTACATCAAGGGCTCCAAAATATTTCTTCAGCCTCAAGAAGTTTTAGAGATACTAGGACAATTTACCTTGTAACTCTGCCAATAAAACTTCGTTTTTCGAGCGTTGCCAGAAGAGGAGGTTCTATAATGTTTTACTCTATTCTCTCCCGTCAAATAATTCTTATTTTCGGGTTTAGAACATCTATCATCACACGCCCCGCGCGCATGCACACGCATACACTCATACCTTAAATCAATATATATATATATATATATATATATATATATATATATATATATATATATATATATATATATATATATATATTGATGTTACCTCGTTTCAGTAATTGGAGTTATGTTTGCTAATTTATTATGCAATGCAGTTCCTTCAAAACGAACATTATGTATCGATTACTACCAATGATACTGATACCTGGCCATTAATAGTACAATTGTAGTTGTAGGCAAGAAAACGTAGGTACAGACTCCTGTTTTACACCTAAGACGTGTATGCTTTAAAAAAAAATGAATAAGAATATAAAGTAGAATAATCGTGTGGAAAGACTTTAGCAGAGCTATGTTAAATGTTAAATTTTAAATAGACTACTTTTTTTATTAATGTGCTCTTATGTTAAATTTTAAATAGACTACTTTTTTTATTAATGTGCTCTTTTTAAGAATAACATGAATGTAAATATTACGAATTTATTGAAAACAACGTGAAACAAAATTTTAAAAAAACATTAAGAAAAGATAATCCTCATTTTATAATTCTAGAGTTAATCGGTCATTCAGTAAACACGGTACGAAAGATCATTTCATAAAGGTAAAACATTGGAAGTTTTACCTTGACTGCCAGAAACATGCTTAAGCTACTCCTGTTTTAAGGATTAACCTCACCGTTTCCTTCCTCCCTTTTCTGTCAGTTATCCGGACAGCATACCTTGCTTCGAGTCCTGGCTGCTACAGCGACCCACCATACATACACCTCAGAGTCGGGTTGCAACAATTACACTTGCGAACAGTTCTGTCACCTGTCACCTGTGGAGTCCGGGCTGTGAAATGGAGATTTCCCCCTCTCAGAAACTGTGGATAAAGGTAAGCCCAAACTCTGTTTGCACCTAACGTTTGTTCGGGCAATTCTGTAGCTAGCTCTTCCCCTTCATTTCAGTGTCACTTTACCTTGCGGTGAAATTGCTGGAACCTATCATCAAATATAAGGAGTCGAAAGAAAATACAGTTAATTATTCGTTCGCTGTTCTTTGGAAGCTTGAATTTCAAGTCAGTGGCCCTTGCGGGCTTGTTCCACATGAATAGGGCTCATCTTCCGAATAATAATAATAATAATAGAGCATCGATAAATTAATGAGCTAGAAATTCACGAGTCATTCATTCATATTTCAGTTGTTCGTGAAGTTGAATCAGTTCTGAGATTTTCTAAAAAAAAACGGTTGTATGTTACATAAAACTATTTTTGAGCCCAGCGTCCCCTTTAAAGGGGAGGCGCCTTTGGTAACCTACCACTTCTGTATTTACAAAACTGTGTTTTTATGCCTCTGAGTAATTACACAGGGAAGGAGAGGCGGATAATTAGAATAGTCTTTGAACTCGACTTTTTCTTTCCGTCCTCAGATATTAAAAACTGCTGAGGCTAGAGGGCTGCAAATTGGTATGTTGGTCATCCACCCTCCAATCATCAAACATATCTAATTGCAGCCTTCTAGCCTCAGTAGTTTTTATTTTATTTAAGGTTAATTTTAGCCCTGATCGTGCGTCTGCCACCGCTATAGGTGCCAATAACTCAAGTTTCATTGGCCGCGGCTGAGAGTTTCATGGGCCGTGGCTGAGCGTTTCATACAGCATTATACGATGTATAGAAAACTCGATTGCGCCGAAGAAACTGCCTCAGATGTGTATGTTTTAATCATTGTCAGTCCATATTTCTTTTCGTGATTTTAACTCTTCATTGTTTAATATCATTATTATCGGTGGTGGTAGGAGCAACAGCACTATCACAGTGGGAGTATTGGTATTAATGTCAGTAGTAATAGTAGAAGTATCACTGAAAATAAGCTATTGCCGAATGAGGGTTTCAGCATTAGGAAAAAAACTCGAAGTCTTTCTGTTGAAAAACACCGCCAGCGCTCGTAACTGAAATAGATTTTTTTCATACCTTCTGCTTGAAAACGACAGTTCTAGATGAGATGCCACATTAATGGTTTTACGTTTTAATTGCTATTCTTGGACTGCAACGACTGTCGCAAGTGCTTCACGTTATGATGAAAACAAAGAAAGAAAGCATTTTTATGTAAGAGACGTATTGCACATAAAATGACTCGTATTTCGCCACTGCTTCATGTCATGTTGAAATGAATACATGATATAAAGTGTAATTTATCTTTCGTAACTACGATGCGTTACGAAGTATAGTATATATTTAAGAAAAGCAGAATTACTTTCGCATCAGAAACTGACGTGAGTTAAATTAGGCCACATGAATTAAACTCGAAGAATACTATGTAAAATGCAACTAAATGCAGGTAGAAACATATTACCAGTGTCCCGCTTGAACAGATAATCTTCGAAATAAATCACAAAGACTTGTGTCGCAGGACGTCGAATAAAATCTGCGGAACCCTTATTATATATATATGTATATTATGTGCGAGTGTGTGTATATATATATATATATATATATATATATATATATATATATATATATATATATATATATATATATATATATATATATATATATATATATGCTGTATATTTACAGACTTTAGCAACGGAGCGTTTATTTTAAATCCCAAAACAGAAAACAGCAGGTATCAGGCGCAGTTGGCGCTCAGTCGATTTAGGAAGCTTTTCATACATGACGTGGTGGGACACTCGCTGTTCTCCATCACCGAAATATTTATCACATTTCGATTCTCTCTCTCTCTCTCTCTCTCTCTCTCTCTCTCTCTCTCTCTCTCTCTCTCTCTCTCTCTCTTTTCAATCGCATGAACTGGGGTTGCATTTCCCTCGATCATGAATATGCATTTTCATTAGTCACATACAACTCTCCTCATGATATTATCCGTCCCTCTGCCGGATTATCGTATGCCACGGTTGTGATGTCAGCCTCGGCTGACGAGATTTTATGTGGGTATGGATTTTCCTCCACAATCTGTTTATTTATTTATTCATTTCACTCTTCATTTCTGTGCCTCTGACGCATACTACAAGTGATATTTCGTCCTGTACTATTTGTTATGTTTTAATCTTGGGCAGATGTGCATAAATACACACAGGCACAGGCTCACACACACACACACACACACACACATATATATATATATATATATATATATATATATATATATATATATATATATATATATATATATCTTCTTCTTCTTCTTTTTCTTTTAACGTGCTTTTATTCCCATTTTTGTATGGGGTAAGCACGATGCCTTCTTTTGAAGGACTTTTTGATTTGGCTTCGGGGTAGACCTGTGGTCTCGATCGGCTGCCCTGCCTGACATCGCTTAGACCCCGGTACGTATGTTTCATGTATCATACCAGACCCAACGCCCTTTCTTCAAAGCAGCGAGAAGTTATTGCGCGGGTATGGCGAGCGTTCGAGACGTGTGAGATGTTTGTTATGTTTTTAGAAGGTGTTGTAGTGGCTTTGTTTTGTGTGTGTATTTAGTCTGTAACATCCATTTGCTTTTTAAGCAAACCTATCCGTTGATTACATATATAATCCCGGGATGTCTACACGGATAGCAAAGTGTCTGCCTCTCTGATCAGCCGGCTTGCGGGATTGAACCCGCCTATCCGTTGATTACATATATAATCCCGGGATGTCTACACGGATAGCAAAGTATCTGCCTCTCTGATCAGCCGGCTTGCGGGATTGAACCCGCGCCACAGACCTCTACGAAGTCCGAAGCTGCTATATATATATATATATATATATATATATATATATATATATATATATATATATATATATATATATATATATATATATATATATATATATATATATAAATATATATAAAATATATATATAAATATATATATATATATATATATATATATATATATATATATATATATATATATATATATATATTATGTATGTATGTATGTATGTGTGTATGTATATATATATATATATATATATATATATATATATATATATATATATATATATATCAAATATAAGGAGACCATAAAAACGTTAAAAATGTAGAAAGTAAATGCTATATTTCAGAGACCAACTGTCTCTCTCTCATGCCTGAAGGGAGGCACTTGGCCTCTGAAATATAGCATTTACTTTCTACATGTTGGCGTTTTTATGAGCTCCTTATATTTGATGGAATTCTGTTTTAACAGAAATTATCTCACAGTCATATATATATATATATATATATATATATATATATATATATATATATATATTTTATTACAATTTGATGCAATTCAAATCGCTGTTTCATTTCGTAGGGATGTATTGAATTTTATGAGAATATTGCCGTTTCTTGGCTGATGTCAAATGATGTCTAGACATTAATTGTAAATCTGATGCTATTTTATTTTATTTATTTGCTTAAAGTTAGGTCTCTTTAAGAGGTTATTTATTCTCGAACGTTTAGGTATATTCTTAGCATACTTGAGAAGAACGATTCATTAACCCTTTTTCAGAAAACCCCTTCAATCTTTTTTTAAATAACTGTTAATTCATTTTCAACATACAATTATAATACACCAGACAACATTGTCAGTTACAGAACCGACATTGATCAACAGGAATAAATAACAATAAAATCAACAACCATAACGCTTTGACCTTAATGTGTCTGGTAGGGTGGGCAGGAAAATAAGAACACGTATTCCTCTCAAAAATTCTGTTATGGTCATGTATATCAGAAAGCACAAGGTAGCCGTAGAGAGAGAGAGAGAGAGAGAGAGAGAGAGAGAGAGAGAGAGAGAGAGAGAGAGAGAGAGAGAGAGAGAGAGAGAGAGAGAAATTCAGTTACACACATCAGTACCGAAATCTAAAATGAGCTCAAAAGTATATTACAAAAATCTGCAACTCCACCTAAATCTAGTATGTTATTTCCAATAAATCGCTCAGCAAAATATAAATTTAGCATTTCCTTTACAAAAATCAACCAACAGATGATAAACATAGCACTTTGTAAAGAAACGGTAAACAAAATGCAAAGTAAGGACTGTAAGATCATCAGCTGTCAACGGTAAATATCACGAAGCAAGAACTCAGAGAATGATAGTATTAGTCAGAAAAGAGACAGCAGTTTAAAATGAAAATATCTTGTAACCGAGATATAAAAATAAAAAAAAAAATTAAAATAAAAGAACCTAGCAGCATCTAGAAAGAACTCCTCTCTAGATTTCCCACAGGCAATTGACCCAGCCAGCCAGAAAGGTCTTTGGGCCTATAGGATTGTCAGAGAACAACCCCTAGAAAGAGAGAGAGTAAAAAAAAGAGACCAGGTAACTGAGAAGGAAGGGAATCAGCAGAAGAGGGTCATTTTAACCATGGGTGTTGAAGGAAATAAAAAAAAAAGGGACCTGGATTACAAAGAAAGGGATAGTCGTGAAGGGGGGAAGAATTGGGTGAACAAATTGTGAATGTAAAAGGTAAGGGAGAAAGAGAGAGAAGCTTACAATAGGTTTGAAAAGGGGGAGAAATGGTATTTACATGGCGAAGCAATAGGGGGAAATAGGATAATTGTACATGTTTTCGTAAAAACAGAAAAAAAACACATGACAAAATAAAAGATATTGGAGAACTACCTTTGAAAAAATCGGATGCTTTTCCGTAATGCTACATTGTAAATTTACGCATTAGCATTTAAATATTCGCATACTTTATCAATGCTACTATGCATTAGGTAGATATCATTATGATGGAAAGTTTCCTGTTTATTTAATGTAGTTGATAACAAACAACGGTTACTTTTCATTGGTTAAATAAATGCTATGGAAAACATTACGTCCATTTCGTTGTAAGCAAAATATTTTTAAGCATATATTTTTTACTATAACTGTAAATAGTCTTGATTTCTAAAATTTCTACATGCCTAAGACTCAGTACGTTATTGCCATGAAGAGACCTATTGATTGAAGAAGATGATCTTTTTAAAGTATTTGGAACCATTTTCTCCTTTTGAAGTGTTTATTTCTAGATTCTTTACTTCATTCTGTACAAAAAAAGGGAAATCATTTCAACCTCTTATAATTTCAGGCCCGTTCTAAACTGTTATCAGTCAGCATAAAGAATAGAATGTTTTAAAATTTACATTAGCGGTGGTTATTTATGCGGCATACTTGAGGAGAATTTATATTAGCGGTGGTTATTTAAGCAGCATATTTGAAGAGAATTTATGTTAGGGTGGTTATTTAAGCAGCATAGTTTTTTTTATTTAAGCTTCATACCCTAATTGTTTTAAATTTTCTTAGTGCGAAGAATTAATGAAAGGGAATTTATTTAACTTATAGCTACTTAACCAGGAAAAAAAAAAACGTAGTTCGCAATACTTCTCATGGACAGACCCACCACTTTGCGGCTTCTGAGACTCCAACTGCATAAGACTTTTGTACCGTTTGTTGACCTCGGAGAAAGACTGTTATTCATAGTCTGTTAAAGTGAAGTGGACACTACGTATTCATGAAAGGACGGAAATGCAAAAATGCCAAAGGCTGAAAAATAATTCTGAGAAGAGAAGCTATTATTTTTTGAGTCACGTTTAACATGATCTGTGAAACTGGAATATCTTGAAAAATATTCTGATTTTCTTTGGAGATGATGTTAAATATCCACAGCTGATATCATTGTCACTTAAGGGTGTTGCGTAGCGTGGGCCAATCACGATCATCCTCATTGATATCGGCTGCATATATTTACAGTCATTTACAAGAATGCATGAATGATTTTCCCCACCGACAAAGCTTTAAGAAAAATGTAAAAAAAAAAAAAGGAATAATACGAAGGACGATGGACACAACGAAATTTGACGGAATAAAAGATATATACCTGCGCTGCCTGACCGGTTACCCAGAAAAGATCCTCTTAAGTGAAGGTCAGGAAAGTTCGGGGAAGAGGAGAATGGTGGCGGGTGGCGCTCGTGGAAGTCGATTCGAAATTCTTCTTGCCAGAGCTAAAGCAAACACGGGGGCGCCTCTTTTGTAGTCGACGAGGCTTCTTCTTCCTTTTGGCGGTGTTGGTTTTGTGAATCTTACATCTGGGCTGCTTCAAGGAAGCGCCAACTCTGCCTACCAGGTCATCCTCCTCCTCCTCCTCCTCCTCCTCCTCCTCCTCCTCCTCCTCCTCCTGACAAGCTGTTTTCTTTGCCTAAATGGCTTCGGGTTTTTTGTTCCGAGGATTTTCGGAGTATTTTTATGCTGTTCTGTTAAAAGATGGGGTTTGATCTTGTCCAAGTGCATCGAAGGTAATCTTTAGGTCACTAATCGCGTTTATTTTTATTTAGTTTTAATCTCAATATTTTTTTTAAAACGTGATGTAGCACACGTAGTATACATAATTCCATTCTGATTTCGGAATACATTTAAGTTATACGATATAAGTATTTATTAATATGATCACTACGATTTACTGTTATATACGCGATTCTTTATATATATATATATATATATATATATATATATATATATATATATATATATATAATTTATGTGTATATACAGTATATATGTATATAAATTATATATATATATATATATATATATATATATATATATATATATATATATATATATATATATATATATATATATATATATATATATATATATATAAAATTTCTACTACAGTATTATATGGTAGTTATGAGAAAACTGTACGTAAATCTTGATGAAAAGACCATTTTCAAATATACTGTTTTCTTAACATTTGTCTCATAACAGGAGATTAGAGAATGATAGATTGCTCAAACTATAACAAAGGGATAATATATCGTTTTTCATCCTATATCTAAATTAGAAGAAATTAGGTTCTCGTTGTAGAATGGGAAAAAAGTCCTTTGAACTCCGCCCATAAAAAATTCAAAACACAATTTCGAATTTCCTTTCATGTAACAGAGTTTCTGTAAATGGTTTCCCTTTGATAACTATAGCATAACATTAGAAAAATCGTTCCTTTGTACATATTCCGGTGAAAAATTGTTTTTCTGATCTTCAGTAAAATTACTTTTCTCCTTTACTTTATTTTTCATACCTCGTATGGTGCATGAAATTTTCCCGTAAGTCTCAGGCCTTAAAATGACGCTGTAAAGTGTATTTAAAAAGTAGGTAACAAATAATTAAGAACAGATTGCAATATGTGTAAGAAAAAAAAATGTATTATTTCAGACTGCAGAAAAAAGGTTGAATTCATTGCCTTGATTTTCTGGAATGTCAACGCAGTGATTGTATTATGTTTTCTCAGAGTGGTTTGGTAAGCCTCCCTCTCTCTCCCGTCCTCCTCCTCCTCCTCCTCCTCCTCCTCCTCCTCCTCCTCCTCTTTCTTCCTGATATTCCACTTCCTTCTACTCCTCTTTTTCTGCCTCCTCTCTCTCTCTCTCTCTCTCTCGTTTACATCATAGTTAGAAACTCAGGTCCTCAATACCTCATCAACCACAACGATCTTTCTCATCTACTCACGACGTGAGAGCTTCCCTTAACATGCTCAGCTGTCACCTAAGAATATAGCATATAAGGTTTAGCAGCTTATTCTATCCATATTTCAGAAATATGTGATGGAACAAGTCTTCATTTAGAAGGAGATGTAAAGAAGAACATAAAGTTGTTTTGTTCCTTTTGAACTAATTCTTTTTTTTATGCTTGATTTCCTTACAGCGTCATTAACCTAGATGTTGCGACGCCACTTTTAATGACCATAAATCAATCACTCAATTAATTTTGCCGAAAAAATGAGAACTGCTCGAGTTTTATATTATTTATTGGTTAGGTCAGAGAGAGCCGTTTAAAAGGTTGGACGATCATCGGGAAAGACCTCTTTAATACTTAGTGGT
>NC_089758.1:28546733-28549233 GCF_040412425.1 Macrobrachium rosenbergii
TCATGACCAAGAAGCATAATTGTTGGAGAACTAATTAAGAAACACAAGATTTTTCCTTACAGTATGAATGTAGGATTATTGATCCTGAGAGAGAGAGAGAGAGAGAGAGAGAGAGGGAGGGAGTCAAATAGTTATGGAAGTATTTTGATCATGGCCAATAGACATAATTATTGGAAAAGAAATAGAAATGCAAATTTTCAGTTAACCAAAATTAACTAGGCTAGCAAATTTAGAAAATAAATGTGGGATTGAGATTTTAGAATATTTTTCTTAGAAATGGTTTTCAGACTATTACTGATACCTGAACTTTCTTCGGGACAAATGGGTAATTGACTGAAATTGTCCCGGCTACCTTTGTCCATGACACCGAAAATATCTATGAATAAGAGTGAAACTCTAATAAGACTCATTACGTAAAATAGCGTTAACTATTGCCCAACAAAATATTGGTTTAAATACTGGTATTGTCATAACAAACTTGAAAACTGGAAGAATTAGTATTTTGTGCAAAACTGAATGTGCAAGGGAATCGTCGAGTTGAAAGCTTACCGACTGTATGTAAATTACGATTCATGAATACAGCGATATTACTTGCAACGAAATATCATTTTTTATCTTAGAGTAGACGAATGAGAAATATAAATACCTAGATGGCTTAAGGAATAGTGAAACATGACTGCACCTCAAGTATTATGGTATTTATTTTCTACATTAATTCATAAAGGTATTTGTTTATCTGTCTTCACATATATAAGTATACAGAAACATGCTGCTTCGAACTCCTTCGAGCTCCTGCCAAGAGCATTAATACCCAGACACTTTGAGATTAATACCCAGCCACCTTACATTAGGTAATACAATCGTATACCCCTTCGCGTTGCTCTATTTGCCTGCGACTATCTCCAGCATCCAATTCCGAACCACATCTCTGATCTAAACAATGTGCTGGTAACCCAATAAGAGAAGTTATGGGGGAACTGCTGGTGTTCAATACCCAGGGTTCCTTAGCTTCCAATTCACATTCGCCGGGGTTCTGAGATCGTTTATAACAAGGCAGTTGCATCTTGCAGGTATCGCATGAATTAATGCGGCATTTATTACTTATCTGTTCTTTTATGAAAATAAAGTAACTCGTTGAATATTTTATTTGGTCATACTTCATGACGATTCGTCTTCTAATTACAGTTCCATAATCCAAAGTTAATCCATATGCAATTACAATTTTCATAGACATTCAGCAAGAATTTATGGCTAAACCACTGCATATAATAATAATAATTTTAACACGAATGCAATAATAATTGTGATAGTGACAAGAAATTGCTATTTATTTCTATTAATTTGTCATTAACGAAATACTAAGGCAATTCCCAAACATGACCATTACTGCGTAATCAGGTTGGCGTATTGTGATGTTGATAAGCAAAATAGAATATATGTAACTGGAATTATGTTGAGTAATCTCATGGACGAAAGAGGAAAACTTGTCGCTAAAAAGTAATAGATAGAATTTTGGGAGGCCGTGTCGGAACTTATAAAAAATATGTATATATATATGTGTGTGTGCGTATGTAAGTAAATATATTATATAATATATATATATATATATATATATATATATATATATATATATATATATATATATATATATATATATATATACACGCAAACACGTTGTCACTCCTTTTCCCATCAACTTTAGGACCAGGGGAAATACGTGTCTCAGAATGGCTTCATAAACATTTTTGTCGGGGGCTTAAGAAAGAAGAAAATCTCTTCTGGAAAGTTTTCCCAGGGCACCAGGTCATTATGGCCCGGTTTCAAAAATTTGCATAATCAAGCAACGCGAAGTGCATTGCCATGCGTCGACCTTTACGGTCTCCGTGAATTTTTGAGGAGGTCTTGCGATGGGAATATTGATTTTCAAAAGATATTTAATTCTGGGTTTTAGTCAATTATTTCATATGACGTAAAGAATATTAGTGAATATTTGAATCTGGTACATGTAGAATCTACTGGCCACTTTTACCAGATGCGTATGTAATTGTAATAGCCACAATGCTCTCTTAACTTCTCGAATTCTTTATACTTTTTAAATACGCTTGTCACTACAAAGCCTTAGATCCATTTGCAAGAAACAGGAAGTAGATTCTGATGTTACGAGTATCAGCAAAGAATTGTTGACGAAAAAGTACCACCTTTTATGACTGATTTCCAGTTAAAAGGGGATATTTAAATTTTATTCCCAACATTTCACTTATCACATTTTTTTTTTTTTTTTTTTTTTTTTTTGAAAAATATTTTTAAAAAATCTTAGCAACAAAGATCCGAATCCCAATATTTCATATTGCATTTCCCCCTTTTTTTTTTTTTTTTTTTTTTTTTTTTTTTTTTTTTTTTTAGAAAATGCTTTTAAAAAATTTTAGCAACAAAAATCCGAAAACCTCCACTACTGTCGAACGATGACTACTCAAAAACATATTACAGTTGCATCTACGTC
>NC_089758.1:28554233-28564233 GCF_040412425.1 Macrobrachium rosenbergii
GTAATAACACCAGTTATCAAGGCTTATTATTGTACTTTCCTATATTTTTATTCGTAATTAATTTTCTCAGCTTTGCATGTAATTCCTTTCTCCCTCCCTACCCACATTTTCTAAGGGCCGTCCGTCACGTCGGGAGTGAGGAGTAAAGCAAATGATGCCAATTATACTAACATTTTCCGACAGTAAGCTGGATGTGATTGGGAAAAGGGAAAAGCAGGATATGCCCCATTTTTAGAACACTGTGACATTCGTGTCTTTGTTCATAAAAAAAAAGAAAAGAAAAGCGTGGGTTCATTTATATAACAGACGTCTTTTGTGTCCCTGCATTACGAAATTGATATCCCATTAGATGCAATTTTGACTGTTTGAAAGAGGATTCCAATTTTTCAGTTCGTTCTTGAATTTTAATCGCCCTAGAAGCAATATACCCGCGCATCGGCAGTTTAGGAATAATTGGTATTCTTGCAACCTTAACATAACCAGCGTAACGGGAATCTTCAGAAGCGTTTATATTAACCTCCTGAACTGATATATATATATATATATATATATATATATATATATATATATATATATATATATATATATATATATATAATATTCGACTGGTGTAACTGGACCGTTTTGCAATTTGGACCCTCAGTGCCCCATGATCTCAATAATGTGCTTAAAATTCCTATTATCATTCTACACAAAAATCATGGAAAACAAACTCATTTTCAATTGGATAATATCTAATTAATCAGCAATAAAACATGCTACATTTTAAAGTGATTCATTCACTCTAAGTTCGCAAGTCTTCTATGTGGCTATGAAACACTCTTTTGAATGAATTCTAAGAGAAATTCTCCATGAATTGTACTCTCTGTTTTTTAAACGTTTTATTCTCATTCTAGATATTATGGGCCACGTATCTCTTTCTCTCTTTTGCCTATTATCGAAAACATGTACCACGCATTCCACGTATTCGTGCTACTATGAATATAATACTGGTAATCTCCTTAGACAAGAAGATTTGCCATTCAGTTGTATTCCACATAAGTAAGTGAAAGATGCTTTAGTTAGAATATGCTCCAATGGACCTCTTCTTGGAGCGTACATGCATATCCAGACGTATCTAATTTTAACCTGTTTGTGCAATAAGCGAAAAAATGACCCTGGGAGTTATCCTGGGGAAATATTAATTTAGCTGCACGCTGTAAAAACACGTCTATATTAGACTTCCTTCTGAGGAGTGGTTGAAAAATATCAAAGTATTTTCAGAGATACCCTTTGCGCCAGGCAAATTGAATTGTCAGAGAGAGAGAGAGAGAGAGAGAGAGAGAGAGAGAGAGAGAGAGACAGAGAGAGAGAGAGAGAGAGAGACAGAGAGAGAGAGAGAGGAAAAACCGTTCTGCCATGCTATTGACAATCTGACGCAAGTCTCAGAGTTCCACTGAAATCGGTCTTCACGTCTAGCAGTAAATGGAAAGTCTAAAAGAGAAGCAAATGAAAATTCTCTTATTGGTTTTGCCAAGACTTTGTCTGCTTTTTGAATAATAATTATTTTCATATTTTTCACTATTTGATGTACTGTTAATGCACTTGATTCTGTTTGGGTAATACTAAAAAGAAATTTGACGTTGATTCACTGTAACCGAACTGCTGTGTTTTAAGATGAGATGCAGTGACGAATTTTTCTTGGTGAATGTAACGTTAACACTGCCCATTTTTCTCCTATTTTTATTTACTTGAACTTCTTCTTTAGCTAGGGAATGAATAATAAAGGAATGTTAATAAGATTAATAAGCAGCAGTTTAACGCCAAGGAACTTCCCTGTATCCCAGGGTCAGTGTTATGTCGACTGCAATTGAAGTTTTAAAGATTACCTAGTCGTAAATGTTTTCAGGGCTTTAAACTGTTTCCTACCAAAACTGCGATACTATTGTGACCCTGAAACGCTTGGAAATACAATTAATTAGATATTTATTCTATAAAGATATATTCTTAGACGGACAGTCAGATAGATATGCTTACTCACAAGTGATTTCGGAGATTATTTCTCAGTTTAAATTCTATACTTATAAGTACGAACATGCTTCTCTGGTTTTCATTAGGAGAGAGAGAGAGAGAGAGAGAGAGAGAGAGAGAGAGAGAGAGAGAGAGAGAGAGAGAGAGAGAGAGAGAGACGTTGACGATTATGTCTTTAAGATATAAGGGAAGGAAATAATCGCCACACGTTTGAGGAAGTCTTTCTATTCTGAAGCTATTGCGTGGCTCATTTATTTTCCACTGGTATAAGGTAACTAGAGTCGTTGTAAGCAAGTCTTCGATTTTTCAGAAAGTACAAGAAGTGCCTGATTGGAAAACAGTCAAACCACTCTCCATACATTATTTGTGTAGCGCATGATTTTCGTTAACTTAGAGAATGATAGATTTCAAATTTGATTTCTCACCAAAAAATATATTTGAACCAACCACATTCTTTGTATTTTGATGATTAATGAAAATCACAATTCAAGATATCGAATTTTTAAAAATACAAAATGCAGATCGAAAATGAGTTTTTTTATTTCAAAACTGGAGTAAATTTACATTCGATTGTATTAGTCATTATCTTTAAAAGCCAGGTTTTAATCCATTAATACCCTATAATTTTTCCGGGATACTGTTTTTCCATGAAAACACAAAACTTTGAAAATATTAAAGGATAACACGTTTTCCTCTCCCTTTTAATTCCCAATATGTAATTCCATAATTTTATTTCCATAAATCATACTGCTTCTAATAACCGAATATTTATTTACTCATATTTAAAAAACCTCGCAAGCATAAATAAGATTTTTTAAAATCTTTTATTTCAGCATTACTCCCGAAATTTTTTCCCCGTAGGCGGGGGAAAGTGCCGTCAGAGCACCTCACGGGGTGCACTGTAGGCATTACTAAAGGTAATCTTTGCACCTTCTCTTCGGCCCCTAGCTGCAACCCCTTTCATTCCTTTTACTTTACCTCCATTCATATTATCTTTCTTCCATCTTGCTATCCACCGTCTCCTAACAATTATTTCATAGTGCAACTGAGAGGTACTCCTCCTGTTACACCTTTCAAACCTACCTACTCTCAATTTCCTTTCTAGCTCTGAACAACCTCATAGGTCCCAGTGCTTGGCCTTTGACCTGAACTCTATATTCCATTCCATTCCATCCCGAGATTTTGTCTCCACTTACTGATGCAATGGAAATGGAACAGGCTATCAGGACTGAGTAGGGCGCAAGCAGCATTAAAAAAAAGAAAAAAAAAAAAACTAGACCATTTCGTGGTATGTTTGCCAAAGGCGGATTTTCTCCGTTGCATTTCGGCAATGTTTGTTTTCCCTAAATAGTCGAGAATACATTTACAATGGCTTCCATTTCCTGTTTCACGTTTACGCATCTACAGAGAGCGAGTGGTTTCTCTTGGAGGATTTAATCGTGTTTTCATTGAGGTTTTAAGAAAAATAAATTAAATTGTGTATGTGTGTGTATGTATAGGAAAGTGATACCTGGACATAGCTATAGCTATGAATGTGTGAGTGTGTGTGTGTGTGTGTGTGTGTGTGTGCGTATTAAAAAGTGATACCGGGGCATAGGTGTGTGTGTGCGTGTGTGTGTGTGTGTGTATGGAAAAGTGACACTGGGTCATAGCTATGAGTGTGTGTGTGTGTGTGAATGTATAGAAAAGTGATACCTGGGCACAGCTATAGCTATGGATGTGTTTGTGTGTGTGTGAGAGTGTATGGAAAAGTGATACCGGGCATAGCTAGGAGTGTGTGAGCGTGTGTATGGAAAAGTGATACCGGGCCATAGCTATGAGTGTGTGTGTATGTAAAAGTGATACCGGGTCATAGCTATGAATGTGTGTGTGTGGAAAAGTGATACCGGGGCATATCTATGAGTCTGTGTGTGTGTGTTTGTGTGTATGGAAAAGTGATGTCGGTGCATGGCTCTGGACAGCAAAGAAGAATGAATATTGGCTACCATTCATCCTCTGAAAGTGGAATTTGCGTGTGTGTGTGTGTGGATTTTTCATGATGTCGAGGCATTTCATGTCTGTTTATCTATTTTTCTGATTATCTTGTAAACATACACTCATACACGCGCGCTCACAAGCATGCTCGCTGTCCAGAGGTAGCAATATAGGCTACTGCAATATGTTGCGCTAAGGGAGTTCAAAAGGAAGGAAATGTTGTGTTATTAAATTCACTGGGGAAACATATTGTCGCCAGAGTTAAGAAAATAAAACAGCAGAACTAGTTGGGTTATATATATATATATATATATATATATATATATATATATATATATATATATATATATATAAAATATAACTAGTTCTGCTAATTTGTTTTGTCATTGTATATATATATATATATATATATATATATATATATATATATATATATATATATATATATATATATATATATATATAAAGTATATATATATATATATATATATATATATATATATATATATATATATATATATATATATATATATAAACATCAAAAAGGACTGAAAATAAGAAGCTCCCAACACAAATATGCCATTTCAAGAGGCTTATCACATAATGGCATTGTGGATCAGTGGCTTAAGACAGGCCATGGGATGAACTGGGATAAGTCAACGGTTATCTACAAAGTCAACGACCATCGGAAAAGAAATCTGCTAGAGACTGTCTTCATTGAAGCTACTTCCACCAGGAATGTTAATCTCCAGCCTGGATTATCTCTTGATCCTTTGTCCTTGTCTTTTTTTTTTAAAGAACATGCTGCCCAGATTAACAAACTGTAACCCCGCCCCCACCTTCTGTTTTTGTATATAAATCTCTGTCAACTTCTTTTGTATTTAGTGTGAACTTGAAAATGTAGAATAAACTACGAAAGTACTTCTTCAAAGTCCCGGTTTTCACTCACCTGCCGACGTGGACTTAGTGATATTCTCAAGCACGCGTTCCTTCGTGCTTTATTGGATATATATATATATATATATATATATATATATATATATATATATATATATATATATATAGTATATATATATAAATGTATATGTACACAGATATATTTATATATATACATATAAATGAGAAACTAGAATCTCAAAATGTCAATAAAACGAACTATTTTTACGTCTCAAACATATCATTGATTCAGTTTCAGAACATTAAAGCCTGAAGCGATGATGTCTTAAGAAGCAAAAAAAAAAAAAAGGTATAACCTTTTCGAGAGTGTCCTGCCAACAGCATCCGAAATTCCTTCATGGAATATTCAAGGCGAGAAACTTGATGTCTTCCACGGTGTTCTTCTCATCTCTAGATGAGGAAAAAGAAGATTATCCTTCGACCTTCCCAAGTAAGGTAAGAATTATCTCCTGTCATCTGTTCTTCATAAAAATTTATTTCTTCGGTGTCCAGATCTCTGTTTGTATAAACATTCCGTCTGTAAACAAGTGATGTAATTGCTCTTAAGAATATTTAGCTAACATGATCTAAAGGTAAGTTGTAAACAGACATAGATAAACTGTTCATCTACGGTTGTAAATTTTAGCAACAAGGTAAACTCGGAAGAAGGTACGTTCTGTGATTAACAGCTTTCAGGAATATATTATAAATCACGCTTTTTTTCTCTCGTTTATCTTTTTAATCCAGACGTAAATTGTAAACAAACAGGTAAAATTGTTTATCTATGGCTATTAATTTTAGTCACAAGATAAAACCTGGTAGTGGCATGCCTTATGATGAACAGAAATCAGGATTATATTATCATTCTTTTTTTCTTGTTTATATGTTTATTTAACTCCACAGTTATCGTCATCAACTTTTTCCTTTCACAAATCTACTGTGTCGAATTGTTTCATTCGTGTTTATGTTTATAGTTTTTGATTGTTTTTCCGTTTTCATTCGTCCATGATCATAACTGTAGTGCCGTTATACAACATAAATTAATAATCCAGTTAAATCAATTCCTAACATTCGCCTTGAAGAGCTTGAACAATTACACAGATAGATTAAAAGCATTTTAGTCCCTATGTTAACATAACCCAGGACGGGAATTCAATGGCACCGTGGTGTCACTCCATCATCAGTAAGTGATCAGCAGAACAAAACTCATAATGGATTGCTTTTAAGTGTTTTTTTTTTTAATTATATCCGGTTTAGATTTAATTTTATTTTACGTCAACGGTGATTCAAGTTATCCATTATTATTATTATTATTGTTGTTGTAAATAGTAGGATTACTTTCAAGTGCTTTTAAGTACATGTGGATTTTAGTTTAAGGTTTTTTACGTCAATGGAGATTAGGTTATCCATTATTATTATTATTATTAGTATTATTATTATTATTAGTAAACGGTACTCGAATATACAGTAATTTAGATGTCGTAATTAAAATTTTGTAGCATTTAATTTTCTTTAAACATTATTCAAGTGATCTATTGAAAAATCTACATAAAGATACGTATGTAACTTAGTATTTGATTAGCTAAAAATAAGTAATAGTAATGTAGGTACTCCTTTATTATCATGAAAAGTATTAGTAGGAAAAAATCAGATAAGTATAACAGTAATAATATAAAAGCATTCATATCGTTTGTTACCAACTCGCGTCTCATTACCACAATACCAAGATAATTTTTTAAAGAGAGAGGGAGAGGGCTACCACCTCGTCCCTCATTACCACAATACCAAAAATAATTACTTATAGCACGAGATAGAGAGATAATTTCAGTATAAACTCTGAAAAAAAAGAAAGCTTCAATCTGGCAGGAGAAAGTGCCCATGGCAGAATGAGGACATTAGAATGCATTCAAGCCCCCTCCCCCCACACCCCCTCCACCCTTGCAACAGTGTACCCCATGTTTATTGTCGCGTCCCTCTGCACTGAAAGACATTTTTAACTTTCCAGCAACTTTCCAAGCCTTCCCCTGCCTCCTACCCCCTTCCTTAACTCTGCCCCCCCCAACTCTTCCACACCATCCACTCCCAATTCTCTCTCTCTCTCTCTCTCTCTCTCTCTCTCTCTCTCTCTCTCTCTCTCTCTCTCTCTCTCTCTCTCTTCTTTCCGACTCTCCATTCAGATAATGCTC
The DNA here is from genome assembly GCF_040412425.1 of Macrobrachium rosenbergii. Taxonomy (NCBI): domain Eukaryota; kingdom Metazoa; phylum Arthropoda; class Malacostraca; order Decapoda; family Palaemonidae; genus Macrobrachium; species Macrobrachium rosenbergii. Next base: position 28,561,340 of record NC_089758.1, read on the forward strand.
CACTCTCTCTCTCTCTCTCTCTCTCTCTCTCTCTCTCTCTCTCTCTCTCTCTCTCTCTCTCTCTCTCTCTCCATTCAGATAATGCTCCATTCTCATTCTCTATATCGCTCTCGTCCTTATCCCCAAAAGTGCCGAAGTAATTACAAATGCTTTTGCTGTAATGTGGAAGCCTACGCTTTTGCAGCGGGATTTACAATTAAAACAAACGTTTCCGTTCTAGCGCGAAATTCGAACGTTTCAGGATTTGCATTCAAAATATAAACGATTCGCTCACTAAAGGTGGCGGGTGCCAAGTCTAGAGTATGCTATGTTTAACGGTGCATTATCCTCCAGCTATGTATGTTAATATTATGTTTATGTTATTTTTTTTTTACCATGTAGTCATCTGAAGGGAAATGATTCTTCAGTTTTGCTTAAAAAAATTTTAGGATCATTTCGAGTAAGGAGGAAATTAGGGAATTTAGGGATACGGGAGGAAATGGGAATTGGAGAGCATTAGAAAAATACTCATGAATTGCGCTTGAGTATATTTTTCTGTGTAGAAAAACGTAATTTAATGTATAAAGAAATAGCCCCAGCATTGACTTTTTTTATTTTAGAAACGAAGAGCATAATATTCCTTCGGGATGTGTAGCTTTTTAACACGCTGACCTAAATATGAGAACTTAGAGAGAGTAACAACTATTTGACTGCTACATGTATTCAAAAACCAGAAAAATGGAAATTCGAAGTCAACGCCTCGTGAAATTATAGCTCTGTGTTCGAATGAAAACAGAACTCATTTCGAAATGTAGATGCTGCACAATTTACTCCACCTTCTATTGGCGGTTAGTAAACCCTTCAAGGACAAGTGTTGAATGTAGGAAATATTAAGTAAAACGTGATGTTTAGGAGCTTCGCGAGTAAAGTGCCCAGTCGTCCGTTTGTGGTAATAATATAAGAAATCCTAAGTTTTGTAAATCATTTTTCTGACTGGGAGCATTAAATTCCGGGAAATCCATCAAAGGGAATTGTATAAAACTTTACAAGTTTTATTTTGAAATCTAGGCTCAAGGGGACAAATTAAAGTATGTTGCAATATATTTTTGAAAAATATTGTTGATATGTAAAAGTGCCATCAGACATATTTGAGGAAATGTTGACATAAGTATCTGAACCGTTCTCTCTCTCTCTCTCTCTCTCTCTCTCTCTCTCTCTCTCTCTCTCTCTCTCTCTCTCTCTCTCTCTCACACTAAACACACACACACACACACACACACACACACACACACATATATATATATATATATATATATATATATATATATATATATATATATATAATGTGTCTATATAAACTTGATATGTTATCAATAGGCAACAGCAATAAATCAGTTAATAATTGCAAATCATAAAATAAACAAAGAACGTTCACGATAATGTAGTAAACTTTTTAAAGCATTCATTTAGCGGAGATTTTATTCACAAAATTTTGCAGGCTTTGAAGGACTAACTGTCTCTATCGTCTGGTAGCATTTTACGACTATCGGACAGTGGGGGCCGTTAGTCCTGAAAGCTTGTAATTTTAGTGAGTAAAATCTGCGATAGATGCGATCCTGTTTAAATGAGGTCCTGTTATTCTTTGTATGAATACGCAACACAATTGTGAGTGATCAAGCTCAAGCTTAATATGAATATATATATATATATATATATATATATATATATATATATATATATATATATATATATATATATATATATATATATATATACATACATACATACATATATGTATATGTATATGTATATATATATATATATATATATATATATATATATATATATATATATATATATATATATATATATATATATATATATATATATATATATATATATATATATATATATACATATATATATATATATATGAACTTGATATGTTATCAGTAGGCAACAGCGATAAATAAATAAGTAATTGCAAATTGTAAAATAAACAACGTTCACGGTAATGTAGTGAACTGTTTTAAAGCATTCGTCATTCGATGACCCTCTCGGTTTTGATACAGATTTGTCCCTAGCCTTTGTTAGGTCTTTGAAATAGCTTTGCTCTTCCTTCAAGAATGCGTAAGACTTCCTTAGAGACAGAATCATCCGTAGAGACGTTACTTAATTCTTATCGACTCAAATTTCAGAGACCAACTTCTGCTTCAGAACAGAATTTGGGAGAGTACTTTGTTGTCGTTGTTTCATATTACTTCAGCTTAAGTCCGTTACTACCCTCGCAATCTGCAATATGGACTTTTTTATTTGCAATATACAAGGGGATGTCTCCTTTTATGATGAATTTCATGAGAAATAGAGCATTCCGGAAATTCCGTGCAGTGCCGTAAAACGTGGAGGAGCCTAAAGGAACATAAATTTTTCATGTTTTTACTCCGCAATACATTTTCAGTTTCTCGAAACCTAAGGTACTTGAAATATATTTTGTTGGTACAGTAGTATTTACATCATGCTAGATCCCTTTTGTGGAAGATGTATTGCAAAATACGATAGATAATTAGCTTTGAGATTTATGCACATTTATATTCATCGAGTCGACCCAAACCAAGAACACTGTAACTTCCCTTATGATCACCTGCGATGTATTGACAAGTTAGCAGTTTCCTAATAGTTATTGATGCATGCACTCCTGAAATTCCTAAAATCTGAAATACAACAAAGGAATAAGCTCTCGAATTTACGTTTAGAACCGTTGTGCTACAATTAAGACATTACTTGTAATGTGAACATTTTCGTTCAGCTGAATTTAGATATCTTTTTTATTTTAAGTAACTGAACTTGGGCCATCCATAGGTTAGTAACATATTGTTAACTTTTTTGGAAAATTTTAAGCTCATACTTACACATCA
>NC_089758.1:28569233-28579233 GCF_040412425.1 Macrobrachium rosenbergii
GAAATGTAAAACTGGAAAAATAATGAAATAATAAATAATATCAATAAAATTCCATTCCGTTAATTTGATCCAAAAGCTACTGAATCATTCAGCCGTTGTTCATCACCTTCTTTTCAGAGACTTCCCCTCGACGCTACGAGATATTTAAACCTCTCTTTTGGTGGTTACTTTCATTTTTATTTTTCTTTTCACTATTTCTGGATCTTCTTTTGGTGTTTTTTTGGGGTGATATCTAGTGTTGGCTGTTTTCAAAAGGTTTGTATAGCGTTATGTCACTTGTGTGTACACACGCACACACACACACACATATATATATATATATATTATATATATATATATACACACATATATAATCTTCTTTTGGTGTTTTTTTTTGGGATATCTAGTGTTGGCTATTTTAAAAAGGTTTATGTAACATTATGTCACTTGTGTGTGTATATATATATATATATATATATATATATATATATATATATATATATATATATACACACACACATATACATACATATATATGTATGATGTAAGTATGTATATATGTATTTTTTATTCTTTTTTCAGTATTTCTGGATCTTATTTTGGTGTTATCTTTTGGATATTTAGTGCTGACTATTTCCAAAAATTTTATGGAGTGTTATGTCACTCTTTTGTACACACATAAAATATATATATATTTATATATATATATATATATAATATATATATATATATATATATATATATATATATCATCACATCATCAGTAGTAATAGACCACTACCGTGTTTATCTCAAAAAGGAAAACACTGAGGAGCGGGGAAAAGGAGCAACGACACAGAATCAAGGCGAGATCTTTTGTTAGGAGGTTATCAATAGAAATGCGCAAACAAAAAGAGATGGACGATATTAATTCTGGGAGAGGTTTGATTATGTCACAACGTCCATCCAGGAACTTGCCTTACAAAAGATGGGAGTGGACATAGGAGACTGTTTTTTCGGACGTTCGCATGAAGCCAAAGTCCTTTTTTTTTTGCACTTCAGTGTATTGTTCAGTATTTCATCGTCTTTGTGTTTTCCATTCCATAGAAAGTGTATTTTTGTTAAGATGGGAATAATAGACGGGTTCCACGCAATGCATGAAAAGCGAGGAAATTACTGTTCTTTATATACATCTGGTTTACGTTGGAATGTAGGGGGATGATTCCTGGTACTTAAGCCGAAAGTACACTCGGAAAATTTATTTATTTATTTATTTCAGTAATTTAATATCTAAAATCTTTGCTTGTTTTTCTATCTATCTATTTTATTTAGTATTTTAGTCTCATAATCATTGCTTATTCACGGGAGAGATGTCAGTTAATGTTCTGTCAGTTAGTATATCTATCGATCTATTTAAATGAATATATATATATATATATATATATATATATATATATATATATATATATATATATATATATATATATATATATATATATATATACAGATATTTATTTATTTTAGTCACATAATCATTACTTATTCATGGGAGAGAAATCAGTTATTGTTGTTCTATCTATATATATATATATATATATATATATATATATATATATATATATATATATATATATATATATATATATATATATATACATATATATATATTTATTTATTTATTTTAGTCATATAATCATTACTTATTCATGGGAGAAAAAACAGATATTGTAAGTTGTAGCGTCGTGAAAAAAGATTAAAGAAAATAATACATTTTCAAACAAATAAGACCATTTGCTGAATCCCAACGAAGAAATAAAAGTTATTGTTTCTCTCTGTCTAGAGGACATCAATTCCCAGCGTTAATATCTCTATAAAAGCTGCGGTAGGGTGTAATCTATTGCTCCATAGTGTCAGCGTTCGTAACAGAGTGTAGTTTCGTAATTTAAAATTGCGTATAATCTCGTCCATTTATCATTGGTCGGATACAGCGCGTGGAATGGTGTGTACAAATATTTCATCGATATCTCCATATATGGCGGTGTCCAGTGATGTAGGGTCGTTTTTAACATTTTTGTATGGACTTTTTCCCTTTTTTTGATAGACTTTTTTTCCCGTTTTATTTTAGTTTTTTTATTTTTTTTTTTTAGATACAGGTCGATGTGCCTGTTTTACTAAAACGAACGTCAGTGTTTTTACTGGTGATCTGTTTCGTATTTTAAGTTCTCTGAAAAAAAGATTCAAACGTGTAGATATGTTTTGGGTGATATTTAGGGAACCCGCAATGCACCGTAATTTTTAGGGAAATTCAAATTCGAACATCCGTTGGTTTTACATATTTTGTAGAATTCTTTTATGGGTGCATCATATACAAATTCTTTGTGCGACTGGTTGAAAATGGGAATATGTTTTTAGAAATCTGATGTGCACAAAATCAAATTAATTATCCTGTAAAAATTTACTAAAATTAAAAAAAATTATTGCATGTACTATGAACCCATAATGCCGCAATTACGTTCATTTCATGTCTAAAAGAGATAATAGTGTTAATTTCCCCGACGGATTTGTATCATCATTGCTTATTTCAACTAGCATCACACCTTAATTCTAACAGAAGAGTTACACCTTAAAAACTGTATACACTAGAGAAAAATATATCCCAAAATATGGAAATTCAAGTCCCTTTGAAGTAGCCATACATATGTGTGTGTACATATTTTCAAGTTTGGGATTGCTGTATTGCTTGCATACAAAACAAACAGATTTAAAAAAAGGTGATGCACTCAGAACTTGATAGATTGCTCGTCAACGTCAAAAGAACAAAAAAAAAAAACACACACACACACACGCACACACACACTGTACAAACGAAAACTGAAAAAAAACACAAAGTTTGGGGAAGTCCAAGGATAAGAAGTGAACATAAAAAAAAAAAAACATATAACTTTGGCATTGTGACCATCCTACCGTGAAGATGAAGTATGATGTTTCAAAACACTGACATCGGAAAATAAAATAAAATACAAATTAAAAAGTTTCTCTCGCTTGAAGGAGTAAAGATTTATATGGCGTGTGAATTGAGGAAAAAAAATAGAATAGAAGTCAGCCGATGATTTACCACCTTTTGCGAGAAAGAAAAAATGAAAGATATTGAAGGAACAAATGAAAGTCTCTCTCTCTCTCTCTCTCTCTCTCTCTCTCTCTCTCTCTCTCTCTCTCTCTCTCTGTGTTTTGCTTTTATTACACATTTCGTGAGCCTCTTTTAGGTATTGTTATCAACTTGGTATCCACATTGTCTTTAGAGAAACTCTATATTTTCAGAGAAACTCTTTAGAGAAACTCTTACAAGCTATTTTCCCATTATAAATTTCAAATTCCTTAACGAACAAGCTTTAATGTGTAAATAGCACGCAAACTTGGGTATACAGTACTGTAATATCTTATGACTGGATTATCCGGATGCTACTTCCAATAGTTATGGACACTAAAACTAACATAACAGGAGTTGCATGCAATGCACAGATGTAATATAGACGCCTAGTGTGTTGCTGGATTATCGTGGAACATGCAACAAAACTCGGTAAATCTCTGAAATGAGTTTTCAGTTATTTACAGTCAATACGAGTAAAAAATAGATTTTCGGATGCGGGCTTACAGGATAAATTGTACTCCACAACGTAACACGTAATATCGCACATATTAACGCTTAATTAGGAATCTACTTTGGGTGTTAACCTACTTTAGAAAACATGATCAGGTCCAGGAAAAGCAATATGTTATTGCTAAAAACGTAACCTATTTAATACTGGACAAAAATTGAAAAATCAAGTGGACACAATGTCAAGCGCTTTTCACAGCTGATATATATATTTCTGTTATACGTGAAACACATTGCTAATTCTATTAAACTGACTAATAAAGAAAGGTCATGAAACAATTACGTTTTAACGAGGGTTTCACAATCACTACAGGTCAAAAATTATGTAGGTAGTCGTCTCAAGATGCAATCCTTCTCTTAACTGAGGTAGAATCGTCTACCAAATGGACAGAATAGATAGGCTGTGGCAAAGGAAGAGTTATAGGTATTAGATGCAGATTCCGTCATAACAAACAAAGATGTTTCTATAGTTCATCTCTGAAAGGCAAAGCCGCAGATATCAATGATCTTGTTATTACTATTTTATTATTATTATTATTATTATTATTATTATTATTATTATTATTATTATTATTATTATTATTATTATTATTATTATTATTATTATTATTATTATTATATTACTGATTTTTTTACATGTAGATTAATGTTTAGAAGGAGGGGTGTATTTTGAATAATTAATGGTCTTACTGATAAATAAATGTGTACATATGGAATTTTATATATATATATATATATATATATATATATATATATATATATATATATATATATATATATATATATATATATACATACATACACATACATACATACATACATACGTACATAAATACTCACACACAAACACGCGTATATATATATATATATATATATATATATATATATATATATATATATATATATATATATATATATATATATATATATATATATATATATATATATATATATGAACACACACACACACACAAAGCCAACACAACACTGCCCTGCCCTTGCCCTCAGTATTATTTAAAGCTTTCGAAATGAAGAATTTAATGGTTGAAATGTAAATAAATCCCCATTTTGTGTGTCACTGAAGCCGAGGATAATCCCTCGGGAGTCACAGCCGCGAATAGAACGGTCGATGAAATATGCCAGCAGAATTTGAAAAATAAATATGACATTGTTCGCATGGGTCTCTCTCTCTCTCTCTCTCTCTCTCTCTCTCTCTCTCTCTCTCTCTCTCTCTCTCTCTCTCTCTCTGCGTCGGTATGAAAGAAATGAAATAAGCTACTGGGATACTGTCTCGCATGATGATGGTAAATTTTAAATTGAAATAATATAACATTAATACCATACATATATATACATATATGTTTGTATATATATATATATATATATATATATATATATATATATATATATATATATATATATATATATATATATATATGAACATTAATACATACATATATATACATATATGTTTGTATATGTATATATATATATATATATTGTAATTAACAATACATATATATGTGTATGTGTATCTGTATGTATGCATATAGGTGTGTCTGTGTGTGGATGCGTAAATTATCTGGAGTACATGGTCTCAACCTAAATCCATATCCCCTTATCAATAAAATGCCGAATTAAAGGAATGATGCAAAGAGATATTAATAATTTTTGGATGGCTACTAAAGATTATTTTACAATGTTGTTTTGTTTCCGTAACGGTAAAAACCGCGACTATCCTATAATTAATATATTTTACTTTAGGCTCATATTTATCATTTTCAAAATCCTTGTTTACTATGCTTGTGTACAGGAAAGGTTTTGTTGTAATTGTTAAGAGTTTTTGGTTACGTTGGTGTGATTGTGAGAAACCACCTCCCTAATAACAAGCTTTATTTTTATTTTAAATAATTAAATAAATAGAATACTATGCTGTCAGTAAACGCAGAAACCATTATCTCCGTAAAATTCTTCGCAAAAAGCAGAGTAAGCTTTCAAGGAAAGAGGCGCAAGTGTTTGGAAGTGGATTTGGGATTTTTACTTCTGTTAAAGCAAACACGAGCCCCTCTTTGGCCGTGTTTGCTTTGTCAATCTTTCATCTTGTCTGTTTTTAAGGAAGTTTGCCGTTTTTTTCCCCCCTCTCTTTGATGTCACGTGTTCGTTTGTTCTCAGTTAATTTTGCTTTCCACCGGAGGGGCTTCTGTGCTTTCTCAGTATCAGTGTTTGAACACTTATGTCGTAAATAACATGGCCTTTGGATATATGTTTCTAAACGAATCTTTAAATTTAGAATTGCTGATGATTTAAGATATAATTGATATAAAATTTATATAATATGTCGCGTTTTATTGACAAGAAAATCTGATTCTACTTCTTCAGTCAGTTTATAAACTGTTATGTTATAATAATGCCATAAAACAACTATCGTAGAAATAAATAATGCTGTAATTTAAAAGATTTAATTAATTGAGATGTTAACTTTTTTCCGTCTGAGTAATAAGCAATTATAATGAGCTATGCCTGTGTAATTTAATGTTGGTTTTGCCTAATCCGTCTAAAATATAGACGACAATATACGACGAAGCACTGCAAAGAAGTATACAAAAATAGATTTCTAGTAAACAAATACAAAGTATATATAAAAAAAAGGAAAGATCTTATGTTGCCAAACTTCAACGGGGCACTCGGCTCGTCTTGCGCCGAATTCTTGGCGTGGCCTCGCTTTCGTCCCGCATACCGGCTTCAAACAATTTAAGGAGGATAAATATCCTCCTCGCCTGTTGCATGCGTGACTGCCGTCATCCCTTGATTTCCAGTGGCGCGAATAATTAGATTTGAAGCTGCCGGGTCGTTTTACGCGCTATTCGTCTCCTCCGCGAAACGTCTAACTGAGCTTTCGGTATGGTACGCGTTCGCGACGTCTTGCTTTGTTCGAGGTTGATATTAAGGAATACCTCTCGGGGACTCACTTTGGGTTTTGTTCATGATTCCTGTTGTTGGATGTGTACAGGTCTTCTGTTGGGAAGTAGTGTGGGTGTTGATTTATCAGTAGCTTATTGGATTAACGCATGAGCTCGATTAGGTTTACGCGTGCTTCAAGCGCAAGAAGATAACGGTGTTATATTATATATATATATATATATATATATATATATATATGTGTGTGTGTGTGTGTGTGTGTGTGTGTGTGTGTGTGTTTGTGTATGTATATATACGTATATATATATATATATATATATATATATATATAGATATAGATATATATATGTATGTGTGTGTTACAGGGATTTCACGAAATCCATAGGGAATTTATGAAATGACCAATTTGCTTAGGAATATTTGATCCCTGAGGAATAGTCCTAAACACGGCGAAACAGTGATTCGTCTACACTGTTTCGCCGTGTTTAGTACTAGTCTCCTGTGGGGTAAAATGTCTTGCGCCGTGTTCAGTACTAACCCCTGGGAGCTCAAATGCCCCTAAGTACATTTGATCCCTAGGAGCTAGTACCAATCACGGCGAAACAGTGTAGATGAATCACTATTTCGCCGTGTTTGGTACTAGCCCACGAGGATCAAATGCTCCTAAGCGAATTGGTCATTTCATAAATTCTTTAGGAATTTCGTGAAATCCCTGATTTCACATATTGCCTGTAACACATATATATGTATGTATATATATACAGTATATATATGTCTTATATGTATCTCTGTATGTGTTTATTCTTGTGTAGTGTGTATGTTTGTGCTTGAATGCTTGAGTGAATTAATGAATACGGAGTATAGTCATTTTAAGAAATCTTAAAGTTGAAACAAAACACGTGTTTCGTTTTTGAAAGAGCATTATATAGAATTAAATAAAATTTACCGTATGAATATATCTGGCCTTTCAGTTTGGGGTAGAAAATCTGGAAAAGTAAGACTTAAAAAATCATTCACCACCATTATGTATCTCTAAAAAAAAAAACATAAAATCAAAGGAATTGGCATCACCAAACAAACAAATAAATAAATAATAATAATAGGTTTTATTTCAGCTCAATGCCATAAACATGGAATATACAAAAAAGAGTGTTTCATAAGTGATTATGAAGGTTTTAAGTGTGTCGTGGCATTTCCTTATATCAAATGCTTCTCTAAAATCACCAGAATAATCATCAGTGGTAAATTTACCCCTTCAAGAATTCCCACGAGTATATTCCCGTGGAAATGATACAGTGTACGTCACAAGAGCATTAGCCGTTTCCTCTTGGGTAAGTTTTTTACCACGCTGCAATGACACGTTGACGTGGCTGCTGTAATGATCTTTGTCCAGCGTTATTGACGTTTAGCAAGCCTTTCAAGTGAGATATACTGTAGCACGTCCAGAAAGCTAATTGCATCACCAATTAGTGGATAAACAAGCAATTAGCGTTGGCGATAATCATCCCCGCTAATCGCGCGGTCTTAAATTCTGCCATGGCGTCGGTCAGAGAGGTCTGTTTTCATTGTTTCCCGTTTTGGTTCGGTACAGGATAGTTGGCGCATGCGCTGTGGCTCATCACAGTTTCTGATGAGTTTAAGAATGTATATAGAGTAAATATTAATTTATTTTTCATAAATTTTCCAATTAGGCAATATATAGTTGTAGTAGTAGTCTGAATTATTCTTTTAATGTTAGTTGGATGCTTAATTTTTCATCGTCTATTTATATTGAAAACAGGAGGGGTTCCACTGAAAAAAAAAATCAGTATAGACTGTACTTTTACCCATTAACAGAGGAAGATAAATCCTCTAAAATGTGTGTATACACACACACACACACACACACACACACACACACACACATATATATATATATATATATATATATATATATATATATATATATATATATATATATATATATATATATATATATATATATATGTGTGTGTGTGTGTGTGTGTGTGTTTGTGAGCGTGTGATCGTGATTGTGTTTCTGTGACTGTTTGGGTATATGTGTTTGCATGTATGAATAAACAAAAGAGTACAAACAGAGCATTAGACTATTTTTTTGACACTGAATTCCACAAATAAAAACATAAATGGAAAGGAAACAAAGCCTCGTATTATTTGAACTTTCATTAACGACTGTTTTTATTCGCTCCCACTTCATTCCCATCCTCTTGGAATAGGTCGAATAGGAACGGCCAGGGTATAAATGAAGATAAAAAGATTGGGGGAAACATTTTGCTAATGGAAATGACGACTGCACAGAGATGAAAAGGGGAAGCGGAAATTTAAAAGGAATTCGTACAGATACCACGAGAGGGGTGAACAAACAATGGGTGCTTTCGATTTATAAGACCTCGTTTGGCCACAGAGTGGAATTTTCCGGCTTTGGTTTTTTCCCCTCTTTTTGCAGTGTATGTTTGTTGCCCATGTCGTCGGTTATGTAAAAATGGAATGAATTTCATTGCAACGTCAGTTAGAAACGCAATTGCCCACAAAGATGGAATTTTCCTGTTTTGATTTTTTTTCTTATTTTTAGTGTTTGTTTCTTGTCCATGTCGTCTGGTTATGTAAAAGTGGAATGACTTTCACTGCAACGTCAGTCAAAAAGTTTGTTGCGTTCATGAATATTTTCTAGTAACTATATACCAGTATTATTTTCATTGTGCCACTCACTGCTTCGCAATGAATTTCACTGCAACATCAGTAAAAACCATAAGCTTGAAGTTGGACGTGTTCAGAAATATTTTCTGCGAACTATATGCCTGTATTATTTTCAGTGTATCACCCACTGCTTTTAGTATGCTACATATAAATCAAACCACTAATATCTTGTTTCCAACGGCATATTCTTTTTATGTAATGTAGACCAGTGATAGAATCTTTCGCTTTGAAATTTCTGTACACGACTGGAGCACAGGTCAAAGAATTTTTTTTTTCTTTCCCCTGGCAAAAATGCGCATTTTTTCCTCTCCGAAAATCTCTCGGACCAACCATACCTGTTGCATGACAGTGCGGCCGGAATAGTAAAGGTCTCTTCTAAATAAAAAAAAAAATTCATTCAATGATTACATGCTTATTTTGGGGGTTTTGGACGTCCAATGGATTCTGGAAATTCTGGAAATCCAGAACGTAAATGAAAGGAAACTGGAAAAAATGTTCTTCATGTGCAAGAGGCAAAGAAAATTTTATTAATAGTTCACATATTCTGTCTTAAAGCTGTACCTACTCTACGAAACTAGAATGATCTGTAAATACAAAATATGGTTACTGGATTGCTTATGCATTCATTCACATTTACCTGCCAACTTCTATGTAGAATAGATTTGTGTGATGAAAGTTCTTGAGATGTGCAGTTTTGTTTTTGACACTTTGAATTGCAGTTGTGTTTCACACTATCATCCCATTTGTTTTAAA
>NC_089758.1:28584233-28586733 GCF_040412425.1 Macrobrachium rosenbergii
ATAAAGTTACCTTGAACTAAAACCAGACATCTTCCGTACTTGCGATATTCTGTGATCGCGTATGTGAATTAGGAAGCACTGTATGTAACTTAACCATATGTAAATTATATAGAAAGAAACCCCGTGATTATTTATATCTAATATAAATAAAATTACATCCGTAGAATCCTCCATCGTATTGACAAGTTAGTTGTAAATATATTTTTCACAAATTAAAGAAATTTGAAAAACAGAACGTTAGATAATGTATTGGAGTCAGCAGATCTTAAACTATATCTTTTAGCTCAATTTGTCAAACAAGAAGAAGATAAATTTATTGAATAAGAAGCCTCTATATTAAATGAATAATAATCCCTCAGGTTACATTACCCACAGCCAAAATAAATGAATGTTACATTGACGCTGTGTATTCAGTGCAACTACAACAGATTAAAACTATTTAAACAAATATTTTTTCTTCAATTAGGTGATAGAAAGAAATACAGTGCTAGGAAAAGAATATAAAGAAGGAAATAAAAAAAAACTATTTATTATGGCCACGAGGCCCAGTTGCTTCCAGAGAAAATGTACAGACTAGGAGAACGTCAAAGAATTTGAAAGCGAACAATTCTGGGAATAATTTTGACTGATCTCCGCCATCCCTTTCTTTGATGTTATCGATTCTCATTAATTATGCTTCATGGGAATATTTACGCTCATGGCAGGGCGCAAGAGAATGGATCTGGTTCCTCTGATTGGAGGGGGGCATTTGATATACACAAGGTTTGATTACGATGAACTGAGATATAATCTCCCTCTACCCCTGCTCCTGCTCTCTCTCTCTCTCTCTCTCTCTCTCTCTCTCTCTCTCTCTCTCTCTCTCTCTCTCTCTCTCTCTCATTTACCGAGAACAGTTTTTTCATATATAATCTCTTTCTCTCTCTCTCTCTCTCTCTCGAGAGAGAGAGAGAGCAGTTTTTTCATGGATAATATTTAATCTATCCTTCTTTCTCTCTTACTGAGAACAGTTTTTGTCATAATTAATATTTAATTCTCTCTCTCTCTCTCTCTCTCTCTCTCTCTCTCTCTCTCTCTCTCTCTCTCTCTCTCTCTCTCTCTCTGGGAACAATGATCTCACTGATATCATAGATAGTAATACATTAGGAGGAACTTATACATATAACATTACGGAAAGAAAATTCATCGCTCTACCTGACGAAGAGACTGTTCTTTATCAAGAATGTTCTTTGAGGAAATGATTAGTTAGTTAGAAGACTGGTTGATTGATTGATTGAAGGAGACATATATGGATAAAGGTCTTAGAGTTTAGTGAAACCTTCACGAATGATAGGATGATAAGAGAGTGTGTGCGATTATTCCAACAGGATTTAAGCCATATATTTAAAGAACGTCGCAAACACAGTAAATAGATTTAAAAGTAGTATGTAATAGATGACTAAAATAGAAAAAGGAAGTGTGTTTGTGAGTGTATGTGTGTGGGTGTATTTGTGTATCCATTATTATTTACCGCCGTTTATCATTCATCCTCTCCTTGTTTCTTGTTCTGCTGACCTTTCGTACTTACTTTGTGTCTTCGATCGTCATTCAGAATGCATGGAGAGCGCTCCATAAATTCACGAGACGTGTCAGTTGATATTATATATTGCCCGGTATAAAATCAATTCAGATTTTCTCAAGCTTTGCTGCAGAATGTAGTTGTAATAGCTGTGAAGTTTTATTATTATTATTATTATTATTATTATTATTATTATTATTATTGGAGAAACAAATCCTCAGCTATGTATGGGTGAAAAGGGGGAATTAAACATATTCCCGTAGCTCTCTCTCTATAGATTTATCTTTAAGTACATTTGTTCCCATACATAATTGCGGATTTGTTTCTCCATTTCGGAACTCATGCTACTATGAATATTTATTATTATTATTATTATTATTATTATTATTATTATTATTATTATTATTATTATTTTTTTTTTTTTTATTATTTATATATTTATTTTTTTGTTCTATCACAGTCATCATATTCGATTGGGTGGTTTTTATAGTGTGGGGTTCCCAGTTGCATCCTGCCTCCTAGGACTCCATCACGTTTCTCACTATGTGCGCTGTTTCTAGTAGCACACTTTTCTGCACGAGTCCTGGAGCTACTACTTCGGCATCTAGTTTTTCCAGATTCCTTTTCAGGGATCTTGGGATCGTGCCTAGTTTGCCTATGATTATGGGTACGAATTCCGCTGGCATATTCCATATCCTTCTTATTCCGATTTTCAGGTCTTGATACTTATTAATCTTGTCTCTTTATTATTATTATTATTATTATTATTATTATTATTATTATTATTATTATTATTATTATATCTCAGCATTTACTGTACAATTGTAATGATTTTGCCCTCGTTATTCTTATCATTCTTGAATTAAAAATGTCATGTGAAAGGAACATTCCAAAACACGTCCTTTGTTCCTGATATCCCTGGCGTCTACTTCAACGAAACCGTAA
>NC_089758.1:28591733-28596733 GCF_040412425.1 Macrobrachium rosenbergii
GTCAGTAAGCGATTATAAAGGAATTAGAATAAAGTGTGGGTTGCAACGTTACCCCTTTCAGTAATAACTCAGAACAAAATCATTGAATCATATACTATTCAAACACGTTCCCTGTATATTGGAGCTCGTTGTTTGATACATACGCTAATGCAATGCAAAATGAATGCGAGAGGCACAGTTTGCTTCCGATGGCTGGCAGGGCCTAGTGGGCTTTTGGTGGGTGGGTGGAGGGTATTAGGGGAGGGGGTGGCTGTTAGGTTTGGATGGGTCCTCAGGCACATTGCTGATAAGCTTTCCGTGTGGGAATATAGAGCCTCTGATAGGGTGAACGTTCCCTGAGCAAGGGTTTAACTTTGGCTCAGCAATTAAAGGTAAAACGGGCCAGTGGTCTAGCTAAGTTTATGTGGGACCACCTCATGTTAATGAAACCACACAGACAGACAGACACACACATTCTCTCTCTCTCTCTCTCTCTCTCTCTCTCTCTCTCTCTCTCTCTCTCTCTCTCTCTCTCTCTCTCTCTCTATATATATATATATATATATATATATATATATATATATATATATGAATGTCTTTTACTGTAGTACAACAGTATAATATGAAGATAAAAAGGCCCATAGATATATGGTTGCAACGTTCAGATAGTGTTTTATGGGCCAAAACTTTTCATCTTCATATATATATATATATATATATATATATATATATATATATATATATGTGTGTGTGTGTGTGTGTGTGTGTGTGTGTATGTGTGCGTATGCCTGAGTGAGTATTACTGTATCGATAACCAGTGACTGAGTAGCATTTTTCGAAAAATAAAAGGAGATTTGCATAATGGTATCAGGCTCCGTTCCAGCCAGTCTTAAATTATGATGCCCTACGCTAAAGAGTGTGTGTAAACTGGCCTTCATAAAATAGCGGAACGAGGACCTTATTGGAGTTTCTGGCTTCAAGCGAAAATAAAATATGAGATACTCGGGAGGAAAAAATTAAAAACGAAAAATTATGAGTGTAATACATGACCTAATTTTAAACCATTGTTGAAAAAGCTAGGCCTTTAGTGGATGTTTTCTGGATAATTGACTTCTTGGAAAGTATTGAATATTAGACTGAAAATGTAGTGAGTGTAGAATGAATCGCGCAAAACCATTATAGTGATATGCGAACAAGTAGTGATATCTGAACGTGTAAGAGATGTGAAAAAGGTATGTCAGATTAAACGGCTTTTTAGAAGTCAGAGATAATACTACGCTTATTGTCTATATTAGTGGTAGCTCATAGATACAGGTGCTTTCTTTACACACACACACACTCATTTATATATATATATATATATATATATATATATATATATATATATATATATATATATATATATATATAAATGTACGTGTGTGTCTGTGAATAATGCGGATAAAACGATATAATCTTAAAATTTTCGATTCACAAGCTATGTAGCTTTTGATGGTCAAAGTTTTTGAGTATGATTTTCTTGTGGAATAAAAATAACCAGAAAAAAAAAACGACGTTGGTCGAAAAATGGTCACCTTTTTCCCTGAAGAATTGGGCGACGTGTCGCTTTGGGAAAGAAATATTGCAGCAGAGGTTCACAATCCGGCTTCCCCTTACCAAAACTGATTTTTTTTTTTCTGTGACTCCAAAATGTCGTTATTTATATCCTCCATAAAGTTGACTATTACAGTTTCCTAAATTTCCGTAAGAAAGAATTATTACCAAACAAGTAAAAAAGATATTTTGCTAAACCAGAAACCATTATTGCAACTGAGTTTTTTTAAAATGTAAATCACTTCTGAGAGAGAATTCAAAACTGGGAGTTGTCTTGCGACAAGTTTTCAGAGCCCCTGTAGCAAGCGGATTGGATTTGGAATGGTTGAAGTGAAAGAATCTCACTTACTTCTGGATGAAGCACCCAGTCATCAAATATGGACACATTTACATCCACAAGGATCGTTACGTTAATTTTGGGAACTCAAATACATTTCCATATTATTCTAATAAGGAACTAGATTGAATTAAAAATATTATAACTGGGCCCACCATTTTTAGTTTTCTGTAAAGGAAAACTATTGTGCCGTCTTTGTCTGTCCGTCCGCACTTTTTCTGTCCGCCCTCAGATCTTAAAAACTACTGAGGCTAGAGAGCTGCAAAGTAGTATGTTGATCATCCACCCTCCAGTCATCAAACATAACAAATTGCAGCCCTCTAGCCTCAGTAGCTTTTATTTTATTTAAGGTTAAAGTTAGCTATAATCGTGATTTTGGTAACAATATAGTATAGGCCACCACCGGGCCGTGATTAAGATTTCATGGGCCGCGGCTCACACTGTATTATACCGAGACCACCAAGAGATAGATCTATTTTCGGTGGCCTTGATTATACGCTGTAGCTGCTGTACAGAAAACTTGATTGTGCCGAAGAAGCATCGGCGCATTCTGTCTTGTTTATATTTCCCTCAGAAAACTATAAAGCAATTATCATTACAATTTCAGCAAATCATATTCTGACAGGTGATATGAGATAGCAGTAAAGTATTTTGTAAGAATTTCCAGGAAATATGCGAATAAATTTTGTTTGGTAGAACATCTAATTCGTCGTGACCGTCTTACGTCCTGTTTGGAATAAGCTTCGTGACAACATCCCGTAAGCAAGCATAATGTTTGCGTTTCATTTAGACGTGACGTTCAGCTGGGATTAATTTCCATTGAGGGTCTATACGCCTTGCAGGGGAGACCTTGCTTTGCCAGGGTGCGTTATACTGCGAAGGGCATGTGCTTTGTACTGCAGAAAGCACGAGCCAGATCTCTCTCTCTCTCTCTCTCTCAAGGTTTGATTACGATGAACTGAGATATAATCTCTCTCTCTCTCTCTCTCTCTCTCTCTCTCTCTCTCTCTCTCTCTGACAACTTCTGTGATATTTTAATGTATTTCAGAACGTACTGCAGATATTACAATGGTTAAACTAAAGAAAGGCACATATGAACCTTGATATTATTGATATTACAGGGGGTCATGTCCTCAGCCAAACACGCGCACACACACACACACACACACACACACACACACACACACACACACACACGCTTTCATTAAACTCTACTCATTATGCAGAACCATGCATGGGCTGTGCAACTGAGAGACTTAGGATTATTCAAAGAGCAGCGATAAGGATGATTTATTAGATGCGAAATTATCAGCACGCTTTTCTAAAATTGCAGTAATAAACACTTCATTTTTTTTCTTACTTTTAGTTTAGGTGGCAACACTTATTCACTGCTTATGAAGAAAACCTAAACATCACGTTTATTCAATTATATCACTAATCTCAGTCTTTCCCGTTTCAAATAGTTTCAGTGATTGCAGCCTAATCTAGAAAATATATGAGAGACTGACGACCTTTTTTTTTTATATATATATAAAGATTTTATATTTTATATTTGAACAAAGCACCAAATATAATATTTGTACATATATTTATATCCTTGAAAAGAGCACCAAATATAATATTATATTTAATGCGCATGACCTTTCATTAAATTCGTAATATCAGACAGAAAATTTCATTAGCGAATTTAATTTTCATTACTTGTGCAGAGCATAATCTGATTGTACCCGGGTAAATAAATATTCATGTTGCGATCAAAGAAATCCATTAGCGCATTAGAGGAGAATTTATTATTAGGTCAGCGTTTCAAACATGTTGGGAAATGAGGTCATGAGAGGAATGTTTGTCACGTCACCAAAGCGATGATTCGGTGTTCAGAAACAGAGAACGTCAGTCTCTGTCTGCCTGTCTGTCTGTCTGTCTGTCTGTTTCTATGATTATTCATCCAAATCCTTTTAGGTAGGATCAAAACGCCAAGAAACGAAAGGTTGCGATGATAATTCGGCGAGTAACGAATAAAAACATCAGTGACATGATGATTTTTCTGGACATAGTATTTTGATTTGAGGGTGATTTGGGTCGGGGGGTGGGGCGGCGAAGAAATAGACAGGTGTATAAAGTGATGTCTGTTAAGAAGAGAAATTACGTCGCTGTCCACTGAAGGATACGTGAAAGCGTTAACATATATCTTATATTTGTGTATGTATAAATATACTGTATAAATATACTGTATATATATATATATATATATATATATATATATATATATATATATATATATATATATATATATATATATATATATATATATATATATATATATATATATATATATATATATATATATGTGTGTGTGTGTGTGTTTATGTGTGTATATATATATATATATATATATGTGTGTGTGTGTATGTATGTATGTGTGTGTTTCAGAGGAAATTCATACTTTCTTGAAATGTCAGTTGTGTATGTGTTAGAGAGAGAGAGAGTACAATAGTACAATATCTCGTAAAATGATTTCATGTATTGCTTAATACATAATCTCGTAATTTTTTTAGAAGTATTCTGAAACAGATTCTGTTTGCAAATTTTAATTCTCATTTCATGGAAATCACTTGTTCTGTTTCTCAGTGGAGAAGTTGTGTGTGAAATGCTACCTCTAGTTGATGGAGCTAACATTAAATGATATTGCGATGTCGCAAATCTCTCGTGTACAGCACTGAAGGTTTTCTCCATGACAGAATGAAGATCGGGAGATACTCAAGTTTTGTATTAGTTCATCTTTAAAGAATTAGAATGCAATACTGCTAGATTTAACAGTGTATTTCATTGCAAAATACAAAAATATAGTTTTCCATGTTTTATTATTACAATGGTTGTGACACTTTATACTTACTGAAATATAAGCAGTCTTGCAAACTGCAAGTTGAAGAAAGCTCTGCAACTTTCTTTATAATAACACCGACTTAAAGATGTCCGTATTTTTCTATCATTTACCAGAGCCTCATATAAATAGCCTCATGTAAAAAGCAATTTTCAACGGTGTATTTGGAGGGGGGGGAATATTTTTATGAGTTTTATTATTTTGCTTGTG
>NC_089758.1:28599233-28606733 GCF_040412425.1 Macrobrachium rosenbergii
TGCTGCTTTGTTAGGTCGTGTGTTCTCAAAATTAGGATCACCAAAACTAATGATTTTTTTCCATAGACATCTTTTCAAGTGTATGTTAAGAATATTCCTCAATGCACGATACGTTACGAAAACATTTTAGTTTACATTCTTCGTTACTAAGGAATGATTTGGCAGTGCTTTGCAAAATATGGCAGGTAGAATACGAAAACATTTTAGTTTACGTTCTTCATTACTAAAGAATGATTTGGCAGTGCTATGCAAAACATGGCAGGTAGAATGCGAAAACATTTTAGTTTACATTCTTTAGTACAAAAGAATGATATCGCAGTGCTATGCAAAATAAGGCAGGTAGAATACGAAAACCTTCTGGTTTACATTCTTTAGTACAAAAGAATGATTTCGCAGTGCTATGCAAAATAAGGCAGGTAGAATACGAAAACATTTTAGTTTACATTCTTTAATACAAAAGAATGATTTCGCAGTGCTATGCAAAATATGGCATGTGGCAGGTAGAATGCGAAAACATTTTAGTTTACATTCTTTAGTACAAAACAATGATATGGCAATGCTATGCAAAATAAGGCAGGTAGAATAACTGTTCACGTCCAAGTAAAGAATGCAAGAGGATTTTTTTTTTTTCGTCCATAATGGAAAAATGCGACTTTCGCGCGAAGGTTTCGCAAAGAAAACAACATTAAACAGAAACGAAAGTTTGATCAGGCGCCATAACTCGTTGCAAAAGTTTCCTTTGCCGGATGGGAGATAAGATTTTGATGACCCTCCCCTGACCATAAATCGACAGGGCTTTAGATTAAGCCCAGGCCAAAGAAAATTCTTTCGACATGAAATCATCTTTTCATAATGTTTTCTTTTTTCCATTCAGTTTTCGTCTCATTTTTATTTTGGTCTCATGATTTTATTCTCGTTCCAACATAAAATCGTCTTTTCGTAATGTTTTCTTTTTTTTATTTTATATTTGGTCTCATAATTTAATTTTGGTTCATAATTTAATTCTGGTTCCGACATAAAATAATTTTTTCCTAATGTTTTCATTTTTCATTTAGGTTTGATCTCATAATTTTATTTTGGTTCATAATGTTATTCAGTTTCCAGCATAAAATCATCTTTTCATAATGTTTTCTTTTTCCATTTAGGGTTGATCTCATATTTCTATTTTGGTTCATGACTTTATTTTGGTTACAACATAAAATTATCTTTTCATAATGTTTCCTTTTTCCATTTGAGTTTGGTCTCGTGATTTTATTTTGGTTCCAACACAAAATCATCTTATAATGTTTTTCCATTTTCCATTTAGGTCTTATGATATAATTTTGATTGAAATATAAAAGTACTATGTCGTACATCTTGGAAATACGATGTAAGGTCCACAATATAATTCCTGTTGCAGAACGTAGTGTATTAAAAGCATTTAAGTACAAAACTTAAGCTTTCGTCCGACTGCCTTGGACTTGCTTGCTAAAATGCAGTATAATAGACAACCCAGGAAGCAAAGTTAAGCAGCAAAGCAGTCATTAAGTATTCATGATTCCTAGGGGAATGTAAATTTAACATGATAAACAAACCGTATGAGAGACCAAATCATGAAATTTAAAGAGAAAAGCGTCATTTCAACAGGTAAAATAAGGGATAAGAAAAGAGAACAGATATGCGAAATATGCAGTAATATCGACAGCACGATCTCGCTTTGAATAAAAAATCGTTTTGGTCTCGATTTTTTTTCGGTTCATACTGAATTTCGAATAATAAACAGCTTTTTCGCGCATGTTTAGCTTTACTGAATTATATTGTTGAGTAGGGGATGTAAATTTTAACATAATAAACACAACATTTGAGAGACCAAATCACGAAATTTTCCAGTTACCCATAACAGAAAAAGTTTTATTTCAACAAGTGTGATTAAAAAAAAAAAGTATTATTTCATCGAGGATAATAAAAGTAAAACGGGAAAAGAGGACAGGTATAACAAAAGTAAGATAGGAAAAGAGAACAGGTGTAATAAAAGAAAGGTAGGAAAAGAGAAACATTTTGATAAAATTAAGATAGGAAAAGAGAACAGTTACAATAAAAGTAAGGTAGGAAAAGAGAACAGGTACAATAAAAGTAAGATCGGAAAAGAGAACAGGTGTAATAAAAGTAAGATCGGAAAAGAGAACAGGTGTAATAAAAGTAAGATCGGAAAAGAGAACACGTGTAATAAAAGTAAGATAGGAAAAGAGAACAGGTATAATAAAATTCAGGCAGGAAAAGAGAACAAATATGTGAAATACACAGTAATATCGAGAGCACGATCTCGCTTTGAACTGCATCATAACGCAACGTTCACCCCTTTTTTTTTTTCATCTGATCATTATAACTCCTTTGAACTTGAGCGCGGAATAAATGCATTCTCTTCTGGCGGACTTCATCGGACTCCTCCTTCTGCAGTAATAATCATTGAAAACCGGACTAATGAAACGCTGATTTTGACAAAGCCCGCGAGAGCAGGGCGATTCGAAAACGTCATTAAACGTTTTATTTCTTCTTCTTCCTTTTTAATGACGAAGCGAAGACTGGGACAAAATGAAGCGCTACGAAATTCGTTTTCTTTCGTGGCCTCTGGTTATACTGGTAAGAAAGAAATGGGGTCCTTGATTTTACATATATTACTGAATTCACCACACGCATGCATACACATACATACGTATATATATATATATATATATATATATATATATATATATATATATATATATATATATATATATATATATATATATATATATTTGAATGTATATATATTTAAAATTATATATATATATATATATATGTATGTATGTATGCATGTATATATATGTATGTATGTGTGTGTGCATGTTAGATTTGGTTACATAATCCTTATTACTTCAAACAACTGACTTCTCGCTTTCGACAAATGCAGTGAAAATGTCCTGCATTGCCTTTTGTGTTATCAATTTAGTAGGGGTTTTATATTTAGGCAATTTCCATCAGAAAACATGCTAAAACCAGTTCTGTTATCTTTCATTCAGTGCCCCTTCTCTCTCTCTCTCTCTCTCTCTCTCTCTCTCTCTCTCACATGATATGGACAACGTCAGAATTTCATTTAAATTAATAAAGGACCTACCAGATTGGGTGGTTCCACCGAGTTTTAACATTGCTCAAATCAGCACCGTATAATTGGTTCCCTAAAGCACAAACCCCGTAGGGGGTTAGTTCCGTCAGTGCACCTCATGCGGTGCACAGTAGGCATTGCTTAAGGTTCTTTGGAACGTGCTTTCGGCCCCAGCTTTAACCCCTTTCGTTGCTTTTACTGTACCTCCTTTCATATCCTTTCTTCCAATTTACTTTCCACCCTCTCCTATTGATTCATAGTGTAATTGCGAAGTTTTCCTCCTGTTACAACTTTCATATCTTCTTACTGTCAATTTCCGTTTCAGCGCTGAATGACCTCATTGGTCCCAGTACTTGGCCTTTGGTCTAAATTCTATATTCAATTCAATCCAAAAGCAAAAAGCTTTCAGTGATTTGAAGAATAAGTACCTCTTTTTAGAGCGAGATAAGAAAATACACTAGAAAATAAAATCGGCTGAACACCACCTGCGCTCATGTACTCCTGGTGACAAACAACAAAGATGTTACCACCAGCAAGTTGTTCTCATTTGACAACAATCTAAAGACAAACAACAGTTGTTTTTAGCGGCTGGGTACGGTTCAGAGACAGAGACAAAATAATAGCACTTTTGCACTCAAATAAAAAAAAAGTTGCAAACAACATGCACTCATGTACTCCAGGGCCAGTGAAGGAAGATTCGTCCACCGTCCAATTGTTCGACTGCGAAAACAAGGAAAAGACAAACAACGAAAGGATAAACAACATCGATGGCTTGCTGCTGGGGGGCGATTCGTCATTTTTGAAATGTGTACACACCAACCATACATTATTGCCGGAGGTTGTATGGATCCGTTCCGTGTTTTAAGTCTTCGTTTTAGTTTTATTTTCGCGAAGTTGATGCTTCTGAACTGGTGTTACTTTGTAGGATGTAATGAATATTTAAAAGAGTCTGTGCAGAGAGTGCTATTTATGATCTGTGTTTTTATATGCCATTTTGATTCAGTTTTAGAGGAAGTAGAATTATCACTTCAAATAAATGATGATATCTGAATTCGACAAATGAAGCATAAGCGTTTGTTTATTAATACCGTGATGCTGTCGTACTGAAACTCCTTTCGAAATCTGGATCATAGGGAGAGTTTCTTCATTTTGTACCTGAATTTGAATTAATACTTTGAAAGACCTGTGTGTGTGTGTGTGTTTGTATATGATTTTCCCAAATCAAAATTAGTATTCTGTACTTTCAGCAAGGAACTGTAAATACGTCTAACAGGGAAATAGACTAAATGAGAAGACTACAATGCCCCTTGCGAAATATATTTCTATTTCTAAGAATTTTACCCCAGCAGATCGCGTAAAAGCAACGACATTTGAAAACATCTTCCGGCCCCGTGTTTTGGTCACCTATAACAGCTGAGAACAATCAGAGAATAACCACTGCGTGTTGTACTCTCATGGCATCCGCCCCCCCCCAAAAAAAAAAAAAATCCTACGAAATCCTTTTCACTTTACATCTATATGCCGGTGTTACTTCCATTTGCAAAAAGCTTCCAGAGAGCTTCCAGCAGAGTCTTTCTGTTTTCGTTCAGTGGAGCCGTTCACACCAACTCGCTCTCGCATTTCCAGGGGATAGGAGTTAGTGCAAGATCCTCTTTGGGTCGTCTTCAAAATATGGGAGTTATGTGGATTTGTTCATTGTTGTTCACTTGTTTTCCATAACAGAAATATTTGTTTATGGATAAACAGACTTTTTAAATTATCTATCTATCCACCTATCTATCTATCTATCTATCTATCTATCTATCTATCTATCTATCTATCTATCTATCTATCTACCTTTGAAAAGTCTTTATTATTATTGTGGGTTCTTAGATACCCTCTTATTTCGATACCGTACAATTAGATGGAGCACAATATACACGCCCGTGTAGTGTTTCCCTCTCTCCCTCTCTCTCTCTCTCTCTCTGTCCTTTGTCATAGTTGCCATCCACAACAGTCGACTAACAACTAAGAGCAACTAGTTAGGTCCACAACGGCACGGTGGAATTTTAGGGAACTCACGCTCTCATACTCCATGTCAAGTACGCTAATCGAACAAGGGTCCTTTAGTCGGCACTCACCTCTGTACTACGAGGCAAAGAGAGAGGAATGTAATTTTATATTCGAGCCTGATACATGTTTAAAAGACGTTACACAGTATTTTGTAATGGTGTATTTCTTCCTGCGCGTTAGCCGAGCAGGATTGCGTGATGGGGTCTCACAAAACCTGAAGACGAATGAACGTTTGCATGTTTACTTATTCATTCATTTTAGTGCCTTATCTTGATTTTGTTTCTCCTCGTTCTCCGTATATGAATATCCAATGGGGCTACTTATTCGAGAGCCTATAAACTTCTCTTCTTTAGTGCATGTTTCATTATGCATATTCCTTTGTTTGTGATGTGTTTGTGACTGATTCATACATGCACGTATTTGCCACGTAAATATTTTTTAATGCCGTTGATTCGTTGGTTATGGTATACCTGAGGTTGTTTTTTGGCTAAACAGAACAAATTCAAGGACGCAGTTCTGAACATATGAATAGGTCTGAGAGAATATCAATGAATTACTTCTTTGTTATTATCATGATCATTATCATAAGGCCTCAACACTGCAGCCCTTTTAATATCTCTTCCTTTGAACCAAAATAAGGGCAGCTTCCTAATCTGTTTGCGAACATCTGATCTCTTGATAAGGGTTGCAGGGAGTTCATCATCATCATCATCATCATCATCCCATATTTTTCAGTCCCCTTCATCATCGCAAAGGAAAACACTTCATTTTTCTCCCCCTTTTTTTTTACGTTACGTAACTCACCCATTATTTTTCCACGGAGACTGATGAGGTCAGAATTGAAGATTAAGCTCCCGTTGAAATTTCAGCAATCTTCACTTAGGATTTTACTCCCGTTTTTAGTTTTCTGTAAAAGAATCTATTGTTCCGGTTTTGTTGTCTTTGTTTGTCCGTTCGCCCTCAGATCTTAAATACTACTGAGGCTTAGCCCTTCGTTGGCTGAGTCGATTGAGCTTCAGACTGTCACTCGATGGGCCGGAGTTCAATTCCCCCCGCCCGGCTGATGAAGAGTTAGAGGAATTTATTTCTGGTGATAGAAATTCATTTCTCGCTATAATTTGGTTCGGATTCCACAATAAGCTGTAGGTCCCGTTGCTAAGTAACCAATTGGTTCTTAGCCACGTAAAATAAGTCTAATCCTTCGGGCCAGCCCTCTCTAGGAGAGCTGTTAATCAGCTCAGTGGTCTGGTAAAACTAAGGTATACATAGACGGCTGCAAATTGGTATGTTGATCATCCACCCTCTAGTCATCAAACATACCAAATTGTAGCCCTCTAGCTTCAGTAGTTTTCATTTTATTTAAGGTTAAACTTACCAATATCGTGCATCTGGCCACGATGTAGGACAGGCCACCATCTGGCCGTGGTTAAAGATTCTTGGGCCCCGGTTCATACAGCATTATACCGAGACCAATGAAAGAAAGCTCTGTTTTCGGTGGCCTTGGTTATAGGATGAACAGAAAACTCGATAGCGCCGAAGAAACTTCGCCGCATTTTTGCTTATTTTTAAATGTTTTCACGCAGCCTTCTTTGTTAGACGGCCTCTGCCATGTCAGATTATTAAAGGCTTTATTACAGGGCGTTCAGCGTCGCTCAGAAGGCACTTCATTGTCCTGGGATTAATCTCCGTTATTAAAATTGAGAAAAATACCCTGTTCAAGGTTATGAGGTCATTCACCTAACATTTACAGATTTATATATGTACACACACACACACACACACACACATATATATATATATATATATATATATATATATATATATATATATATATATATATATATATATATATATATATATATATATATATATTATTTGCAAATTCAGTGTGTACACACACACACACACATATACATATATATATATATATATATATATATATATATATATATATATATATATATATATATATATATGTGTGTGTGTGTGTGTGTGTGTGTGTGTGTGTGTGTGTGTGTGTGTACTTTAAGTAAGGAGGATCGCTTACCTTATTATTCCTGATGAATACAGTTCTCCTGAAAGAAGCAAATTTCCTCTTTGAGGCCGGAAGGATAACATTATTTTATTATACCTAATTCATTAACTTCATGAGATATTTTTACTTCTTTAATATCGTAATAACGAATTTTTTTCCCGTTGATTTTATAAATGTTATTACCAATTTCCGTTACCTTTTATTACCTCATGATTGTGCAAAGGATTTTAAAACTGAAGCAACACTTCACAATATATTTCTGAGTATCTCGGCGTAAGACCAGAGTTGATTT
>NC_089758.1:28616733-28621733 GCF_040412425.1 Macrobrachium rosenbergii
GCTTATCATTTACACATTACCTTTTGGCTTTTCATTCTCTAGAGGTTTGTCCTCCCGGTCTTAGGATGTATCCAAATCGATATTTATTTTCGTGTTTGAGATACTTTTACGTTCTGTGTAATGGCAAGGAAAGAAAAAACTTTAATTTTAAAACTATACCTAATGAAAATAAGAAAACAAATGTTGAGCGTTGCAGGAGAAAAATAATTTCCCAAAAGAGAAATAAATTTCGAAAATGCGAAAGACATTATTCTCGTGACACAGTAAGGAAAGAATATATTTGAAGAGCAATAAGGAAAATGGATATATTTCAGAGCAATAAGTGATTTCTCGGGGAAAATGTTTGGAGCCTTCGGCGAAATTCACAAGACTTGGGAAGCTTTTGGTGATAACGACAAATTTAGATAAGAATTTGCCAGTAAGGTGAAGGTTTGAAAAATACCATTTGGGAAATATATATATATATATATATATATATATATATATATATATATATATATATATATATATATATATATATATATATGTGTGTGTGTGTGTGTGTATATACATATATATACTTATATATATGTATATATATATATACACACACACACACACACACATATATATATATATATATATATATATATATATATATATATATATATATATATATATATATATATATATATATATATATGGAGAGAGAGAGAGAGCAACAACTTGTTGATCATGGTCAGCTATATCCATAAACATACCTGAGAGGGGCTTTTAAAGCTAGCAGTTTCATCCTGTGTAAGTTAAACCGGAAAAGTGTGATGAATACCAAGTGTAAGTGTATCCGTGTGTGTTTCTACTTATGTTTTTTTCAAAAGTGTCAGAGAAAATATACATACTGTACAAGTTAGGGAGGTCAATGACTCATTTGACTGGCTTATCAAATTCCTTTCTACAAGGTACACGCGACTATGTTTAATGTGGCATCAGTTAGCTTGATTACAAAAATGAGCTCCATTTTTTTTTTTTTGCCTGGTGCCTTAATTCTGTGAGTGTATACTTCATTTTAAGGATTCTATATTTTTAGGTAATTGAATAAAGTTAGGAGAAAATTAAACGTAATGACAGATGATGGCTTGAAATTAGCTGGTTAAATTTAGAGGAAAGTGGACTTTAAATTTCTGTTTTCAAACAGAGACTTCATTTCTAGTTAAGTGATTAAATTTAGGGGAACGTTGAATGCAGTGTAAAATTAGAGTTTTGTTTTCATAATCATGGTAGACATACGAAGTAAATGCTTTCGCTAAAGCTACTGATGTTCTATTGAAAGAGCATAATGCCGTGCAATAATAGAAAATGCGATGTTTTCCTGTGTCTTACTTTCAAAACCTGAAAATTTATATGTTCTTCGTATAATATATACAGTATATATATATATATATATATATATATATATATATATATATATATATATATATAAGTAAAATATATTTGGTGAATTTTATTAGTTTGATTTTTCATGGAGGAACCAGAAGAAGCCTTCTTTCATGGATAAATCCATTTATGTTCAATTTCTTTCTTTTTTTTTATAAAATATTTTCAAAATCGTGTATAATTAATAATAGATGCTTAACGCATCTAGAAGCTAAAGTGAAAAATATAGTATTATAAAACAGGAAATTGATCGACAGAGAATAAAACTTCATTACGTCTTTAATCCTAGCGTAAATCCTCCAATAACTTCGTCCACAAAAGACAAATGTCCCGGAAATCAGACGTCCTTGAAAGCCCCCCAACGTGGTCACCACGAACTGACAGCCCCACAACGACTCCCCCTAAAATGTCTTCAAATAAAATAAATGAGAGAAAAAATAGGAACCAGCGCGAGAGAGAGAGAGAGAGAGAGAGAGAGAGAGAGAGAGAGAGAGAGAGAGAGAGAGACAAGGGCCATAAATTATCAAAGGAATTTCTCTTGACCTTTAAGATGACTCCAACGACTTGGAAAAGGACCATTACCAAAAATGTCTTCCAGCGGCAATGAAATATGGTTTTAGAGCGTTCCAGCTACAACCCTGCTGGTGGGTAGTTGGTTCCATTTGGAGGTCGTCGCGTTTCGTAAGGGGAAAAAATAAATGGCGTCTGATTCTTAAATGTACTGCTGCCGAGGTTTAAGTGTCTTTATTTTTGTTTGTCCTTGTAATTCTTTATTGCTTTGCTCTTGTATTATTTTTTTTTGCCCTTGTAATTTTTTTTTTTTTTTTTTGCCCATGTAATTCTTGAATTTTTTGGGCCCTTGTAATTCTTTATTTTTTGCCCTTGTAATTCTTTTTTTTTTTTTTGCCCTTGTAATTTTTTAATTTTTTGTCCTTGTAATTCATTATTTATTTTTTTTTTGCCCTTGTAATTGTTTTTTTTTTTTTTTTTTTTGCCCTTGTAATTTTTTTCCCTTGTCATTCTGTATTTTTTTTGCCCTTGTAATTCTTTATTTTTTTGCCCATGTAATACTTTTTTTTTTGCCCTTGTAATTCTTTAATTTTTTGGGCCCTTGTAATTCTTTATTTTTTGCTCTTGCAGTTCTTTTTTTTTTTTTTTTTTGCCTGTGTAATTCTTTATTTTTGACCTTGTAATTCTCAATTTTTTTTTTTGCACCATTGTGATTCTTTATTTTTTGCTCTTGTAATTCTCCAATATCTGTAAATTTTCAAATATTCCGTCAGGGTAATTTGATAAGTCGAAATCCTCCAAGCGCCGATTTGCTGCGCCAGTGCCAGAATGCCCAATTAAGCCAATCAGCAATTGATTACAGCTTACACTGAACTCGGTCATTAAATCTCCTTGGTGATTCGGGGTCAATTGTCGTGACATATCCAGTTCTCCCTTTGTTACTTAGGATATTCGCTTTTGTAAAAGAAGGAATTCACGAAGAGCACGTGCGGAAAATAATGAATGGAATGAAATGGAATAACTCATTTGACTGCGGAAGGAATTTCCATATTTTTTATATTTGCTTTTGATTATCGGGGACAGAAATAGTTAGGTGGGTAGGTAATGTCTTTATCGATGTCCGTGCTAAGACTTCTAAAAGCTAATTTAGTGGGCAATCAGTAATTTTTCTATTTCTTTGAGTACATAACTTTGATTCTCTCTTTCCCTTTCTATATCTCTCTCCCGCCTGTGTGTGTTTTGTGTGTGTATATATATATATATATATATATATATATATATATATATATATATATATATATATATATATATATATATATATATATATATATATATATATATATATATATACACTCTGTGCATTTGTGTGCAGGCGTGTAAATATAACTGATGTATGCGATGAACCCCGGAATACTTGTGGGTAAATTTAACGCTAAAAAACTCCTTAGATTCCATTTTAAAAACCCCTTAGATCCCAATTTTTAAAATGAATGAGACGCATTCACTTTTTAAAAGGCCTAGAGTCCATGCACCGGTACTGTTAATTATCTAAATCTTACTATTACACATTACATCCACTTCTATTCATTATTATCAAAGCTTCTCACAAGAAACAGCATTTGTAAGAATAACGCAAGACAAACAAAACAAACCCAAAATGCTGAAAAATGTCACACGACTCCTAACAGCACTACTTTCAGGGGCAGACGTCTTTGCCATAGCAACTCAATTCCGTCTACTTCCAATAAAGAAAAGTGAGAACAATGATTCGTCGTATTTCTCCTCCCAGGTAAATACTGCGCATCAACGTGATACAATAGAGAATGTCTCCTTCGCGACGGATTGCCGCTGGTTGCCGACAGGTAAAAGTACCGAGTTTAATTAGGGAGAAGAAGAGTAGAGTTCGTATTAATGTCAAATAACAAAATACCCCGTAGGGGGTTAGTGCCGTCAGTGTACCTCGTGTGGTGCACCGTAGGCATTGCTTGAGGTTCTTTGCAGCGTGCCTTCGGCCCCTAGCTGCAACCCATTTCATTCCTTTTGCTGTACCTCCATTCGTATTATCTTTCTTCCATCTTGCTATCCACCCTCTCCTAACAGTTATTTCACAGTGCTTCAACTGCGAGGTTTTCCTCCTGTCACAGTACTTACTCTCAATTTCCTTTCCAGCGCTGAATGACGTCATAGGTCCCAGTGCTTGGCTTTTGCCCTAAACTCTATACTCCATTTCATATATTCAAAAGTGTTCTTTCCTTATGAACAGGCCAGATCTCCCTAAGCAGAATTCATGCCTTTGTTGCCCTAGTCAATTGATTGTCTTATGACAGATCATAATCGTTGTCTTGAGCCAGATGGGTAAGGTCAATGATGAGGTGTTTGTGGGATATAGTGCCAGCCGGTCCCAAAAATCCCCAACGGTGGCCATAAACGTTTATTTTGGGTGTTGGGGGGGCGTTGACCGTTTAATAGAAGAGGTGTATTTTTTTTTTTTTTTTTTTTTGAAATAAGAGCTGACGAATAAACGTTGGTCTAGTTTTTTTCTGAATTGATTCTACTTAAACATACTCGTTACTTTTTGCACACAATATGCCTTTACTTACAGGATCATACTAAAACGATATTATTATTATTATTATTATTATTATTATTATTATTATTATTATTATTATTATTATTATTTTTTGGTCAAACCCTACATAAATATATATATATATATATATATATATATATATATATATATATATATATATATATATATATATATATATATATATATATAATGATCATAGTACAACGATATTATTATTATTATTTGTAAAACCCTATATACATATACATATTACATATATATATATATATATATATATATATATATATATATATATATATATATAACATATTATAAATATAGGCTATATTTTATATACATATATATATATATATATATATATATATATATATATATATATATATATATATATATATATATATATATATATATATATATATATATAACAGAAACAACGAGATTGTATTATATTTTCAGACTTAAGCGATGGTGATGAAAAGTTTGCATT
>NC_089758.1:28631733-28634233 GCF_040412425.1 Macrobrachium rosenbergii
CTTTGGCGGATAGAAAATTAGGCCTACCTTGTGGCGGCATTCCAGCGGGGGTTAGCGAGGGATATGAGGGGGAATGTTTATCTAGCGGCTCATCAAAACAAAATTCTTCTCCCTAAGAAAGAAGTCAGCGGATGCAACAAAAAGAAAGCGCTCTGAGAACATGAACCAAAAGCCCGAAGACATATGTCTCAGGGAAGACGCAGTTTAAAATGACGTTTCTATTGTTTGAATAAATAATTGGGATATTTCGAGTTGTGCTGTGCTACAGCTGATGGAATCACAAAAAATGTTTGTACTTTGTGTGCGTTCATTCTTCCTAAGAGCAAATTTGTGCTGTTGCGTTAATTGCAGAGCGTTTCTCCTCTCAAGAACAATCTTTGTTAATAGACGTGTGTCTCAGCTCTAATGATTTTTTTGTTTTTTGGAAAAAGCAAACTTATGTTATGGCAGTTATAGAGATCTTTTTTTTATTCCACAACATACTGTATTTATTGATTAATACGTAAGATTTAATGATTCCTCTTTCCTTTCATTGTGGGAAGATTGTTTGACAGATGATAAAAATCAGTGAATCAGATTGACCAGAAAGCTTTAGAATTGTTGGTCAAATTCTTTGTGTTGACTCTTCATCTTCAATCATATGAGGCCAACTACATAAAATATCCTTACCTAACTTAATTCTAAAGGAAAACATGAACAAAATACTAAAAGAAATTGTTAAAAACATATATTTATAAATAATCTCTTTTAAGAATTGAGATGCAAAATAATAAGTGGTTACTTCTTCCTCTTCCTTTCCACGAAAACAGAAACCTAATAAAAGACATACTTGGCATTATAGCTTCCCCTTCTTCCAGTTATTAATTAGTGACGCCCCCATTTTAATGGAAAAATGTCTCCATTTCTCAAAGCCCTCGCTATTTAATTATTCTTCGCGATAGATTAATTTTCGTTTGATTATGCTATAATTTGATGAATGCTAAAATTTGATTGCTTCGCCTATATTAGATGTAACAATGTAGAGTACTCTCTCTCTCTCTCTCTCTCTCTCTCTCTCTCTCTCTCTCTCTCTCTCTCTCTCTATATATATATATATATATATATATATATATATATATATATATATATATATATATATATATATATATATATATATATATATAATGTATATATATATATAATATAATATATACTGTAGTGTGTTTGTGTGTATGTATTTGTGTGTGTATGTGAGAGTGTTTGTGTCTGTGTCTATGCTTGTGTGCATGTAGGTGGGTGGGCTTATACGTGATATTGTAAGCTAAATTCTTTGCGTTGATATTACGTAAACTCTGATTGTTTTTACTCATTGTATACCCCTCTCTCTCTCTCTCTCTCTCTCTCTCTCTCTCTCTCTCTCTCTCTCTCGCAAAATAATCACCAAACTATATCCATATATAGTATGCGTTACATGCAGCCATGCATTAAATCCTCATCAGGCTTAATAACAAAACAGCAAAACAGTCTCTGGATTTCACCAGACTTCAGGAAGAAGAAGAAGAAGAAGAAGAAGAAGAAGAAGAAGAAGAAGAAGAAGAAGAAGAAGAAGAGGAGGAGGAGGAGGAGGAGGAGGAGGCGGCATCACTCAATGCAGAGAGCTCCTCCTCTAAGGCGTTTATCTTCATTTCGCCTTAACTCCCAAAGACGTTTTGTTCCTTGCCAATGGAAGGAAAGAAGGAAGGAAGAAAGAAAGAGAGGATCCCGCCCTCCGTCATCCACAGAAGGCACATGATAGATGTACACGGGGAGCTGTCACTCGAGCTTTCTCGTAGATGACATACGGTTGATGTATGATCGCGTAGTCAAATGAGACTAGATTGATAGTTCGTCGGGATAAAGATTTGTGAACCGAGAGGCTGATGAGAAAGGATTCTTTGAAGGTCTACGTGTTTTTTTTATTTATTTATTTATTTATGGAATTATAGAGGTCATATATGTGGATATGCACGCTTGGAAACGTAGAGAGTTGCAGTGAGAACTGACGGACGGTATCGATACTAATATTAATCTTTATACAGAATCCGGGTACACCTCATATGAAATATGTAGTTCATAAAAAATGTCGAATGAAGAAAAGAAAAAAAGACCCTTTAAACAAAATATAAGATTGATGTCGGAATGTCTACGTGATTTATCGTTTCATTAAATCACCTGATTTTCCCATAGTCCTGTTATGCATAGTTTAAAAATAAACATGACTTAGTGAAAGAAACGATTCATCAAATTTACCGAAAATTTATTTTGTAATATCCCATTGTTTTGCTCATTCGGTACCTGGGCGCATGTATTTATATTCAAGCATATGGATAAATCTTAATAATTCACTTAATCATTGAGAAGAAAGCAAAATTACAATACAAATTACGAACAAAGTTATTCAATTCAACATTTTTTATATATTTTGTAATTCTGAAAAGGAATATCACGTAAAATATTTTCTTATATTTTAACACATTAAAAA
>NC_089758.1:28636733-28701733 GCF_040412425.1 Macrobrachium rosenbergii
GACATAAAAATTATACACACAGACAAAATCCGGAAGAGTTCCTGGGTCAGCTGGAAATATTCATAAACCAAGCGGGCCACCTATGAAAAAAAAAAAAAAGTTTCGACACTGAAGCCAAAAAAAAAAAAAAAATGGTAACCGAAAATATCGTTATTTTTTTTTCTAGCTCGTCACCATTGTTATCCGTTTATCGAATAAAGCTGGAATTAATATAATGCAGCTACCCTTTCCTTTTCTAATACTGAGTAACATAGAAAGGCTGTTTTCATTAATGTCAGTTTCGTGAAACATTTACATTAGTTTTGTTTAATTCAAACTATATTCCCCGAATGCCTTAACCTGAAAAGAAATGAAAAAATATAAACAAATGTTTTAAAACACGCTTTTATTAAAATGTACTAAAAAGTAAATAATTTTTTTTTACACACACCAGGATTTTATTACAATTAATCATGTCTACAAAAATAAAAGAGTTGGCGCCAAATAGGGAAAGAATTGCTACATGAAGAGAAATATATATATATTTTTAATTTCCTGTAGCATTTATATATATTTTTTTTTATTTCTTGTAGCATTTCCTTCCATGCATGGCGCCCGCGTTTTTATTTTTGTAGACAATTAATTGTAAGAAAATCCTGTTGTGTCTCAAAAAATTGTTATTTACTTTTGGTGCATTTTAATGAAAGCGTGTTTTAAATTTTTTTTTTTTTATTTTATACTCTAGTTTTGACAGATGTTGTAACGTGAAATTGAACGCGATATCCTGCCGAGGCAAAGAAGGCTTGGAAAACCCGTAGAGTTATTAACTTATTCTAGACGGTATGAAAAATCCGAAGAGTTTTATACAAATCCTGAGATGCAGGTAGAGGTCAATGTAAGGTCACTAGAGGTCACTACTGACCTCCTGGTCATGTAAGGGTGCACTGTCACCTGGACTGCGTAACCAAGCAAAATTTAAAGTCCATCGGACGTAGGGAACAGGCCGAAAATAGGGGTACAAGTTATGACCCAAACAGACAGACAGACAGACAGACAGAGAAGTAAAGTTAAATAAAAGCATGTAAAAAAAAAAAACACTAACTTCCCTCAGATCCTTTAGACTCATCAGGAAATGAATGGCGAGAAAACTCATTAAAACATAAAAGAACAAAATCTCTTGTTTGTTTTGCTGGCCTTTCGATCCCAAACACAACGTGAAGTAGATAAATGATGACGGAACGGGATAGGGTGTTGATTAATGCTTAGTGGCAAAGGGGTTCGGAAAAGGTTGAGGGCTTGTGATTATGATTTAGAGCTTCGTGGGGATTCATGGGTCCAGGGGTTTTATCTTGATACTTTTTATTATAGCTTTTTGCTCTGATTTCACGGCATTAAGGAATTATTATTTTTTATTGTGATTGCTGGTGATATAATGAATTATTATTATTATTATTATTATTATTATTATTATTATTATTATTATTATTATTCAGAAGATGAACCCTATTCATATGTTGGGGCCATTGACTTAAAATTCAAGCTCCCGAAGAACATGGTGTTTAAATGAAAGCAGTAACAGAATATAATTAGAAATACAGAAAGAAGAGCTCACTTATTAAAAATGGAAAAAAAAATTAATAAATAAACAGATAAAAATGCACCAAAAAGTTTTATGTCACATCTTGAAATATCTGAGGCGAGGCTCACATTAATTGGCTGTATCTTCATAGCTTTTGGTTATGAATCGCATGTGAAACAATATTGCTGCTCAATGACAGAATCATAAGTTCGAACCCAGTCCCCTCTAATAATATCCTAAATCGTATTATCTCACTCCAAGCAACATGTTTTCTGAATTACAAAATTATTGCTCTTTTGCTAAAAACGAGACCATCCAATATTGATTTTCGTAAGTTGGCTGAAGCTAAATCGAAATCTATTGCAAGATGAATATTCATTTTTGGCGGCACGATTGAGGCCCTGGGGGATTACTTATCGATTGTTCCATAAGTAAAGAATATTACTGCTATAATGCTATAATTCCTGTGATTAAAATCTCCCGCCTAGTAACTCTCATAAGTGAGATATTACTCTCAATGACATGTAATAAAGGATTGTGGATGATTTCTCCGAAGACCGTCTGTTCAATAACAGACCAAGACGTGCTGTCCATTATTTGAGGTCGATATTAAATGTTATCAGATTTTCATTAGCGGTTTAGAATTCCTGTGTCCACTAATATATGTTCTTCATTCGCCATTATTTTTTATCTTTGTTAAGATTTATAATCTTTTGTTAAGCGATTATTGCATATTTATAATTATATATATATATATATATATATATATATATATATATATATATATATATATATATATATATATATATATATATACATACACATGTGTATGTAAATATATATATATATATATATATATATATATATATATATATATATATATATATATATATATATATATATATATATATATATATATATATATATATATGTGTGTGTATATGTACATACATATATGTATGTGTATATATATACATATACATATATATAATATATTTATATATACATATACATATATATATATATATATATATATATATATATATATATATATATATATATAATTATAAATATGCAATAATGCATGCGTAAAAATATTAACTATGAATTTGGCATGAGTATTAAACTGTTTTTATCATGGTCTTCATCTCTCTTTCGAAATGTCTGTACCAAATAATTGCTTGCCAGTCACTGAAATCAACGTTACCAGTAGCAGCGATCCGGTTGACAAAATAAATGTACTTTTCATGTTATTTTGCATTTCAGTAGTTTTGTTGAGGTTGCATATTTTTTTTCATGTCTGAAAACTCGATTTGAATTATTAATTGCTATGTATGTTTGACATGTGACGTATTTATTAAGCTTTTTGTCTCACTTCCAATACACATCTTCACATTTATTTTTTTTTATCATTTTTGTAGTATACTGCCCTGTACGTATAAATATCACGGACTTAGTTAAAAAAAAAATACGATAAAAGCCAAGATTTGTTTATAGGTAATACTTGACACTTTATGAATGAATAATATTAAATTGAAATACATATAAAAAAATAAAAATAACATATTTCAATAAAATCCCTCTACGACGCTTCACACAAGAATGGATAACACTAGACAAAAAGAGCGACGAATAACCTCCTTTCTCATAGCAAAACCTTCCCTTTAAAGAGGGAGTAATCCTGCCTCCTATTGCTTACGGTTGTAGGCCAAGTCCAAAGGACTCCCTCGCGAGCCGTAAAGGCGTTAAGGGTGTTAAAGTAAGCTGGAAAATGAGCCTTGTGTCCAGCCCCTCCATCTACGGACGCCGAGGTCTGACCTGAATGGCATTAACGAGACGGCTTTACGGCCTTACATGGTCTTCCGTCCAGTCATTATCAAATTAACTCTCTCTTTTTATTCTTTTCCCTATTTGCTTTAACGGGGATTTATGCGAGGTGAGGCAGCTACGGATAAATAAGCTATTTCTTTTTGTGTTAACATGTTATTTTTTTGAATGAGTAACTGTAATCTGGATTTATGTCTTGAGGCTAATGCAGAGTTACTTCCAAAGGTCTTGGGGGTGCTTCAGAATCATTCAGTGCCATGGACGAATTGTGTTAAGGGGAGTGAGTGATAACTCATGCTTATAATGTATTAATATTATAAAGATATACCTAAACAATAAACTAAAAGTTTGATGGTACTGGCGCGTTGCTACTTAACTACTTACAAAAGTGTAAATATCCGAAAATATACATTTTGAAAGGACAAATAAGTTTATTTTCAAATTGAGGAATGAGATATATAGGTTCATTTCCGCATAGGCTAAGGCAACACGTATCCTTAAAAACACATACCCAGTTAGACTGTTATTCTTTATATGGGAACTAAACATTTTAAAAATGTAACATACTGACGCGACCTATTGATTAGCCTAACAGTAGCTATAGATTACTTGAATAAAATAGCAATTTCTAGTTCAGAAAGTGAACGTAAGCTTACGTCTTTGAAAAAAATAATACCTGTTAAATTATATATTACATGCTTAAAAAACGATCTTTCAAATTGAGCATTCATCTGTACTTAACCCAGCGGAGCTCCGACACTTTTACAAAATTGATATATAATTCAACAGTCCATCTAAAAACAAACACGCCAAACTCCACCACACAAACCCGAACGCAAACGGAGCGAACCCGAGCCGGAGTCTTGCAAGCAGAAACAAACAGACCGACGGAGATTCCTTCGTGAGTCAAACTAGTGTAGCGGAACCGTCGCACAGGTGTCGGAGTAGCGACAGAGCGTTGCATTCCCCGAAGTAACTTCGCCGTGTTATTGACTCTGTAATGGAGATGAGCTTACTGCTCGCTCGTCCTTCCGAGCTGCTGCTGCTGCTGCTGCGACCTTCTAAGCGGGCGAACGAGGGATAGGGAAATTCTTGCAAGTTCTTGATTGCATGACGTCAGGTCGCGGTAACGGTAAAGGATGGTGACTCTCCCTCTCTCCCTCCCTCCCTTGCGGGAGTATGCAGCGTTGTGTGTGTGTGTGTGTGTGTTCAAGTCATGGAAGGAGTTTGCTCATTCCGAAGGAAAGTGCAAAGGAGCTAGATTTTAGGATATTTATCATAAGTTTGTCTCCCCTTCTCTGTTTCCATTTGCCTGCCTATAACTTTTAATTAGGAGGAAATAAGAAACACACTATGGCTGGCATTGAAGGCTTTTGTGGATTTGGGAAAGAGAGGAAACGGCATTCATAATATTTTCCTGAAACAGGTGACTGGGATTTGTTGTGGTAGAATGGAAAAAAAAAATCTTGTACGTGTTCCGTAAGAAATCTTGCGATAAAATGATAAAACTGAGGATTTAAGTTTCTGTGGCAATATATGATGGAAATTAGTTTATACCAACGAGACTGATTATTAATTTCATGGAAGAGTTCTTGTACAAAAAAATGTCATCATCACAGTAACAAGTTTTTGCGTAAATCTTCATAATGTCAGCATTATTCAGTGATCATCTTTTCCAAAAAGTCGTAAAATTTAGTTAAATTTATCTTGACAATTATCCCATACTATATATATCTAAGAATTTTAGCATGATTTAGTATAGCTTATGAGCCTTTAATGATTATAAAATCAAACAAACGAAGCACATGTAGGCTTCGAGTGTCAGATTATTCCTATCTCACTGTAAATAAGAACTGACATTCCGTTTGCACGCAAGCGAAAGCAGCAGGCACTTAGAGCCAATTTAATTCGAGCTGTAAATGAAATGGGTGCTCTCATCACTTTCATATTAATTAATTAAAGTCCTCCATACAAAAAAATATATATATATAGATATATAAAGCATTTTCCCGAGCTCTTTGTTACTGACATTACTCAGCTTCGCAGTATTCCAATAAAGTTGAAGGCCACTACAGCGGGTTATTTGCATCCAGTTTAGGAATACGTAATTAATGCTTTGGTTTTTAAGTCTCGTTGTGGCTGTCTTTAACCGGACGAGGCTCTTCAGGTCACTGAGATATGATTTCAGTTTCGAATCTGATTAGTGTTACTTAATTCCTTATATCAGAATATCTATATATATATATATATAGGGTGAAAATGATTCCCTGAATTAATTAATCACTGGCTGCCAGACGAGGGAGGAATAAATACGTGATAATATATATATATATATATATATATATATATATATATATATATATATATATATATGTGTGTGTGTGTGTGTGTGTGTGTGTGTGTGTGTGTGTGTTTGTGTGTGTGTGTGTATTTGTGTATATATATGCATATTTGTGTATACACGTATAATGTATATATAATATATATATATATGTATATATATTATACATAAATTTTATGTGTGGATTAGACAGTGGAAGCGACAAAAACTCATGAAAAGAATGTAAGGCAGATATGCAGAAGAACCCGGAGAAACATTAAAAAAATTTTATTTTTTGCGAAAAGTCTGATCCATGTAAATTATTGTCTCAGCCTCGGCGCTGTAAAAACCGGGAAGGAGAAATAAGAGCACTCACTATCTCACTCACTGCGGGCGTAAATCTTCAGAGATTTGGAGCATCCGATGTTTTATCCCTCGTCTTGACATGTGCATAAATTCGCGTGGAATCCCGTTTCCAATTATTTTTATCTAGCTGTGATTGTCATTTCAATTTGCTTAGGCTTCCACAATTATTTTTTCTATAACATTCTCTGCGGGAGTTGGAGTCTTCTTTGTTTTTCAGGTTCATAGGAGGAGGTCAGTAATGATAAGTTAATTATGTGTGCGGTCTGTTTAATAAAACAAGGTCGTATCTGTTGGGTCGAAATGTTTTCTTAAGCCAACCTCCCTCACCAGACACCCCAACCCAAACCCGTTTATGTGTCTCAGTTAAAATGTAATCAGTATTGAAAGTTAATATTAATGGTTTGAAGTTCAAAAACACGTTACGTTAGAGACAGACACAGAGAGGAGAGACAAATTCAAATATCATTAAATATCATT
Source organism: Macrobrachium rosenbergii (assembly GCF_040412425.1). NCBI lineage: Eukaryota > Metazoa > Arthropoda > Malacostraca > Decapoda > Palaemonidae > Macrobrachium > Macrobrachium rosenbergii. The sequence goes on from NC_089758.1 coordinate 28,643,282, forward strand.
AAATATCATTAAAATCCCGTTGGTATATAACAAAGTCCCTCTCATCGGCGATGAGGAATGTTCTTGAAGGAGCATTAACTCCTTATATGACTTGAACACACACACACACACACACACAACGTTCCATACTCCTGCAAGGGAGGTGGGGAAGGGAGAAAGAGACGCAACATCCTTTACCGTCACCGCGACCTGACGTCATGCAATCAAGAACTTGCAAGAATTTCCCTATCCCTCGTTCGCCCGCTTAGAAGGTCGCAGCAGCAGCAGCAGCAGCTCGGAAGGACGAGCGAGCAGTAAGCTCATCTCCATTACAGAGTCAATAACACGGCGAAGTTACTTCGGGGAATGCAACGCTCTGTCGCTACTCCGACACCTGTGCGACGGTTCCGCTACACTAGTTTGACTCACGAAGGAATCTCCGTCGGTCTGTTTGTTTCTGCTTGCGAGACTCCGGCTCGGGTTCGCTCCGTTTGCGTTCGGGTTTGTGTGGTGGAGTTTGGCGTGTTTGTTTTTAGATGGAATGTCGAATTATATATCAATTTTGTAAAGGTGTCGGATCTCCACTGGGTTAAGTACAGATGAGCGGTCAATTTGAAAGGTTGTTTTCTAGATATGCAATATATAATTTGACGTTTTTTGTTTAAGGACGTAAGTTTACATTCACTTTCTAAACCAGAAATTGCTATTTTATTCAAGCACTCTTTAGCTCCTATAAGACTAATCAATAGGTCGCTTCAGTATGTTACATTTTTTTAAATGTTTAGTTCCCAAATAAAAATAAAAAACAATCAATTTAAGCGTGTGTTTTTATGGATAGATGTTGCCTTAGCCTATGCGGAAATGAACCTATGCATCTCATTTCTTATTCTGAAAATAATTTTTTTTTTCAAAAATGACATTTTCGGATATTTATACCATAAAACATTTTTTAAAATATACCTTTATTATATTAATGCATTATAAGCAGGAGCTTTCACTCACTCCCCTTAACTCAGTTCATCAATGTGACCGGATTAGTCTGAAACACCCAAAAGACCTTTGGGAGTAACTTTGCATTAGCCTGAAAACAAAAATCCAGATTACAGTTTCTCTCTTTCAAAAAAAACGAAAATTACTTATTTACAAATTAGCTTATTTATCCCTAGCTACCACACCTCGCATAAATCCACGTTAAGGCAAATAGAAAGAACAAGGGGAAAAGAATAAAAAGAGAGAGAGAGAGATAGAGTTCATTTGATAATGACTGGATGGAAGACCATGTAAGGTCGTAAAGCCGTCTCGTTAATGCCATTCAGGTCAGACCTCGGCGTCCGTAGATGGAGGGACTGGACACAAGGCTCATTTTCCAGCTTACTTTAACACCATTAACGCCTTTCCGGCTCGCGAGGGAGTCCTTTGGACTTGGCCTACAACCGTAAGCAATAGGAGGCAGGATTACTCTCTCTTTAAAGGGAAGGTTTTGCTGTGGGAAAGGAGGTTCTTTATCTATTATCTAGTGTCATCCATTCTTGTATGAAGCGTCGCAGAGGGATTTCACTGAAATATGTTTTTATTATCTATTTTTGTAAAAGTTTATTTAACTGCGAAAACGTATCGAGTTTCAGTTTAATATTGCTCATTCATAATGTGGCAAGTATTGCCTAAAAACAAAATGTCTCGATTTTATCATATTTTTTTTTATCTAAGTCCGTGATATTTATACGTACAGCGCAGTATACTATAAAAATGATAAAGAAAATAAATGTGAAGATATGGATTGGAAGTGACACACACAAAAAAAATCTTAATAAATACTTCACATGTCAGACAGACAGCAATTAATAATTCAAATTTAGTTTTCAGGCATGAACAAAAGAAAAAATATGCAACCTCCGCAAGACTATTGAAATATAAAATAACATGAAAAGTAAATTGTTGTTAACCGGAGAGTTGGCAACTGCAACGTTGATTTCAGTGACTGGCAAGCAATTATTTGGTACAGACATATCGAAACAGAGATGGAGACTATGATTAAAGCAATTTAATACGTATGCCATACCCACAGTTGTTATTTTTTCTCACGCACATATATATATATATATATATATATATATATATATATATATATATATATATATATATATATATATATATATATATATTATATATATATATATACATATATATATACATATATATATATATATATATATATATATATATATATATATATATATATATATATATATATATATACATATATCTATCTATATGTACAATATGCAATAATTGTTTAACAAAATATTATAAATCTTAACAAAGTTAAAAAGTAGAGAATGAAAAACATATATTAGTAAACATAGCTACTCTAAACCACTAATGAAAATCAGATAACATGAATATCGACCTCAAATAATGGACATCACATCTTGGTCGGTTACTGAAATGACACTCTTCGGAGAAATCATCCTTAATATTTGATTAAAGGTCATAAAGAATAATATTTCACTTATGAAAGGTACCAGGTAGATTTTAATAAAAGAAATTATAGCATTGCAGCAGTAATCGTCATTACTTATGAAACAATCGATAAGTAATTCTCCAGGGCCTCAATCGTGCTGCCAAAATGAATATTTATCTTGCAATAGATTTCAATTTAGCTTCAGTCAACGTACGAAAATCAATATTGGATGGTCTCGTTTTTCAGTGCGTAGGGTCGTTATTTGTGTAATTCAGAAAATATGTTACTGCGAACGAAATAATGCGATTTAGGATATTATTAAAGGGAATGGGATTCGAAAGTAAGATTCAGTCACAGAGCAAGCAATATTATATCACAAATGATTTCTAACCAAAAGCTATGTAGGGTTAGACAAGTGCTGTGAATATCGTCTAAGATATTCCACAGGGTCACATAAAAATTTTAATTGTATTTTTATCTTTCTATTTATTAATTTGTTTATTCTTTTTTAATAAGTAATCTCCCCTTTCTGTATTTCCCATTACCTTCTACGACTTCTTTCTAATGAACACCAAATTCTTTGGAAGCTTGAAATTTCAAGTTAATGGCCCCTATGGTGGATTTGTCCCATGTGAATAGGGTTCATCTTCTGAATAATAATAATAATAATAATAATAATAATAATAATAATAATAATAATATAATAATAATAATGATAATTCCTTAATCCTCAGAAAACAGAAAAAAGCTATAATAAAAAGTATCAAAATAAAACTCCTGTTCCCATAAATCCCCTCCAAGCTCTAAATCATAATCAGAAGCCCTCAATCTTTCCCGAACCCTTTGGCACTAAGCATTAATCAACACCCTATCCCGTTCCATCATCATTTATCTACCTCACGTCCTGTTTGGGATCGAAAGGCCACCAAAACAAACACGTTTTTGTTCTTCATTTTTAATGAGTTTTCTCGCCTTTTGTTTCCAGGTATGTCTAAATGGTCTGAGGAAAATTGGTGTTTTTGAAATTTTTTTTTTCAGGTTAAGGCATTCGGGGAATATAGTTTGAATTAAAGAAAACTAATGTAAATGTTTCATGAAATTGACGTCAATGAAAACAGGCTTTTCTGTGTGACTTATTCAGTATTAGAAAAGGAAATGGTAGCTGCATTATATATAATTCCAGCTTTATTCCATAAACGGATGACATTGTTGACTCGTAAAGCGATGTAATAAAGTACTGAGAACGCATAAATCTCAGTAGGTTAAAAAAAAAAATCTTATATGCTGAGCTAGAAAAAAGAAATAACGATATTTGCGGTTACAATTTGAGAAAGCCTGCACTGTTTTTTTTTTTTCTTCTTCTTCTTCAGCGTCGAAACTTTTTTTTTTATAGGTGGCCCGCTTGGTTTATATTTACTGCTGACCCAGGAACTCCTCCGGATTTTGTCGGCGTATATAATTTTTATGTCAGACAGAAATACTGGTAAAATATCCAAACGATATATTACAACTCCTTGCAACAATTTTAGAATAAAAAAGAACATATTTCATAACAACGTAGTTAAGATAAAAACTTTTAATGAATTTAAAGTACCCGTCAAGATAGAAAGTACTCGTCAAGATAACAAGAAAGGCGACATAATCCAGAGTAAAATTGCGCATCTCATTCGAAGGAAATGTCAGCTGATATGACTTAAAAAGGAACCTTGATAAATCAACACTGACTGGTAAGATGGGTGATAAAGAGGCAGGAGAGGGAAAACGGGTAAAAGATTCATTACGGATGATAAGAGAGAGAGAGAGAGAGAGAGAGAGAGAGAGAGAGAGAGAGAGAGAGAGAGAGAGAGAGAGAGGTTCAAACAGTAATGCATTGACCAAGATAGTGTTCAGATTTTGTTCAGTGCTAGATATAAAGAATTGATTTTTTTTACCTATAGTGTTTATGTTTACAAATAATTGGTACACTTTATTATTGAAAAAAAGTAAAATTGCGATTAGTAATTCATTAAATGTCCCCAGCGGTATTGGAGTGTATAATCAGATTAATCTGGGCTGTTTTCAAGCTGTTGTTTGTTCAGCAAATTATTTATGCGGAAATGATGTTTTTATTTAGGTTATAAAAGCTGTTTGAGTATTAGAGAAAAACCATAAAATTGCACCATTAGTAAAATGATTATGTTTCCCATTCAGCAAATTGACTGAGAGTTACATAATGCTTTACCTCAACATGTCACTCGGAAGTTGCCCATTTCATATCAGCCATTATCTTAGAGATAATGCTTCCCAGACACTGAAGTCCCGCAGTTTATCTTAACTTCTCTTATCGGGTTACGATATATTGTTTGGGACAGAGATGTGACAGGGAACTGGATGCCAAAGTTACGCAATGCAAAGGCTGATGGTTCAAAGGAGATGACTACACTATTGCAGCATAAGTTTAGAGTTAGTATACAAACGCAGAGAGAGAGAGAGAGAGAGAGAGAGAGAGAGAGAGAGAGAGTGAGAGAGATCCGTGCACACCTGGATACTCTGATTCATACATACATGCATATACACACATAACCTGACATTCATTCAAGCAAGTGTACATGCATATATGTATTCATTTATGTGTGATGATGTACGCTTAAGGAGAAGTGGTCAATTTCGGTAATGAAAATGTATGATTCATATATGCTTTTTCTATGTTGATTTTGACCGTGGCTGTATTAAAATATATATCTCAGAGAATGAAATTTCACAAAGTTAATTGATAGCACAAGTCCGAAAACTAGTTTTTCTCCTGTCAGCAACTAATAAATTAGAGAGAGAGAGAGAGAGAGAGAGAGGCAAACTATCCTTTCCTCTGTCGGTGACTAATAAATAAATTGAATCCGTGCTACCTTTGGGAAGAGAGAGAGAGAGAGAGAGAGAGAGAGAGAGAGAGAGAGAGAGAGAGAGAGAGAGAGAGAGAGACTAAAACTATTCATTCTTCTGTCAGTGACTAATAAATAAACTGAATCCATGCTACATTTGAACAGAGAGAGAGAGAGAGAGAGAGACCTTTCCTCTCCCAACGATTAATAAATGGATTAAATCCATACTACATTTGAAGAGAGAGAGAGAGAGAGAGAGAGAGAGAGAGAGAGAGAGAGAGAGTGGACCAAAACCGAAACCCAATAAAAGAAATACAATCTGTCGACGTGTAGGAAGCTTCGGGATGTGCAGCATCGCCCCTCCCTCCCCCTCCCTTTGTATCAGGATAAATTCCCCTGGAATCCCGCTCCCTGTCATCTGGGTGCAATTGTTATTTCCATTAGCAAAGGCTCCCACTGCCTTTTATCTCCATCCTCTACAACAGCCATTGTCAATCGTCCTATTTCAGGCGGATTGGAATAAAATGACGCCTCAGCCAAAATCCCTTTCGTTTATTTTCAGGAATTGACGAAAAACTAAATCTGTGGCGTTTGCCCACTTGCATGTGCTTTGTTGGTTTATTTTTAGTTAACAGAGTAGCAGATACATAATACCCTGTGTCACCTTTCTCTCTGACTGGTTACCAGCTTGTTCTTTTATATATTTGTCTCTCTGTGTATATGTATATATATATATATATATATATATATATATATATATATATATATATATATATATATATATATATTTTATAAATACATACACATACATACATACATAATTTTCTCCCAGTTACATTGTTCATAATATTTCAAGCCCATCGTTTTACAAGAGGATATAGAACGAGCTTTAACCCCTGCATCAATTAGAAACAAACTTAAAATGATATGAAATTGCTGCATCCATTTACTCAAGACTTATCCAGGTTCTTCTCGTAAACAGACAGCAAATCCCCACAAATTCTCATGGCTAACGTAAGCAGTTTACGAGACCATCTGGGCGCGCATAAAATATATCCCATAACCTATAACACCATATGGGCCACCCTCCCTCAGCTGTCCTGCACTTGACAACGAAGTCGATCTTTCCATAAAATAATCAATCGCCTGACGTATCGAAGACCCATATCTGGCAAGGAGCTTCTCAGAGACCTCTAAACTCCTAGTCGATATAAAACCTGAAGAGAGAAGGAAAGAAAGAAAGAAAGTGAGAAACTTAAATGAAGGTGTTGGGTGAGCCTTACTAAGGTCCTGTAAGTCTAGTGGTAATGCATTAATAGTTTTTTCTGTTTTATTCTTGAGTAGGCCGTGATTTTTTTTTTACTGACTTTTTTTTCCCATGTCTGATTTCATCAGTTTTTTTTCTATTCATTACTGTTTTTCAGTTTCCAGTATCTTTCACAAGATTACAGACGACCCGTCGATACATTGGAGTTTATTTTCAAGGGTCCATTCACAATTAATTACTTAACAGCCAGTCATCTTTTTTTCTCTTACTCAAGATAATAAGACAGATGTAAATGAATATATTGTTCCCATTTTGATAACATTGCAAATGTGTGGACGCTGAAGGTTTCTTAAGCTGCAATTCATCTTGCACAACGGGCGGGAAATTAATATCGCCATTCTCTGTTGCATACTTGGACGCAATCCCTTGACATGTAGTGGGGCATGGCATCGCATTTAATGGTGTTTGCTCCCTTTGCGATATTCCTCCCTCTGTCCTTGATATTCCTCAGTCGGGAGCAATATGGAGCCTTAATGTGAAGGTCATCTTAATGGGCACGCATGTTTTGCTGGGGCATGAAATCCGTAACCGCGAGTCGTTTCAATTCCGGCTGGTCTGAATGACTACTTGAGCCATTCATCGGGTTATGAGGCAAGGGTAAGTCAATTGTTGTTGTAAACCAACCGTTAATAACAGACAAAGACGAAAGAGAGAGAGAGAGAGAGAGAGAGAGAGAGAGAGAGAGCTCAGACGTAATGTTAATAGAGTAATCGACCCAGAAGGTCTATAGCACTCCTGATGCCGTTCCGAGATTAGCGGGAGTAGCTCCTCTGATTCAGTTCCGAGAATTTGTCTTAACATGTTTTGTTAGAGGCGCTAGAACTCTCGAGACATCCCCGTGGGGTTGGTGAAAGCATCTTCGCAGAAAACGTACTTGTGTGTGAGATTTGGCTAAAATAATTAGAAGAGGAGAGGTTATTACTGTGGCTTACGAAGTATGTTCGTTTTGCTTTATTTTTCGGGCACGTTAAGTATCCTGAAAGACTATTTAACTTACCCCTTGACCAGTTCTTTATTTCTCCTTCCTTCCTTCCTTCCTCCTCCTCCTTCTTCTTCTTCTTCTTCTTCTTCTTCTTCTTCTTCTTCTTCTTCTTCTTCTTCTTCTTCTTACAGTAGGATAAATAATTAATGTATAACCTACACAAATGGAATTCTAGATAATGATGATAAATATGATGCAAAAAGCATTTATATTGTGATGAAGTAGTTTATTTCTTCGTAACTAATGACATTCTCATTTTAGAAGTTAAGGTTAATAGCTACTTCTACGACATTTCTGCTCTGATCCTATATGGCTCAGCTACGAAGAAATACTGCGCATAACTATAATTACTACGTTATAGACGATCCTAATCATCTGCCACATATTGCTAAAACCACGAAACAAGAATTTAACTTCCTCTCGTGAAACCGGCAAGATATTCTCTCAGGTGCTTGATTTTCTCTCAGGTGCTTATGACGTCGTAAGCGGTTCATAGGACCCCCTAAGAACCATAAAACTATCGTAAATTCCATAAAGATTCTCATGGCCAGCCTCAGCTGTTCTGCCTTTGACAACGATGGCCGTATTCCATTAAAAAAAAAAATCCAAGGTACTAAAGCATCAAATTGCCGTTTTCTGCAAGGTGTTTTAAATAATTGTAAAGGTTAGCCTACTCATCCATCAGTACTTGATATGTCATGAAGATGTCATCAAACTGATAATTGAACAGAAACAGTACAATTAAGGTAAAAAAAAAAAAGGCTGGATTGTAAATAATGAGTGATCTTGCAACACATTTGATTGATGATGGTTATAATGAAATTTGAGTTCATCTTCGTAAATTTTTAATAAGAAAGATCATTGATGGTTCTAAAAATTCTGTTCATAACGTTTTGCTGTTAATCCATTGTTGATGTTATCTTTTCAGATATGTTTTTATAGTTCAAAGCTAGGAAGGGACTGTGACTAATGAATGAATGAACGATTATGTGCTAATTTTTATTATTAACGTAATTTTCCTATTGAAATAGTAATCATAATCATAATGTTATAGTTGCCGTTATTATGTCTGGAGGTTTTATTACCGTGCCTTGTCAGCTGATGGGTCAACTGTGCTTCCCATTTTTTAAGTGTAGATTGCCAGAGCGCGATAATGAAACCTTCAGATGTGTTGCCAGTAGGTATAATAATATGAGTAAAACTTATAATTTTTTTTTATGATAGTGAACTCACGCTGTTTCAGTGGGAATTTAACTACAATGATTTACTATTCCCCAAAATCAATCAGTGACTTTTGTTATATTTACCTGGTTGTAATTTACCTTAATTACCCTAACCTGTTCACCCTGAGGGCCAGCCAAACACGTTTACTCCCTTTCTAAAAACCTAAAAAACAAAGAATTAAAGTTGAAGTATCTGTGATATTCGGAAGCATTTCTCTTTCGAGAAAGCTAAACCTAAAAAGCAGTACAGTGACCTACATCCGAATGTCACTCATCGCCCTGTACAAACAAGACAGGACTGAATGATTCAGAGAACATTTTTCGAGGTGAAATTGTTAGCTCCTCAGAAATGACACCTACGATGGCAGATCTGTCACTTTGCCATTGATTTTTGGCAAGGAAAAAAAAGGGGGGTTGGAACTCGGCTAACATTTATTGTCTCACGATTCGTCCGTCCTGTCACTGATTATTTCGTCTAGTCCGCTACGTGTAACATACTTCCCATTACTCATCATGAAAAATATGGAATATGGTAATTTATGTGATGACCTTCGTAATTATTGAAATTCACAGGATGTAAGATCCACCGTAGAAAAAAAAGATAGCTTTGTTCAAGATGTGAATCTATACAACCAGTTGTTAATAAGCAAAACCACAAGGATAAATAACAGCATTGGATTTAATCCTCTTAAAGCAAGACTTTTCATTGACATTGATAAATTGAATCTTACTGATAAAATTAATCTTAAATTATTATTGATTGCATTTCCATATGCTACAAACCAAATAGTTCATCTTATTGATAAATTGAATCTTAAATTACTATTGATTGCCTTTCCATATACTACAGACTAAATAGTTCCTCTTATTGATAAATTGAATCTTAAATTATTATTGATTGCTTTCCATGTACCACAAACCAAATAGTCCATCTTATTGATAAAATTTATCTTAAATTATTATTGATTGCTTTCCATATACTACAAACTAAATAGTTCACCTTATTAATAGATTGAATCTTAAATTATTATTGATTGCCTTTCCATATACTACAGACTAAATAGTTCATCTTATTGATAAACTGAATATTAAATTCTTATTGATTGCTTTCCATATACTACAAATTAAATAGTTCATCTTATTGATGGATTGAATCTTAAATTATTATTGATTGCCTTTCCATAATATACTACAGACTAAACAGTTCATCTTATTGATAAATTGAATCTTAAATTATTATTGATTGCCTTTCCATATAGTTCATCTTATTGATAAATTGAATCTTAAATTATTATTGATTGCCTTTCCATATAGTTCATCTTATTGATAAATTGAATCTTAAATAATTATTGATTGCCTTTCCACATACTACAAACCAAATAGTTTATCTTATTGATAAATTAAATCTTAAATTATTATTGATTGACTTTCCATATATTACAAACAAAATAGTTCATCTTATTGATAAAATGAATCTTAAATTATTATTGATTGACTTTCCATATATTACAAACCAAATAGTTCATCTTATTGATAAAATGAATCTTAAATTATTATTGATTGCATTTCCATATACTACAAACCAAATAGTTCATCTTATTGATAAATTGAATCTTAAATTATTATTGATTGCCTTTCCATATACTACAGACTAAATTGTTCATCTTATTGATAAATTTAATCTTAAATTATTCTTGATTGCCTTTCCATATACTACAAACTAAATAGTTCATCTTATTGATAAATTGTATCTTAAATTATTATTGATTGTCTTTCCATATACTACTAAATAGTTCATCTTATTGATAAATTGAATCTTAAATTATTATTGATTGCATTTCCATACACTACAAACCAAATAGTTCATCTTATTGATAAATTGAATCTTAAATTATTATTTATTGACTTTCCGTATACTACAAACCAAATAGTTCATCTTATTCATAAATTGAATCTTAAATTATTAGTGATTGACTTTCCATATACTGCAGACTAAATAGTTCACCTTATTGATAAATTAAATCTTAAATCATTATTGACTGCCTTTCTATATGCTACAACCTAAGTAGTTCATTATTATTTACCTGTAAGAAAAGAAATATAAACAGGAGTTACTGTCTGTAAAACAATTGCAATGCAAAGAAAAGGAAATTCATGAAGATAGGATGTCAATAGAATCAAATAATATTACGAGAAACAGATTAAAGATAGAAATTCACGTACTGTTGGACGACAAAAACAAAAAATTGCTGTAAACTGAAATCTTTTCCTTAATAAAAGTGTAGCCATCATGGTGACAGAAACAAAATTGACAGGATTTTCAATTCAACCGTACAGTATTATGGAATTTTCAAATGGTAGAGGATTACCCTTGCCAAGTTTAAAAAGCAGAAATTTATACTGTGTATAAGTCACTTTTCCTACTGCAAAGCAAATATCAGGAAAAGAAATTTTCTTATGCAATACAAGCTTACATACATTTTCTGTATGCATATTTTTATAAAACGTTCATGATTTAGAATCATGAACTCCTTCATCAATCAAGAACCTGCTAAAAACTGCAAAAAGGAATTAACGGATCGTCTTACATATTCAATCAAAAACGTGATTCAATGTCAACAGCGCTCACTCGGTATTGCCTGACCTGGAGAAATTTGATAAAGTGACCAAAAACCGTGAAATGTAGTTACCCGCGTCACTACGCGACAAAGGAAAGCGCCCGTGCATGCCTCAGACACCAGATAAATAATTTCGCTAGAAATTGTTTGATAGATGCAGGCCGGTCTGCGAGGCATGATGGATGAACAGATCTGTGCCAGGAGGTTTGAAGTGTTCCGTCAGAGGTTCAGTGGTGGGCTGAATGGAATGCTGCATCGACTGGGTTGTTAGGTTTGTTGTGTATTCTTTTGACACATATATATATATATATATATATATATATATATATATATATATATATATATATATATATATATATATATATATATATATATATATATTATATATATATACATACATACATACATACATACATACATAGATACATGCGCACACACACACACATATATATATATATATATATATATATATATATATATATATATATGAGAAGGCCCATAAAACTATTTGAACGTTGCAGCCATATATTTCGAGCACTTCCTTCTGTGACTCTGTTCACTGGTAAAATATGGACAGATGAAATGTTACAGGAGTATATATATACAAAGCATATGTAGGTGTGGCATTAAGTCTCCGATGGTATGCAGGTGACCGTTCCCAAGAAGGAGGGAAATAAACAATTCCCTGGTGGTTTTTGGCCTCATTAACTCCTGTTTTGCGATTCGTCTAGTGGTCGTGTTTCCTGGAGCACCTGTTTGAGAAGAGGTTTAAGGATTAACCCGTCGATTTCATCCTCTTTCCAATGTCCTCCTGACAAGTTCATATTGTTGGTTTGATTGATGATAGCAGATTCCAGCATCTTTCTTTTGTACGGATGAAATCGACGGGTTAGTCCTTAAACCTCTTTTCAAACAGGTGCTCCAGGAAACACGACCACCAGACGAATCGCAAAATAGGAGTTAATGAAGCCAAAAATCACCAGGGAATTGTTTATTTCCCTCCTTCTTGGGAACGGTCGCCTGCATACCATCGAAGACTTAATGCCACACCTACATATGCTTTGTATATATACTCCTGTAAACATTTCATCTGTCCATATTTTACCAGTGAACAGGGGCACAGAAGGAAGTGCTCGAAATATATGGTTGCAACGTTCAAATAGTGTTTTATGGGCCTTCTCATATTCATATTACACTGTGGTATTACAGTAAAAGACATTCATGTGTATGTATATAGTATATATATATATATATATATATATATATATATATATATATATATATATATATATATATATATATATATATATATATATATGTGCATATATTCAAACATACTGGATTAACCATCTACTTTATACCCATCTATTATTCAAAATAATTAGTGCAGTATATATTTTTTAGTAAAAGCATTATATCTTAAACGGAAAAACAACATTTCAGAATCTTGACAGCACATTGCGTTAAAAATTCGTTAAGATCTACGACCAAGCCACGGCAGACAATTCCGTGAAAAAATCAGTAGCGTGAACGCGTTCACTCCGAAACTTACGAAGCCCCATATTTGCCGTTTCTTTTCCACGCTCCTTGCAAAAGAATGAAAAGAAAAAAGGACGCTACCTCTTCCTTTGCAGAGGCTGAGTGGGCCTCTCCTTCATTCTCCAAGGGCCAGAGAGTGACACAAGAGTCTTTCATGAGTGTAGGGGTCAAAGGATGTCGAGAATCACCGAGGCAAAGGCCGAGTGGCTAGGCGGATTGCGCCTGTAGGAATGGCACGGATTGCATGGATGGAAGGGAGAGAGGACAGTTGGATGGGAGTGGATGAGATTAAGAAAGGGGAAGGTGCGCGAGAAAACAAACTCCTCAGTCAACAGTGTCTTGACAATAAACTGGAAGAAGGGGAAGCGACGACTTCGGCCAGGGAGCTGGGTTTCAGGAGAGAAGGAAATGGACGTTTCCCGAGATTGATTTCTTGAAGATTCTTGCGTATCATATTTCGTATTTGGCGATACTAATGGTTTATTGGTCTTTCATTCTATTGTAAGTCTGTAATCGTGTAAGCTTTGGCAGTAGAATAGCGGTAACTCATTAATTTGTAAATTTTACGAACGGCGTTTTCATATAATGGTTTGATTATTATATTACTGGAGTTTTTATTTCTACACGATCATTGAAAGAAAATTTCTATTGGAAACTTTTATGTTCGCATTCACTTGCTTGATTAATTCCGGCAATGATTAGCCAACTTTCACTAGATGTACCTCGTAGGGGGTTAGTGCCGTCAGTGCATGAGCATTACTTAAGGTTCTTTGCATCGTCCCTTTGGCCACTAGCTGCAACCCCTATCGTTCCTTTTACTGTAACTCTTTTCATATTTTCTTTCTTCCATCTTACTTTCTACCCTCTAACATGGTGCAACTGCGAGGTTTTCCTCCTGTTACACCTTTCAAACCTTTTCGCTGCAAATTTCCTTTTCAGTGCTGAATGACCTCAGGTCTCAGTGGTTGGCCTTTAGCCCAAATTCTGTATTCAATTCAATTCACTAGATATACATTTACGAAAAGGGTTTTTTCCTTATGTAGAAAATGGTTTCTGATTGCAACAAATACCAGTTTCGTGTGTTGCATAACAAATTGCTAATATAATTTACTTCCCATTTACCGTTGAAAAGATGGTTAATTGCACTTCATATACCTTCTTGCATTGCCAAAATTAAGAAAGCATTAGGCTATTTACCTCAGAAAGAACATTCTCGATACATTTTCTTTTTAATACCATTGATAAAATCAAGTGACATGTCTGCTTCCTCATTTCATTGAAGACCTAGACGTATTCAATCCTCTTTGGTAATTGTCCTTTTCTTTACGTCATTCTCTGAGGTACTGTTGAACGGTTTGCCCAACTAATCCATTAAAAAAACTTTGAACATTCACATTAGCTAATCATTCATAATTACTCGTGTAGTGTAACATTAAGATTTCCATACGTGCGTGTTACGGAGAAAGAGATCAGCAGAAGAGATTCATAGCGGAAGACAATATTCTGATAAGATCAGCAGAGCCCAACTTCCTTTAAATTTCGTCGGGAGATTTGACTAAATCACATACGACCTTGATGGTCCCCACTTCCTCAAAGCACTTTTATGGCTTCTCATAAGAGTGAATTGTCGTTATGGGAGATGTAAAAACCTCTGGCTCCCAAAATGTGGCCGCCAGTTTGAGGGGAAAAGACATTTTACCTCGACCTTTACAGTAACGTTGCTTCGTGTCGAAAGACTTTGCTTTTGTGTTTGAAGGTCCTTTTTATGCTTTACTCTGATTCATGTTATATGCTATTTTTTTATTATTATTTCATTGTGTTGGAAGTGATCTGAATACTATTCCGTAATAGATTTTAACCATACTAGAATTGCAGTTGTAGGTGTATGTGTATTATGATCGTTTTCATATTCCTGGTGTCAAAATAGTAAAGCCACAGAATTGATATATACGACATTTTCGACCTTCAGCAGAACTTGTGGGCCGTAAGAAGCAAATGACAGAAAAGCACAACAGTTGTTATAGAAGAGCAAAAGATGGACGTTTTTAGGGAGAGACGATTCAGGGGGAAAAAAGGGGCTATGAAGCCAAGAAGCTGACTTGTGCTTACACGCCGGGGAAGTAGGGTAAGTGCCATTTTTTTTATGAGTATTAGCCATTCAGGAAGCCATGATTTAACTTCTAATCTTTTTCTGCGCATGCTCCGTGTATATTTATGCGTGTTAGCGTCTGGTTCGCCTCATATTTGTTTATTTACATTTTTCTGAACTGTGTATGTATTCGCATTAGGAGACTAATGATTACAATGCTTGCCTGCCTGCCTGCATGTCATTTACTCTCCCAGGAAATCAGGACAAACAGAGACTTTCTCCACAAAAAAAAAAAAAAAGAGTAAGAAATAAGACGCAGGGCAGCAGCCAGGAGATCTTTTGTTAGGAGGTCATCATTGAAGATACTGGAAACAATAGTGGGGAGGGAGAGGAAGAAAAAAAAAAATGGGGAGAGGGGGAAGAGTAATTAGCAAAGAACTTCGGGAGATTGTTTCCCTAAAGACAGAAATGGCTGGCGGTGGGTGATTAATTTCTCCGATCTGGATCGATGTAATGAATCTTTCCTTTCCTCGACTTTGTCGATTTCCTCGTTCTCCGCTTCTGTTTATCTTATGACGACAAGCTCTGTGGGTAAAAAGTAAACACAATGACTGAACCGATTTCCAAGTAATGGTTTTTTCGTAATGAGGACCCTTTGCCGTCTTCAGGTGACCGTATTTTCTTATAACCGTATCGCAGTTATTAAATACCTTTTCGTTCTCTCAACACATTGGGTAATAATTCTGATACCACATGGCCAACTGGTTTAATTTTTTATAAGCATTTTTCAATTCCGTCATATAGAGGACATTTTTATTAGTACTTACGTCTGAGACGGAAATTTTACTTTTTATTTCGTACATAATATAATCATGTTATGAATAGCTTTTTGTTGGGTGAGTCAGTAGAGCTGCGGACTGTCACTCGACGGGCCGGAGTTCAACTCCCCGGCCGGCTGATGAAGAGTTAGAGGAATTTATTTCTGGTGATAGAAATTCATTTCTCGCTATAATGTGGTTCGGATTCCACAATAAGCTGTAGGTCCCGTTGCTAAGTAACCAGTTGGTTCTTAGCCACGTAAAATAAGTCTAATCCTTCGGGCCAGCCCTACGAGAGCTGTTAATCACCTCAGTGGTCTAGTAAAACTAAGGTATACTCTCTCTCTCTCTCTCTGTCATATCTGTAAATGATTTATTAATGTGTTATTGCGCTATTACTTATATCTCTATTTCAGTATAATCAGTGACAGTCTTTTTCTTTATTATGAGCATCGTATTACACGTGGATTTGCTCCGAACTCTCTCTCTCTCTCTCTCTCTCTCTCTCTCTCTCTCTCTCTCTCTCTCTCTCTCTCTCTCTCTCTCTCTCTCTCTCTCTCTCTGTCGGTCTGTTGTAAAAATAATTCACGGCCGAAGTATGTAATAATAATAATAATAATAATAATAATAATAATAATGCGACGGTACAGGGACAGTAACGTCGGTTTTATTACTTTAATTACGTTTGGTTCATTATTTTTATCCTCATTATATCTTACATTGTAAAAAATATGAAAAAGCTTTACAATGTATCTATCTTTATAATTTTATGAAACATTTCAGAAGAATTTTCAATAAAGTCCAAATATACTCGCATTATATAGGTTTGTGAAGTAACCAGTAGTATCCCTTAGCAAGCAAAACAATAAAAAACATGCCTTCAATTGCCCTTTCAAAAGGAAATTAAATGCACCGACGAGCTCGACTTTTAATTCCATTCCGACACGCAACACCGCAGAGACCGAAATTAGAATTTGCCACAAGATTAGAAAGAAGGAAGAGTAGGAAAAAAAGGAGAAACATTCCATCATACAGAGTAAATGAAATGCTATTTCGGGACCTAGGAAGAAGGCTTTGGAATTAGCGCGTGGTGGTACACGCTGATGAATGAGAGATTTCTTTTCCCCGTTGTGAAGCAAATCGACTGTGTGTGTGTGTGTGTGTGTGTGTGTGTGTGTGTGTGCGTGTGTGCGTGTTATTTCGTTGCTGGATCAAAGTTCTGGGCCGGAGTTTGACACGTGTGGTTAGTTAATCACGGTTTTGCTAAAACGGGGTCTTTCCGAAGCCGATGACATTGTCTCCCCCCAGCCCCCCCTCCTCCCAAAAGGGAAATTTAGTTAGAGAGATACTTAAAAAAAAAAGCGATGATTGCTTGTAATGGAACATACGTTATTTCCTTGTTAAGTAGTGAATCGTAAAAGTAAAAAAGAAAAGGTCTGGAATAGGCTGGTCTGCGGGCTTGCCATGTGACCTTGTCTCTCTCTCTCTCTCTCTCTCTCTCTCTCTCTCTCTCTCTCTCTCTCTCTCTCTTTATATATATATATATATATATATATATATATATATATATATATATATATATATATATATATATATATGTACATACACATATTCTTACCAGAGAAATTCCATTGGCTCACTGTTGAAATGAGCGAGAAATACATCGAAGTCTTGCAACACTTTTGCACTGTGTTTGACTGTTTGATTCTCTCTCTCTCTCCCCTCTCTCTCTCTCTCTCTCTCTCTCTCTCTCTCTCTCTCTCTCCAGAAAGAGAGAGAGAGAGAATCAGACAGCCAAACACAGTGCCAGAGTGTTGCAAGGCCTCGATGTATTTCTCGCTCATTTCAACAATGAGCCAATGGAATTTCTCTGGTAAGACTCTTGGATTATTTTATAGATCCCCCTTATTATAGCCGAGTCTTATGATTTAACCGAAAATAAAAGATTGCGGCGAAGTGAAATGTAGCGTCTGGAAATGCTTTGGTCTTGCAGCAACGAGGATTCAGAGATTTAAAGATAAAATTAATCCTTCGTCGAATAACGAAGGGTTTCTCGTCTCCATTACGAATGCGTGGGTTACAACTTCCGTATTTTTCCCCTCGATATTCTTGAGGATTGAAGAGATTAGAATTTGCAGATGCTTGCAGTCGACCACAAGTAAGGCTAGAGAGAGAGAGAGAGAGAGAGAGAGAGAGAGAGAGAGAGAGAGAGAGAGGAAAACGAGACGAAATACAAATGGAAGATTTCTAAACGGCCTGTTGTGGGATGAAAAACAAAATGACTCCGTTGTCAAAACGTTCTTTCCACTGGCAATGTTTCAGAAGTTTCATTAGTCCTACTATCTCTCTCTCTCTCTCTCTCTCTCTCCCTTCGTCATGTACACAAACATACACTATATACACTATATATATATATATATATATATATATATATATATATATATATATATATATATATATATATATATATATATATATATATATATATATATGCTGTATATGCGTACATATACTGAATTAAAATGCCTAAATATATATATAACCGAACGTTTCGCGGAGTGTGGATAAACGTTGTTTATTATTTACTATACATTAAATATGAAACGTTTGTGATATATCTGTTTGGATGAAGTGTTTTCACAAATTCCGTCAGGTTTCATTTGGAAAAGTATATTCATAATTATCTGAATTCTTGAGAGACTGATTTTTCTAAAACAATAATAAAAGTGGTGACTAATCTCTGAACATTATTTTCTCTTACGTTTTTACTCAAAAAAAAATATAAACATCGTATTCCCATTCTCGCCTTCCCCCAAAACGTCAACGAAATCAACGTGGCTATAATGATGTCGCCCAAATAATATTCATTATTCTCCGGAAGAATTTCCCGGTGCAGTAATTTCCGAGAAATCAGACGTCCTCTGTTCATCGTATTGCAAACCGTATGCTGGCGACGGTATGCAATTCGATGCCTCAAAGAGATACAGAGTTCTCTTAAGGAATGCACTTACTAGCTGATATGAGCAGATGCCAGAGATAAGATGCCTTCTCTTTCTCCTGTCTCTTTCTTTCCAACTTAATTACCCAGAGTTTCTTATCTCGGGAAACAAAAGCAGAAGAACTCGCTGGGCTGCCAGGGTTTCCTTCTGTTTACTATTCAGGTTGTTCTTCAGTGGACAGACAGAAGCTGGGAGAAAGAGAGAGAGAGAGAGAGAGAGAGAGAGAGAGAGAGAGAGAGAAGAAAAAACACACATACACACAAGAGAGAGAGAGAGAGAGAGAGAGAGAGAGAGAGAGAGAGAGAGAGAGAGAGAGAGAGAATGAGAGAAGAATCAGACAACTTGGCACTTAACTGGAAATAAATCTTTGAGCTGTCTACTTTGAATTAAATCTCACACAGTGATGAATATGTATTTATAATACATATAAAGCTTTTTCATCAGCACCGCCTTAAACTACTTTTCATGTCGTTTTTATAAGCATGTAGTATTTGGGAACTTTACCTGTGTTTCCTTTTAATTAGGGGGGGGGGGATGGGGAAGTACATTAATTGTTAACATAATTATTACCATTTTGTGAGAAATTTTGCCCATTTCTTCCATGCTTTTGGGGTAAAATCTACTTCCCTTCATTAAATGTTTACTCTTTCTTGGTATTTAACACCAGTTGTAATTAATATGGAAATCTAAAGCAGATGTTCAAGATAATGTCACATAAAGATTTTTTTCACGCTTCAAAGTAGTAATATGTTTAGGCAATTAAAAAGACATAATTATGAAAACATACTTTGACAAAAATTAACTACGTGTAGGAGGCCTTTTTTTTTAACGTTTTCACTACTCTGATTTCTACATAATCAGTCTTATCTTCATTACGATAATTTGCAATTACCTTATTGCGTTTCTCCATCAACAGATGACGCTCACTTTCCATTAGAGCATTAAGTAAGACTGGCCGGAAGAAAAACAGAGAGAGAGAGAGAGAGAGAGAGAGAGAGAGAGAGAGAGAGAGAGAGAGAGAGAGAGAGAGAGAGCAACGGACCCAGGAAAACCCTTGGTTGTTTGAGCTCTCTTCTCGTTGACATAAAGATGATTGTGTTTACTTGGTTAGTCATTAACTTCAGGTTGTAGGAAAATAATGGTATGTTGCGTCCACTCTCCCCGTCCCCCAACTCTCTCTCTCTCTCTCTCTCTCTCTCTCTCTCTCTCTCTCTCTCTCTCTCTCTCTCTCTCTCTCTCTCTCTCTCTATGAGGAAAACGTTAAAGGATCCAAATAAACAGTAACTTTGTGTTCAGAATCCCGTCACATCTAATCGGCAGAAATATCCTGGATTATATTTCTTCCAATATAGAGTTTTTTTCATTTCATATATTATATTTTTGTCATTCATTCGTTTTTGTGCAGCTGATAAACAGGAAATTTTCTAGTGATTACATGGACTGTACAGAATTTTAACTGTTTTACGTGAAACTTGAGTATCTCACCAAAGTTGTGAAATTTTGCGTTATGAAAGTGAAGATAAATATCAGACAAATACAACAAAATAAATCTTATATTTATGACTCAAATATAACAAATGGAATGCTGACTCACATGAACTAAATGCCTATTGCGCGACGTTCGTATTTATGGCAATCTTTGGGCCTTAATAATTAAACCTTAGCCATTGGTGGAAAAGATTCATTACGAAAGGATTAGAGAAGTAAATCCTTAATTTATTATTGTCAGCAAAATGAAATACACAGAGCTTTATCACAGAACGAAAGGAATCATAAATTTCAGCGGAATTTAATTTTGCGTTTCTTATCGTTGTGGCTTCTGCATGCTTGTGATAGTAATTCCATTGTGGTTCTAGGTTCCGTTTCATTACAATACCGCCCGAATGAATATTGGAATATTTTTTGCCAGGTATGAAAAGGCATCACTAATACAATATGTCGCATTATTTCCAGTCGAAATGAATGCAATTAGTTAGTGATAATTTTGGAAAATTATATATATATATATATATATATATATATATATATATATATATATATATATATATATATATATATATATATATATATATATATATATATATATATAATGTGTGTATACGACATATGTCTATATATATATATATATATATATATATTATATATATATATATATATATATATATATATGTGTGTGTGTGTGTGTGTGTGTGTGTACACACATATATATGTGTGTGTATGTATGTATGTATGTATATATATGTTACCGGCCCGATTTTCGAGGCCGGTATTTTATTTATTTCTCTGCTTTCTTTAAGGGCAGAGGTTAGCATCTCACTTACTCTGAGATGAGTTTGGTAGCGAGAGCCGACTTGTTGTGTCAGCTGATCTCTCATCTTCACATCATAAGTTATTCATTTCACCTAACTAAATTCCAAGGGTTACTGGAATGAGACACTGAGTTACAAAACTAAACTTTATTGACAGAAGTAACGGAAATACCTTCAAATAAGCGACGACAGAATGAAATCGAATGACTCACACATATCTATGAAAATCTACTGAATAAGGTCCAAACATCGACACCCGATTATTTAAAGTAAAATGCATAAACAACCCATCTGTCATCCACAACAATAAAACGGTCACACGGTTCATTATAAAAGTCATTTCATATAAGAATAAATGTCACACCACTCCCTATTTTGAAGAGGAACTTGGGATTCCTGTAAAAAAACGATAACATTAAAAACCAAATTCACAAAATTCAAATGCATAACCACAAGATTTCACTGCAACATGGATAGAGTTTTTCCAGAGTCTGGAAAAAAAATCTAAAATGTTTATGAGTTGTTCTCACTTCACAAAAGTCCTCTGGAGCACAGTCTCCATGTGAGTGTGTGCTTCCCCTTTGCACAGTTCACATGCTCAGTTATACAATTAACGGATCGCAGTGCCCACTCATTTCGCAACGCACATATGAACACACTCTCGTGTCATCCCCAACGAGTTCAGTGTTCGACAAAGACAAGCCCTCTGTACTCCAAGGCGTCACGAGGTACTTGGTCACACACGTACCTACACACTCAGCCGGAATGGAGCAGTTCCCGACGCAAGTTAGTTCAGAGACCAGGAAAAAAAAAAGCAGTGATATTCTCTTCAGATCCGGATCTGTAACCAGATAACCTTCTAAACGTTTCTAAGCTGAAATTGCACGTCCACTCCACGTGTTTAGCAACTAAGGGTCTCTGAGAACGTTGACTTCTTGCTGAATGCGAAAAACACCCAAGCATTTTGTTACATGCTGCGTTCAGTCATATGGTGTCACGCCTTCGAAAAGCTATCACATTCTTTTTTCGAAGGTCACCTTCGTGATCAGTTACATATATATATATATATATATATATATATATATATATATATATATATATATATATATATATATATATATATATATATATGTATATGTAATGTAACGATACGGATACGTTCTGTACAAATAGTCTTTACAATTTTATCCTTTTTTTACTTATTTGCTTTTCTCTATGTTTATTCTAGAAGCTTGGTATTTGCATGAACTCCTTTTAGATATTTTTTTTATTGTTTTTGTCAAAATGTCTGGATATAGAAGGTAAAGTTATTACTCGACTTTAAAGTATTTGTTTGTTGTATATTGCCTTTGGAGCGCATTTTATTGTAATGGAAATGTTTACAGTTTTTATTACTATTTATGTATGTTTCCTTTAGTATGAATTAATTGTCGTAATTATCTTTAGATCATTCCATATAATTTGGTAATTTACCTTTGACGTACCCCTCTCTCTCTCTCTCTCTCTCTCTCTCTCTCTCTCTCTCTCTCTCTCTCTCTCTCTCTCTCTCTCTCTCTCAAGATTCTATGTAATCTCTTTAAGCGGAACTAACACAATGCGGTTTTCAACCGTAACAAATATATTATTTCTCGTTACGCCAAAGTCAAGAAAATCAAGCATCTCTCTCTCTCTCTCTCGAAGAAGAAGAAGAAGAAGAAGAAGAAGAAATCTATGAAATCTCTTAAAAATAATCTACCTTATACATTGTGTTTCCAACCCCGGCAAATAAAATATTTCTCTTTACACCCATGTCCAGCTAACCAAGCATATTCTCTCTCTCTCTCTCTCTCTCTCTCTCTCTCTCTCTCTCTCTCTCTCTCTCTCTCTCTCTCTCTCTCTCTGTCGAAAAAGAAGAAGACTTAGAATTCTATGAAATCTCTTAAAAATAATCTCCCTCATACGTTGTGTTTCCAGCCCCGGCAGATAAAATATTTCTCTTTACACCAATATCAAGCTAACCAAGCTTCTCTCTCTCTCTCTCTCTCTCTCTCTCTCTCTCTCTCTCTCTCTCTCTCTCTCTCTCTCTCTCTCTCTCTCGAATTCTATGAAATCTCTTAAAAAAAATTACCTCATCATACATTTTGTTTCCAACCTCTCTCTCTCTCTCTCTCTCTCTCTCTCCGAATTCTATGAAATCTCTTAAAAAAAATTACCTCATCATACATTTTGTTTCCAACCCCGGCAAATAAAAAAGGAAATCAAGCCCCTCTCTCTCTCTCTCTCTCTCTCTCTCTCTCTCTCTCTCTCTCTCTCTCTCTCTCTCTCTCTCTCTCAGAAGAAGAAGGCGAAGAAGAAGAATCCTATAAATCAAGCAAATCAAGCATCAAAATGCGATAAAAAGAAGATTTGTGAAATCATTTCGGCGAATAACATCGCAAGGGGAATGCTGCAGATAAATCATTTCAGATTATTTGGTGCTCGTCCGTGCGACCCTCTCCCTGAAAAATATTCGCTCGTTTTCGTTTATTAATTTCATATTGTCCTCAACCCCCCTTATGATGAATTATTATTATTTCATTATTGTTTTGCTTGGACACACACACTCTCTCTCTCTCTCTCTCTCTCTCTCTCTCTCTCTCTCTCTCTCTCTCTCTCTCTCTCTCTCTCTCTCTCTCACACACTAATTTTTTTAAATTAGCATAGCTAATTATATTATTCCCCTATTTCTAAGTACATAATTTGCAGCTCCATAAATTTCCTGATCTTGATTTGCAGAGAGTTTCTTAATTATTTTTTGATAACTTGCATAAATTTGGTTTTGTTCTTAGTACTATTAATCTCAATTATTTGAACGGGCTTTGTATGTTATTGGGATCTAAGAGAAATTTAGTATTGCATACCGGATAAGCTCTTATCTCACAGGAGAAGGAGTTTCGACAATTGTGTCCTTTTTGGGAACTGAAGCGCATTAAATTAAGCATAGACATATATATATATATATATATATATATATATATATATATATATATATATATATATATATATATATACACATACATACATATCAAAATCACAAAACACTCCAAATAAATTACGTCAACAAATTGTTTTTAATTTTAAGACAATTATTTTAATTTTAAGAACATTTTCAAAGAATGGAGAAACAAATAAATAAAATTTCTCTTAAAATTAAAAATAAATTTCTTTATGTAATTTATTTGGGGTGTTTTGTGATTTTGCTGTTTTAATGTGCTCTTCTGTAACACATATATATATATATATATATATATATATATATATATATATATATATATATATATATATATATATATATATATATATATTGTGTATATATATAATATATATATGTGTGTAAATTTAACAACTTTAGTGTGTTGTTTATACATGTGAGTTACAGTACCTAAGATGAAATTTAGACAAATAGTAGGAACACTTACATTACATTTAGTGTATTGTTCATGCATGTGAGTTATGGCACCTTAAATAAAATTTAACAAAATAAAATAAAAACACATCACATTCTGACAGCAAGCAACAACAACAACAACAACAGCAGCAAAAAAAAAAAAGCATTCGGCATTCAGTAATACCGGCCGGGGGTTCGAGTCAATAGAGAAGCGAATGCAGGATCAATAAACTCGCTGATGGAAAGTAACGCAGAGACTCATTGTTGGTCCACAACAAAGGCTTTATGTGGGTATCGGATAAAAACATTTAGATAATATGCGTCCCTCTAAACACCTGAATGTTCCCCCCATTGTCATCACTGCCTTTCTCTCTTTTGGGATGGGGCCATTCATATACCTCAAACGATCGAAGAGTATTCTTCCCCTTTGTCGTTTATCTCTGTAAATAAAAAAAAAAAAAGAAATATAGTCGGAATCGCGCTGGAATTCCTATAGACTGTGGCGTTGGTGAATATTTGCACGGGTTCGTAATCTCCCGAGGTTTGGTAACCAATAATTGCGAGCATTTGTATGTCAGTGTGATTTATACGTTTAAAAAGAAAACAGAGAGTCAGTTGTAACACGTTTGACCGTGATTTAATGTATTAGTTTAAGTACTTATTTAAATGATGATATACGAAACAAAACGTTAACCTTGATAAGAAATGTGTCAATCATTTAAAGGTATATGTATGTATGCATGTATATATATATATATATATATATATATATATATATATATATATATATAAATTTATATATTTATGTATATATACATTATATATATACTGTATATATATTTATATATATATATATATATAATACAATCATACACAGAAGTATATGTATACGTATATTAGATACATAGATAGATCAACAAATAGATAGATAGAAATATATTTCAGGCTATTTCCTTGAAAAGACTGTAATAACTGTGTAATCTTAAGTCAAATATATTATGTTTTTTTTATTAAAGAAAGATACTGTATTCTGTATCAAGTTTCCAAGTAATATTACATTTTGTAATCGAAGACTAAAAAAAAAAAAAAAACTGTTTCTTGTCACAATGCGAGCGTCTCCTTCAGAGACGAAGGAGACATTTCATATTTTATTCATAATTCTGTAAAGAAAATATAAAGGAAAGAAAACTATTTTATTTTTTCTATTATTCGGTGAAAAGATTGAGGTGAATCAAATTTCCTCGTTTTGAAAGAGATCAGGAGCTTTGACGTTATGTTTTAACTTAAATGTTTACTTTTTCGAAACAAATCAGAAATTCATGCAAGGATTATATTCTTTTGTATTTTTTTTATTTTTATACCTTTCTCTATAACTGCTGTTAATTATCCAGCTGTTGTTAATTATCCAGTTTGAAAGTACTTTAAACTTCCTTTCATTTCTTTTCAAACGCATTTCTACCGATCGATGCACGACGCGTATAACGAAGAAAGAAAAAGGTGAATACTCTTGGCAGTAAGATAAAAATAAAAATGAAAAAAAGCCACTTAAATACATGATCAAGACTGGCGTCACGTCCTCCCAATATTCCTCCCTGAACAGAACACCAGAGAAAATCGACGTAGCTTTCTCTCGCATCGGCAACGGGACCTTTCGAATTACTTCACAAAATGGCTCAAAAATATCTGATTCTTCTTTTTTCTCTCTGTCCCCTTTTTTTTTTTTCGAAACTTTAGGGTCTTAGTGTCTCCCATTTCAGGGCTGAGATGAACGGGTCGGAGGAGGGGGCGGATTTAGTAGGGGCCGGACGAAGAGATAAGAACGTGAAGAGATTTGTGCTGAAGAGAAAATCCTTTCAGAAGGTTTTTCTTTCTTTTTTTTTATTAATTAAACATCATTTCTTCACGGTGGTTCTTCACGTTAGATTTCAGTGAAAGACAATTTTGACAATGCAAAAGCATCGGTCCTTGTAGTCATTATGATGTATTTGATCATAGTTCGTAGATGAGTGAAATAGTTTTCTGTCGAGTTTTTTGCTATTTACTTACAACATAAATAGTTTTTAAAATTCAAATATCGAGTAAGTCTCGTACGTTAATTCTATATTGAGTATGCCTGAATTTTCTTCTGTGTATATATCTTTCATATAACTCTTTTCCGTAAAACGTTAGACAGAATTCAAATATGAAGTAAAAGGTCATAAATACTATATACGCAGAAAAATTCCCCACCGGTGATGCAGAGATAATTTTTAAGTAATTTTAGGTAAAAACAAACTATGTAAAGAGGCTCTTCGACTGATGCAACAATTTTTTTAAAAACCCAAGGGAAAAAGTGAAGGGTTTGCTAATGGACTTCCTAAGGAATCATAAAAAGTATTGAAACTTTCCTCTCATTGTTTCAGTCTGACACTGTAAATAACTTCGAAACGTGTAAGTTTCATGCCGGGAAAAAAAAGCCAGATATGAAGATACACATTAATGAGAGAGAGAGAGAGAGAGAGAGAGAGAGAGAGAGAGAGAGAGAGAGAGAGAGAGAGAGAGAGAGAGGTTGGTGCTGGAAGTCCATTACAGTTTGTCTTTATCTTACCCATTAAATTTTTATTAGTATCTTTATTAACAGCAATAATCTCCACCTCCTTATTTGAAACACATACAGGATATTATGTCAGCATTAGCTGAGGTAAATATTATTGGGCTTACTTGAAAAAAAAAAAAACATCACTTTAGGATATACGCTGGGGCACTCTAGTATAGATCATCATTCAGATGCGGGTTGATAATTTAAAGTGTTTTTTTTTTATTATATTCCTCGAGGGATATTTCTCCTCAGTGTTAAATTAAACCTTCTCCCGCATACTGTATATTTATCTTTGTGCTGCACTTTTAATAAACGAAAAAGAGACAGACAGATAGAGATAAAGCAACAGATTTCTTACTTAACCTCTCTCTCTCTCTCTCTCTCTCTCTCTCTCTCTCTCTCTCTCTCTCTCTCTCTCTCTCTCTCTCTCTCTCTCTCTCTCTATTACTATAAACATAAAAAGGCATAAACTTGCTTCACATTAACATTAAACCATGTAACTTAATGTTCTAATCTAAATAGAGCTCTTGGAACTTCATTAAGGGTTCCCAAACTGCCAGGGCTCTTTTCTGTTTAATGGAGGCCATATGAAAAGAACCTTAGGAAGAAATCAAATATATATATATATATATATATATATATATATATATATATATATATATATATATATATATATATATATATATATATATATATAATTATATATATATAATTAATATTTATATTATATTTATACACACACGCATATATTCATTATATATTCTTCATAACCTCATACCATTTCGTACATTGTGTATTTTAATAGCTTTGACATAGAAAGCACGGCTGCCCTTCAGAACCAAACAATAATTTTTTTTAAATACCGAAAAAGACGAACTAAATATATATAACTGGTCAAGAAACCCGCTTCTCTACATTTCTGTCACAAGCTATCAACTAAAAGTTTCCTCATTAAGGGTGTTATTCCGAGGAAGGCCTACAAAGTTTCCCCCCACCCCAACTTTTTTGCTTTCGTTTTCGGTAGAATAGCAAGACTTCCGTTTCAAGAGTAGATGGAGCAGTCAATTTCTTTCTAGCTTTCTAGAGGGGAATATTTCCTCTTTTCCGTTGAATATTTCGAAAGGTTTCCTGGGGAAGCTAGTAAGTCTTATCGTGCATAATATGAGCTAGCAAAAACTATGATTTACTTGAGTTTTATAGGAAGGTATAATGAGCGCATAGCGTCCATTAGATTTAGTCAATTTTCATCAGTATGTATAATTTTTTCATTGATTTATACAGGTGTGCGATGTCAGATATCATATCGTTTGTCTTCAGTCTCTGATTCTACAGTTACTGGAGATCGTTTAGCGAAGAATACATTTTCAAACTTCAGTCATAAAACTATCAGGTTTTGTAAACTAAATATTGAATAAACAATACTACAATACTGTACAGTAATCAGAGTGTCATGTTCCCGGATTCTTCTAATGATGCCTCATTAGCCAACTTGTTCATAGGTAATGCACACCACTCGCGAATCTACTAGTTGCCGTCATTAGCCAGGTATCAGATTTGACACCATTAGCGATAGACATATCGCGTGAAATTTGCGACCCTAATTACTGAATCATATCCTGTGATCGTTGCAGCACACTGCTCAAATATCAATTCATTAAACCGCCACGACTTTCATTTAACAACACAATCGTAGGCCCCCCACCCACCAGGAGCCTCATTGCAATTTGCGGGGTCATGGTCTGTTCAGGAGCAGATTGAAGCACTGATTATTAATGAATTTTCTAAATGTGTATGTCCTCATTTATTTTTAATACTTTATATTGACATCCCAGAGGCTAAACGTGTAGATTTTCATATACTATTTTTCATTCCTATGGACAATCTTTGGCCTTGTTTTTTTTGAAGAGGTAAGATATATATTAATAATAATATAAATAAAAAAATGGTTAGTTATTATAAAACGAAGGTTCTTTGCATTTTAAAGATGGTTTGGACATGTGGGGGGAATGAGGATGATAACGTAATATGAACAGTTTATAGATTGGAAGTTTTAGGACTGAGGAAGGAAGGAAGACTGAGAAAGCGTTGGTAAATGGTTTTATAAAGATATTTGAAGGCGTCTTAATATCCAGAAAATACGAAAGTTTGTAGGTAGATGGTAATGAAACGGAAGGTATGTATGTATGTGGGTGTTTTTGTGTGTGTACAGGGTGTTTCGAAATTCAGAGCCCCCACTGCTACAGCATAAACTAAAATTGATATGGACAAAAACAAAAGTAATTCAGAACAGGTATTTATTTAAGTTTCTCTCTGAGTATTTAATATTTTGTGTGGCTCCATCTGCCTGTACCACAGCCTGTATTCTTGAGGGGTATGATTTCAGCAAATTGCAAAAAAGCTGAGACTCAAACTCCATTTCCCTGAGCACTTCGGTCACCTCTCTTTGCAGGTCGTCGAGGCTTGGTATACCATCATAGTTCACTGTGTGCGCCTCAACACGATCCTTTCAGATACTACCAATGTTTTCACACATTAAGGTCAGGGGAGCTACCTGGAAATTCACTTGACGAGAAGAAATCGATACCACTGTTTCAAAGCAGCTCCAGTGTCTGATGAGCCTTGAAACATGGTGCCTTATCATGCAAAAATGTGACTTCTTCAACAGATAACACATTTTCAGGATCTCTGAGGAAAGGAAATACTCCACCAGTAAGCACAGTTTCTCTGAAGTATTCGCCATTCCATGACTGTCCATTTTCTTTGATGATCCACATTAACCGTTTGGCTGTGAAACAGAGAAAAATTCCCAAACATTCAGGAAATTTCACAACTTGGTGATAGCGCACATCATTGCTGTTATCATCCAGCTTTGCAGCCCAAATGATGTCATTTTTATGATTTGGCTTCCTGACTGTGTAAATGAAGAATTCATCTGATGCGGCAACATGAAGAAAGTCGGCTTCATCCCAATCTTTAAGAAATGAACTACAAAACCATGTACGGTCTTCTCTCTGTTGCTGAGTGATGTTAGTCTTGCTGATAACATGAAATGGCTTGATACCAGATTTTTTCAACTCATGATATACAGCACTATAACTTCTCTTCTTTCCCCTTTTTATTTCTAGTTCAAGCGCCAATTTACGTAAAGACTTTCTTGTTCTACCCACTGCCTCAACTATGATGTCTTTTGACTCCTGAGAAAGGACTTCAGGCCTTCCAAGATTCTCACTCTTTTTGCGATGAGAGTCATATGAATTTTTGTTCCAGTTTCTTTTAACAAAGGATTCATCCCTTTTAATGTATTTAGCCATCCTGGAACGTGAAATGAAGGATGCAGCAGCATCCCTGGCCTCTTTGAAGGTTATAGCCCGGATTCGGCCAATCCATCTGGTTTCCTCCGAGTCGTTAGCCATGGCTGTATCTAACTCCGTCACTCAGTCTGAAAATACAAGAAATGTAAAATGAAAAATAGCTTAATAGAAACTTAAAATAATGTACTTGGAGATAGGCTATAGCAGAAAACTTCATAACTTTCCATTTGTTCTGTGGAGGTGGGGGGGGGGGTTCTAATTGTGAAACTCCCGGTATGCATGTATGTATCAGTGTTTGTGTAACTATAAAATTTTTTATTCCTTTTACTCTTATAGCCATAAAATCTTCCCTAATTTCACTGGTAATACGAATAACATATTCCTTCAAAGTCTTATACGCGTGACTCTGGATCTTTTTTCAGTAAGCATTTCCTACGAGGAAATAATTTTTTTTTCAAGGCAACAACTATAATTCAATATTGGCATTACCCATATCGGTTTCAAATACATAAGCCATATAGCTTCAAGGCCCCCTTTTTAACTGGATTTACTATATGATAGTATTCTCTCTCTCTCTCTCTCTCTCTCTCTCTCTCTCTCTCTCTCTCTCTCTCTCTATATATATATATATATATATATATATATATATATATATATATATATAATATATATATATATATATATATATATATGATATATATATATGATATATATATATATATAAAATATATATATACAGTATATACATATATCTATCTATCTATATATATTATATATATATATATATATATATATATATATATATATATATATATATATTTATATATATATATATATATATATATATATATATATATATATATATATATATATATATATATATATATATATATATATATATATCCATCCTTGTTGTTCTTACAGGAGAGGAACTCATGTGTCTTTTCTCCCAGGATAATATTTCAGACTCCGCCATGACTCTGAAACAGGAGACCCTATCTACCGCCACATCCCGGATCTCTTTTATGGAGAGCAAAAGTCGCTCTCAGCTCGGATACGTGGCTCCTCTCTCTTTCCCCCTAACGCCGGCAACGAAATGGACTGATCCTGTTGATTCTATTTCATTATTTCATTCCGTCCAGCGTCTCTCCTTCCCTTAAGATGCAGCTCGGTGATGTCCTTCAATTACCCGCTGGTGAGTTTATTTTATTTTACCTCAGTTTCTATAGCTCCATTGCTCTTATTTTCCCCCCTTCTGTGCTTATTGTTTTCTGAACCTTTGCCTGAACGGATCAAGTCATTTGGTCTGCAGCCAACGCAGGAGCGTTGCTGGGGAGAGATAGGGAATGACGTGAGGTAAAATGCCAAATGAATTGTAAGAACAGGTTAGGTTTTGTAAATGAGAAAAAAACAAAGAAATGTCACGAGTTAAAATACAAAATAAAATGTAAGAGCCTTTTATGTTTGGTTAATAAAAACAAAATTGTGATAAAATAAATGACAGTGTGTGAACCATAAGACTGAAGTAAGAACAGTTTAGGTTTCGTAAGTAAGAAAAAATAAAAAAATATCGTGAGTTAAAATACAACATGAAATGTAAGAGCCTTTTATGTTTTCTAAATAAAAACTAAATTATGATAAAATAAATGACAATATATAAACCAAACACAAGACTGAAGAAACAGAGGATCATCAATTCCATCTGACCAAAATTTAATTCCAGGCATAGATTTATGTATGGATTTTATATTCATCATAGTTCCACAACGGCAGTAATTAACATTACATTATTAAGGATTAGCATTACCTATTTCTGATAATAATCGTTTTTGCCGAGCTCTGATATATACACTATCTAATTTTTAACCAGCAACATTGCCACCTCTGATTAATATCTTCTAAAGTATTCACACATAGTTTTAACATGTATATATACATCAGATGATGAGGATATTCAAGATCTCATTAACAACTTATATTTGAAAGCAATTGAATATATTAAATGCAATTTGCTTTTAGAACAATCACAATGGATTTCCCGTAAAGAGTAGTTTAACATTTTCTCATATAAAATCATATTGAAAATTTCTCTCACATTCTAATCATACAGATTTTGCTCCATCATACTGAAATATAGAATATGAAAATGCATGACGCCCAATTATAAAAGGTTGAAAATGTACCGTATCATTTGGTAGGGTGAATACAGGCAGTAATACAATATTTCAAAGGCAGAAAAGTTTCCATTTTAACTAGACGTTTTAGTGAGTTTAGATTATGGAAATGTGCAACGTCGTTCCTTTGAAATCATTGAAAAGGGTTCCGTGTAATTTTGTAAAATACATTTCTGTATCACTCGGATGTATAACGGAAACAAATTTACTCATTCGCTGAACGATTTATGGGGATAAATGTTCTACATATATATATATATATATATATATATATATATATATATATATATATATATATATATATATATATATATATATTGTAATGAACGGCAGTTGGTTCAGCAGGTTCTTAAATACAAAAAAGAACGGGACTGGAATGACTGGCAGAAATTGAGGCAGACAAAAGAGTAAGGAGCTGAACAAAACGAAAAAGTGACCTTAAACTAATTTATTATTTACAGTAATTTACATTATATGCAAATGAGTCAGGTCAATAGTTCTTCATTGGAGGGGTGTGTAGAGCTTTCTGCTGGCGCGCTGTTGGGCCAGCGTTCGACTCTCCGACTGGCCAATGAAGAATTAGAGGAATTTATTTCTGGTGATAGAAATTCATTTCTCGTCATAATGTGGTTCGGATTCCACAATAAGCTGTAGGTCCCGTTGCTAGGTAACTAGTTGGTTCTTAGCCACGTAAAATAAATCTAATCCTTCGGGCCAGCCCTAGGAGAGCTGTTAATCAGCTCAGTGGTCTGGTTAAACTAAGATATACTTAACTTTTTTCAATGAGGTAACACTTACATGAACAATTGAATAAACATTCAAGAGAAAATTAAACATAAAATCGAGTCAGTACAATATACAACCCAAGTAAATAAAACCTCAAATAAATCAATAAACGCTTAAGCGGCATAATAAATAAACATGCAGGCGGCATAATAAACAAAAGCAACAATAAATAATACAAGCAGCTTAATACTAATACATAAACGGCATAATAAATAATACATAAGCAGCATACTTCAATAATTACGTTACAGCCATTAAAACAAAACAAATGACTCCAATAATAATATCCAATAACTCGTCCAAAAAAATGTAATTATTACCATAAACAATTACACACATAATTAAGAGAGCTTTGTCTCAAAAATACACAACGCCCCAGAATTGGGCTAAACATAGAAAGACAACCCCAGAAGAGTTGTCGAGACAGTCACAACTGTCTACAAGGACGAAGTCAAACAGACGAACTCGTGCCACCAGGACAGCCACTGGCTGCCGAGCAGGAACAAATCCACACATCAGATGACCACAGCCGAGTCGTCGAGACAACCATATGCTGCCCAGCAGGAACCAATCCCCACAGTAGATGACAACGGTCGAATCATCGAAATACCCTCAGCTGCCATCAGGGATGAATTCGCACCAACAGACAAGAAGGTCCTTAACCTCCTGTCGAAGCCAACAGGTTAGTAATACCTGGGGCACCCAAACCGACTTCCTGCTACTCTGCTGCCGAGATACTGACTCGTTGCTGCTACGAACCTGACCACTGCAGGCATTCACCTCCTGGCAAGGCCAGACTGGGGGTTTACCTGAATGCACCCCTCTCCATAGGACGTACATCTGACACAACTGAGAGACTTTAACCCGTCTCTCATGGGGCATACGTTGGTCCTGGCTACCGCAGGAATACGCTGGAACCTGACTGCCGCTGTCAGAGACAACGAGACAGACGTCAACTTGCCCACAAAGAAAAAAACTTACAGGTAAGGAGGCAACAACCCATCACCAAGGGAACAATCGGCAAATGATTGTCTCATCAAAACAAGCACAAGCACTAAACCTCAGAATATGTATATTGTATTTATATATATATATATATATATATATATATATATATATATATATATATATATATATATATATGTATATATATATATATATATATATATATATATATATATATATATATATATATATATATATATATATATATATATATATATATATATATATATATATGTCCAGTCAGCCACGCTTTCAGTTAGATTACCTTTGTTGATTATTTTTCCCAAGCGCTGGAAAGCTGAATGGAACTTCTGCGTAAGAGGTTTTGCGTTAAAGCCAAAGATATTATGTGATCTTTTTACTACCAATATATAAAACAGCTGATCTTTCAGAAAATATGACTGCACATTAGATTACCTTTCTCTCTTTCGAGAAAAGACGATTCTTCTCAAAGGGAGGGGGAGAGAGAGAGAGCGATATCTTCTTAGTATTTTATTAATATTTTCACCTCCGTAGGGAGAATTTTCGTAGTCCAGTTTATATTGCATATTTTGACAGGATACTAATCACTGACTTCTATAAGTAAGTAAGCTTCGTGCTTTGATGACGTTTGGTGAATCAAGTAGTTTAGGAGCAGTATATGTAATCAGCATATTAATCAGTTTCTGAATGAGATTGGATGCTATATTGAAACCAGTGCACAATATCTGACTACATGTTTTGTTTGTTCAGAAAATGACCAAGAAATGTAGGAGACTGAGGATTTTTGATTATTTATGACTGAACTTACAATTGTAGTTGATTTTGCTTTCTCTTACAGAAATAGAAATTCTTTGTTTTATTGTGCGTAAGCATTTGTAATAAATTACAGTGCGTCAAATTGATAAGATGCATTATACTGAAACAAAGACGTTTTTATCAATAGTTGAGCAAATTCTGCTGCCTTTATCAAAATATGTGACAAACTTGTCAAAATGAAGTGTCACAGGATTGCCTGAAAGAGATTTATAAAAGGAACCAAGGCATAACTGTCAGAAATATAAAACGCAATAGAAATCGTCTCAGGAATATATATATATATATATATATATATATATATATATATATATATATATATATATATATATATATATATATATATATATATATATATATATATATATATATATATATATAATATATATATATATATATATATATATATATATATATATATATATATATATATATATATATATATATATATAACAAAAACAAGCACTGCCATTTACATTTTCAGCCAATTTTAATAATTATTTCTACTCCATTTCTGAATTAGATACATGAACTAGACTCCTAAAACAAATACAGCGAACGCTGAATGTTCTTAAATATATTTTGACCATCTCTCTACCACCTTGCATTGGTATTCAGGACGCACAAAGGTCGAGGAAGGGCACACACTGCCTTTTTTCACTCTGAAAAGGGGTCAGTATACAGAGGGCTTTTTTCTTTTAGAGTTTTCAAGTTTTATGAAATATATATATATATATATATATATATATATATATATATATATATATATATATATATATATATATAATTAATTACCTCACCAAGAAATTTATTATATTCACGAAACATATGCTGCAATTCGCTCTGCCTCGGGAATAATACCGAATGAGAGTTATAATTGTTAAATAAATAA
The DNA here is from genome assembly GCF_040412425.1 of Macrobrachium rosenbergii. Taxonomy (NCBI): domain Eukaryota; kingdom Metazoa; phylum Arthropoda; class Malacostraca; order Decapoda; family Palaemonidae; genus Macrobrachium; species Macrobrachium rosenbergii. Next base: position 28,679,428 of record NC_089758.1, read on the forward strand.
ATAAAAAAATATTATATATATATATATATATATATATATATATATATATATATATATATATACATACATTATATATATATATATATATATATATATATATATATATATATATATATATATATATATATATATATACATACACACACATACACATACTTATATAAATGTTTAAAAATGGTTCAGTATATACAAGGGACAGTCGAGATGTATTAAAGTGATTTTTAATGTCTTTATTGCCATTTCATACAGTACGTTCGGCACCATATGGTAAAATATTTCTCTTGCATATTATTGATGTAAAATTGCATGCATGTAATGGTGGAAAATGGTCTCATGCATAGTTTTTCTTATACTTGTATTAAAACTCTGTGTGTGTGTGTGTGTGTGTGTGTGTGTGTGTGTGTGTGTGTGTGTGGCGGCAATATAATGTAATATATTATTGTTCCGGGTTTCTCATAATCTCCCCAAACAGCCTTCACGAGCTTTTATGAGGGGCGGAACGAGAAACCCTTTCGGCCAATAGCAGGTCCTTAAATACAATCCAGACGCTAAATTTCATTTCTCTTGGTCATCAGACCGAAGATACTCTCAGAGATGAAACGGGGAAAGGGAGATAACGAGATTAGCATCGGCGGGGATCATAGATGTAATGTAGATAACTTAAACGATGTTGATAGATGCACAATACCCTTTTTTAAAACATATTTATTCGCACGTTTCTTAATTGTACTAGAGTATTTGGAGGAAAGTAGAAAATAATAGTGGAGATAAATCATTCGCTCTTAATCCATGCAATATATTGTTGTAATGCCGCCTTGACTTAACATTATGCTCAGAATAATTGTATAGCTCAAAACATATGTTAAAATTTATCATTCGTATTGGCAAAAACGTGTCTGGCTAGCTTAGGGCGTGTCCGTGCAATTTCTCAAAATTCTCACGGTGTAATCCAGATAATGACAACTAAGCTAACAATAAGTAAAATGTTTTTATCTTCGTATGAAGATATTAAACATATATTTATATTGTTATTAGAGTATAACTGTCAGCGATTTTTTTCCTAACCGTTTTATGAAACTATAACTCAAACGTGAATTGCAATCGTAACTTAGCCATTTTTATGTCATTTTTAGAGTAATTTTTGTTTCATTTTAGAGTCATTTTTTTTTTCATTTTAATCATGAAATCAACGTTTTCGAAAGGAAATATGATTAGAGTATATGCTCAACCGTTGTTAATAATATTTTTCTTACTGAATAAGCCTTTTCTCCCCGTAGGGGGGTAACGCCATCAGTGCACCTTATCCGGTGCACTGTAGGCATTACTTGAGGTTCTTTGCAGCGTGCCTTCGGCACATAGCTGCAACCCCTTCCGTTCCTTTTACTGTACATCCTTTCGTATTCTCTTTCTTCCATCTTACTCTCCACCCTCACCTAACGATTGATTCAGAGTGCAACTGCGAGGTTTCCCTCCTGTTACATCTTTCAGACCTTTGACTGTCAGTTTCCATTTCAGCGCTGAATGACCTCTTAGGTCCCAGGGCTTGGCCTTTGGCCTAATTTCTATATTCAGTTCAGTTCAGTAAGCCTTCTTATTCACTCGAGTTACAATAAAAAAAAAAATAAAGAGCCACCGAAAAACGTGGCACGCCTAAAATAAATAAGGGGCTTTTGAATATTTGTAAAAAAACATTACGTCCGTTCTGGAAATCAGAGTTCTGCTTCGGGAACAGCCGCAATGCTGCTGTTGTGTTCTGTTAAAGATTTTGACATAAAACAATAAAAACGAGACAACAAACTTGTGCATAAAGCATTTCAACGACACTGTAAAAGATGTTGCTGCTCCAAGTCGATGCAGAGGTTTTTAACTTGTTTCGGAAGGCTAAATGCGACGCAAGGTCATTTGCTTCGTTTATATATATATATATGTATATATGTATGTATATATATATATATATATATATATATATATATATATATATATATATATATGTGTGTGTGTGTGCGTGCGTACATATTTATACATTATATATATATATATATATATATATATGTGTGTATATACAGTATATACATATATATGTATATACTGTATATAAACACAAATATATATATATATATATATATATATATATATATATATATATATATATATATATATATATATATATATATATATATATATGTATGTATGTATGTGTATGTATGTATGTATGTATGTATATATGAAAGTAACTTTTTCTGACATTATCTTTCACCAAATTATCGCTATCGCTTTATTGTTTTTTCCATTCCTAATAGTCAGTTATGTTATGACCTAGGAGTGTTATTCAAGTCAGCTGTTTTCGTACCAAGCATTGAATCCTTAATTACGTTTCACAAATCCTTAGATTTGCCTGTGTGATAGGTGGATTGAAAATAGTGTATTGAATTTCTCTCTCTCTCTCTCTCTCTCTCTCTCTCTCTCTCTCTCTCTCTCTCTCTCTCTCTCTCTCTCTCTCTCAGTTTTGTTATGGATTCAATGCCTTTTCTTATTGATGGGACGTGGTGGCTATTTATATTGATTTTACTTTGTCGCAACTAACTATATCAATAATTAATTAAATAGATGAATTGAAAATGGGATGTAATTTTAACGAACATTAGGGTAATATCATATCTTTACGTAGATGGCTTTAATAACATTACCAGCATTCGTTTATCCTATCTGTTTTTATCTATGAAAGGTGAATGCCACTGCACCAAAAACAGTTATTAGATTATCTATATATTGATCATAATTGCCTCAATAGCACTGCGTTTGATTTCATACTTTCCTCTCTGCAGGCAAAATTTAGGACAAGGCTGGATATATAACCAGTTTCAAGGCCAAAACAATTTAAACCTGTTAGATTTTATTCTAGTTGTTATTTCCAAATATTAGCTTTATCTGTACTTGTATATTTATTCGTGTATTTCCACGTGAATGGTTCACACCTGTGTTGTTTCTTTATTAACGGCCAATGCAGTAATCCATACGTTTCATATTACGTCTAAAATTGGAAAAGAAACCGTGTAATGAAACTGATACTGTAATGAAATTGAGAAAAATAAGATATTTTAGTTTAATTGAAACTTTTCGCTTTGAAACTGTATAATTAGTCGTCATATATTTGTATTTTCAGTTAGTGCGTTACCATTCAAAGAAAAATCAGCAGCCATATAGATATGAATAACCGTTTGAATGTCAAGGAAAACATTTAATTAACTTCGAAAGCTACCAATGCTTTTAAATAAAAAGTATAATTTTTACTACAAAAAAGCAAGGTAGGATTTACAAGTGTGAGTACGGCACGAAATATATTTTCACGAATATATAAACTGGACAAAGCCAGTCATTAAAAAGAACATAAAAATGAACGACCATGACGAAATAACAACCAAGGATCAACCAGAAATAACAAAAAAAAAATAATAAAAAAAAAAAACAAGAACAGACATTCAGCAACAATGTTTCCCACACTGCAAAGTGGTTCAATTTCATGAACCCAGATCTGGTGTCAATGCAAGAGTTAATGGCCGATTCTGAACCGCTGGATGTAAACGATTTTCCCAATGCCAGGCAGGTGGTTTTTGGGGAAAGGAACCCAGAAGGTAATAAAAGTGAGAGAATAGTTCTCCTTTTGCGTCGTGAAAGAGGTCCATTCTCATTGGATGTTCAGTTCCATGACGATTGAATTAACAGCTGGACTCAAATGATTAGGTAGCTTCCATGAGCGTAATGGAAGTGCTGTGAATATTCGCTAAGGTGAAAGTAAGGCAGGTAACGGAATGATTGGTTGTGGAAGGGTAGTTTGGGATTAAAAGTCTTTTATTTATTTTTGAAAATGGATGAATACCAAAAGTAAAAATCGACACGAAATGAGTTCTGATTGACGCTTTGAGTATATGAGGCTTCTGCCAATATTTCCTTTGTAGATTCCCGTTCACTGACAGTACCCCGTCTATTTCTTCCTTTCTATTCTTCTTGCAAATTTGTGTGTATATATACCAGGTGTTTCGAAATTAGAGCCCCCCTCCTCCACAGAACAAATGGAAAGTTATGAAGTTTTCTGCTATAGCCTATCACCAAGTACGTTTTTTAAGTTTCTATTAAGCTATTTTTCATTTTACATAACTTGGATTTTCAGAATGAGTGACGGAGTTAAATATGCCATGGCTAACGACTCTGAAGAAATCAGATGGATTGACCGAATCCAGGCAATAACCTTCAGAGAGGCCAGGGATGCTGGGGCATCCTTAATTTCACATTCCTGGATAGCTAAATACATTAAAAGAGATGAATCCTTTGTTAAGAAAAACTGGAACAAAAATCCATATGACTGTCATCGCAAAAAGAGTGAGAATCTTGGAAGGCCTGAAGTCCTTCCTCAGGAGTCAAAAGACATCATAGCTGAGGCAGTGGGTAGACCAAGAAAGTCCTTACGTAAATTGGCGCTTGAACTAGAAATAAAAAGGGGAAAGAAGAGAAGTTATAGTGCTGTATATCGTGAGTCGAAAAAATATGGTATCAAGCCATTTCATGTTATCAGCAAGCCCAACATCACTCAGCAACAGAGAGAAGACCGTACATGGTTTTGTGGTTCATTTCTTAAAGATTGGGATGAAGCTGACTTTCTCCATGTTGCCGCATCAGATGAATTCTTCATTTACTCAGTCAGGAAGCCAAATCATAAAAATGACATCATTTGGGCTGCAAAGTTAGATGATATCAGCGATGACATGCGATATCGCTGAGTTGTGAAATTTCCTAATTATTTGGGAATTATTCTCTGTTTCACAGCCAAACGATTAATATGGATCGTCAAAGAAAAAGGACTGTCATGGAATGGCGAATACTTCAGAGAAACTGTGCTTGCTGGTGGAGTATTTCCTTTCCTCATAGATCCTGAAAATGTGTTATCTGTTGAAGAGGTCACATTTTTGCATGATAAAGCACCAGGTTTCAAGGCTCTTCAGACACAGGAGCTGCTTTGAAACAGTGGTATCGATTTCTTCTCGTCAAGTGAATTTCCAGGTAGCTCCCCTGACTTTAATGTGTGTGAAAACATTGGTAGTATCTTAAAGGATGGTGTTGAAGCGTGCACAGTGAACTATAATGGTATACCAAGCCTCGACGACATGCGAAGAGAGGTGACCGAAGTGCTCAGGGAAATGGAGTTTGAGTCTCAGTTTTTTTGCGATTTGCTGAAGTCATAACCCTCAAGAATACAGGCTGTGGTACAGGCAGATGGAGGGCACACAAAATATTAAATACTCGTAGAGAAACTTAAATAAATACCTGTTCTGAATTACTTTTGTTTTTGTCCATATCAATTTTAGTTTATGCTGTAGAGGGGGGGTCTCTAATTTCGAAACACCCTGTATATGTATTATGTGTGTGTGTGTGTGTATATATACATACCTATATACATTTTATATACTAATTTGTATGTATGTATATATATATATATATATATATATATATATATATATATATATATATATATATATATATATATATATATATATATATATATATATATATATATATATATATATATACACACATATATGTGTCTGTGTTTGTGTGTGGAACACTAGAATTGAATTGACATACTACGTGGTTCGATCTCATGTTGCCGCCCACCAGTCGACCAAGTTGTGAAGAGGGGAAGGATCTCTCTCTCTCTCTCTCTCTCTCTCTCTCTCTCTCTCTCTCTCTCTCTCTCTCTGGTTTGCTCTTATTAGAAAAAAAAAAAGTTTACGATCCTTACGATTCGTCAGAAGCATAAAAAGGAAAATCTTCTAATGCATGGGTGACCCTTGGTCCTCCTGCTCTGCAGGTAAAGCTGAGAGCTAATATAACCTCCTTGGAGTGGATTTTCTTAGGGAACTGAAGGAACTCGGACTTGAGGCCACGTGCCGAACTCGGACCTGATTTTTTTTATAACTTTTAGAGGACGAGATTTGTCAGAGTAGAGAGCGTCAGCCAGCCATCCGCAAATTACGCCGAGGTTTAATAATGCTCTGCTCTCTCTCTCTCTCTCTACCAAAGGGGTACGTTCTCTCTCTCTCTCTCTCTCTCTCTCTCTCTTTCCAAAAGGGATACATTTTCTCTCTAAAAGGGGTACATTTGTCTCTCTCTCTCTAAAGGGGGTACATTTCTCTCTCTCTCTCTCTCTAACTCTACCAAAGGGGTACGTTTCTCTCTCTCTCTCTCTCTCTCTCTCTCTCTCTCTCTCTCTCTCTCTCTCTCTCTCTAAAAGGGGTACATTTCTCTCTCTCTCTAAAGGGGGTACATCTCTCTCTCTCTCTCTCTCTCTCTCTCTCTCTCTCTCTCTCTCTCTCTCTCTCTCTCTCTCTCCAAAAGGCGGACGTTTTCACATCTGAAAACTGAATGCATGGTGATCACTGATGGCCCAGTTATCGATAATTTTTTGCAGAGATATTTTATATATGAATTCTAAGATTTACTTAGATAAAAATATAAATTTTTTATATGTTATAAGATTGAGTTATTATAACCTATCAGTGTTTTTCAGCAACTCAAATACACATTTCATGGGGATACTTTTTAAAATTTTATTTTTCAGTTTTTCCTTGTGTTTCAAACGCTTCGGATTCAATGTGAGCTCGGAAGCATATTTTTCAATTCTGACAATATAGGAGGTACGCAATAGATTTTAGGAGATTGTAGCTAATATGTTATTTAAGCCAGAGAGAGAGAGAGAGAGAGAGAGAGAGAGAGCAATAAGCTTTCATTTCCAAACAAATGAAAATAAACACAGCATTCCGCTGCGGCGTGTGGGAGGTATTAAGAGAAATATCGCGAGAAAAATCATGATGTGGACGGCGAGAAGGAAATTCTTCTCTGTTAAGATACTGTTCTGCTCTTTTTCTTGAGCGCTATCGGCGAATTCGTCCTTTAAATTTTTCTTTGGCTTATTTCTTTATTTGCAGTTGTCTCCCGAGCGTTTGCTCCACCCTCTCTCTCTCTCTCTCTCTCTCTCTCTCTCTCTCTCTCTCTCTCTCTCTCTCTCTCTTTTGCTCGCTCTTTTTTTTTTCTTTCACCCAGAGATGTAAGATATGGAACTTCATTGCTATTGACAAGTTGTATTCTTTATTTCTTACAAAAGAAAATAATCTTTATATATTGACTGTCGAAATATACACTGTATAGACGAAAGGAAAATGTTTCCAAACAGTCTAGCAGATAAAGAACAACTTCGTGATATTAGTAACAAATTATGAATTTCTCTCCTGCTGTGACACAAGGGAAAATATCGGATTTCGATTACATCTATTTTGTCATAAGACTGAAATTGTTAATATATTCAGATACTGGAAATGTTAATGTTAATTATGCTTTTGATAATTAGCAGAACTTAGTCTAGGTAAAACAACCATTGAAATTGTTGATACTAAATATCTAAATAAATTGCCCCAAGAGTTTCTTAATAATTCTTTCATAAATCTACCAGCGTATTCATACCGGCAAGTATTCATAATTCCAGCCGCGTCTCTCTGCTGTCGGAATTTCTCTTGATTCGGAGATTGGCGGGACGGCCGCACTGAATATTATTGTCCGTATGACTACGTATTAATGAAAAGCCAACACTAGTGGCCAGACAGACCTTTGTTGTACCGGAACTCCAACGTCCGTCCGTCGTTCCGTCCAGAGGCAATAACCCTGATCATAAAGGCGACTCTTGATGCCACGAGCCTCCTGACGAGGGAATTAAACTGAATATTTTTGGGGGGCAATGAAGGACAGCAGTTTGGTCATTTCGTTACTGAAACGTGCTGTATATCAATGATACAATTTCAATTTATGTCCACGTTTCACATGGCTGTGATGAAATAGTGATAAGAAATTCGTAAATCTATCACTAAATCTATTTCGATAGACGGATTTAAGTGCCATATATACTAAAGGTTTCTAAATAAAGTCGTGTACCATAGAGACTCAAGTATGTTTTTCAACAGTAGTGCCAATTATTATTATTATTATTATTATTATTATTATTATTATTATTATTATTATTATTATTATTATTATTATTATTATTATGGAACAAGCCTACAAAGGCCCAACAGAAGGTAATTGGATGTACAGCAGGAAGAGATCAGTTGTTAAAAAAGAAAAATAAATTAATTGGTTAATAAATAAGCAGATAAAAATTATTTTAAAAAAATTATTTAAAAATTATTTTTAAAAAAATTCTAAATCTTTTCTATTGAAAGAGGCAGTTCGGGTAATTTCAAGGGTTAGATATGATAAGCACCCCAAATGCTACAGGTTTGTTTTTTAATTAAATCGTATACCACACAGGCTGAAGTATGTTTTTCATGGTAGCGCTAATTATGGCCTTGTTGATGACAAGTATTCTGTGCTGTGACCAGCAGTGGAATTTTAAAAGGTAGATAATCATTTCAGGCGTTCAGCATTGGAAGGACCCCTCGCCTAACTTCTGAAAATGGCGTTTTTCGCCTGATCAGCTTTTAAAAAAATCCCCCTTTTTTCCCAAAAACATTGGGTGGGGTTGAACTATAATTTTTTTCATGCATACTGTTCTATTCCTGGTCGCAAATACTTCATCTCGTGCAAAATTCAACTTTGTATCTTGAAAAATAAAGAAATTAGAGTGGGTAGAATTTCCAAAACTTTGACGGCTTATAACTAAAAAAAAAAAAATTTTTTTGTGGCGAGAGGCCGTTCTAATACTGAGCGCCTTATTTATGGAAAGAATGACGACTCGTCCCAACTTGCAGTGTAACTTGTCATGTATATACTCATAAGAAATTTTCTCAGAAAAGAAAAGAGATAATTCTCAAGAAACCTCACGCGATCTAACGAGTCATTATTCCCAAAGCAAATACGGTATATGAACTATAACAGCCCTTGACCTTTTAGAGGTTCAATGGCACTGAAAAGTAACACACACACAGATTTAAACACGCGTGTTAGTACCGTTCAAACTCGGGAGCATCCCAATCCTGCACAGTTTGCTGACTTCACGTACCTGGTCTTAAAGTCCTTTGTAAACACCTGCTGTTTGTAATTAAGAAACTTCTGAACTTCTGTTTGTTTACCATTGACAAAAAGAGATCTCATTCAATGTACAGTGCTTCGCGCATCGTCACCCATTTAAAAGGAAATGTAGAGCTTGATTAAGGTAGGAGCGTGCTGTAAAAATAAGAGAACAGGAAAATAGTAAAAAAAACACACACATTTATGCTTTATATATATAGATATATAGAGATATATATGCATTTGTTTATTATATACACACACATATATATATATATATATATATATATATATATATATATATATATATATATATATATATATATATATGTGTGTGTGTGTGTGTGTGTGTGTGTGTGTGTGTGCGTGCGTGCGCGCGCGCTCGCATAAGTGTGCGGGTGTGGCAGGCCGCCTGTCTGTATCATAAGAGCTCATTCATTCGTGAAACGTGTAATGAATTTCGGCGAGAGGCAAAAGGAGGCACGAAATCTTCAATTAAGGCAGGTAACTGAAACATCCAGGGGATGATATTTTGAAAGTCGACATGTTAATGAAGACGAAAGCGACCACGTCCTTTACTCAGGCGGAAGAGAGGCCTGAGTTTTTTCTTGCTGGCTTCAAATGAGTGCGCTTGATTAGTGAAGGTTGAGAATTCAACAACCTGCACGTGGCTTGATGACTGACTGACTGACTCTCTCTCTCTCTCTCTCTCTCTCTCTCTCTCTCTCTCTCTCTCTCTCTCTCTCTCTCTCACACACATACTTGGGAGGAAATTTTCTCTTTTTGCCAGTAATTTCGTGTGTAAAATTCTTACCTAATAAAAGAAGGAATTAAGTGATTATAAACATCACATAATCTAACTGTGAAATGAGATAGTGAGGCAGAAATATTTACTGTAATAAAAAACTGAGAAGATACAAACTATTCAACTTCTGCAGAAGTTCATTCCTTTAGAGGGGGGGGGTGCGGGTAAAGGGGAATGGGGGAGGGCGAGGGCCAGAATTTCTGCTGTGGTTGCCTTTCTTCTTGGAGTAATACCCCGTAGGGGGCTAGTGCCGTCAGTGCACCTCATGTGGTGCACTGTAGGCATTACTTAAGGTTCTTTGCAGCGTGCCTTCGGTCCCCGGCTGCAGCCCCTTTCATGCCTTTTGCTGTAGCTCCTTTCATATTCCCTTTCTTCCATCTTACTTTCCACCCTCTCCTAACAATTGATTGATAGTGCAGCTGGGAGGTATTCCCTCTGTTACACCTTTCATACCTTTTACTATCAATTTCCGTTTCAGCGCTGATTGACCTCTTAGGCCCCAGTGCTTGGCCTTTGGCCTAAATTCCATATTCAATTCAATTCAATTCTTGAAGTAATGAAGAGTTACCGAGTGTCGATTACAGAAATTAATAAAAGTTCCCGATATCCGAGTAGATGCACGCATACGTCCCTATTGTCTAGACTCTAGACTCTAGAGACATGAAGAACGTAATGTCTATAAAATCCTATTGAATCTCAAGTAACATATTGCTCTTAGGAATAAGGAATTGCGGAAAAAAAAGTAAGCAGTAATTGACGGCGTAGAAGCAGTTCAACTTTTGAGTTAAAAACGAAGGTATCTTATGAAAATAACGGCGCATATAAAATCAGTTGAACCACATTGTTACTGTAGTTGCTGTAAATCAAACCAATATGTATATATATATATATATATATGTATATATATATGTATATATATATATATATATATATATATATATATATATATATATATATGTATATAGAGAGAGATAGAGAGAGAGAGAGAGCAAAAAATTATAATTATACAATGTCGTTCCATAGGGAAATATAAACCATCAAGTCAAAGTTCCTCCCGGTTCCTCCTCGATCATTCATCTTAAGAGATGTTTCAACCAAACGAGGCGAAGCCATCCGGGACTTGTACAGTGCGTTTTCTTTTTCACATTTCCTTTCCGCGGAACGAGTTCCTCCGGCTACAGAGAGTGAGTGAGAGGCCCAGCCCGAGAGAGCTGGCCTTATCAACACCCCGTGATGAAAAGCCAGCACGAGTCGCCTGTCATTTCTGAACGCGAATGTTCTCTTGGTTGTACCAAAGACTGTAGTTGGTGAGAGACTTGAAGCGAAGGCTTGCGAGTTTCTATTTTCAGAGGTAGGGAGTAATGGGAACCGCGCTCATTTTTAAGGTAAAGTGTTCTGATGTCAGTATAGAGGTATATGAAGACTAAAACAGATCATGATTAGAATCTTTCTGATGTCAGTATAGAGGTATATGCAGGCTCTAAAACGAAGCATGATTGAAATCCTTCTGATGTCAGTATAGAGGTATATGAAGACCCTGAAACAAAGCATGATTAAAATGCTACTGATGTCAGTATAGAGGTATATAAAGACTCTAAAACAAAGCATGATTAAAATCCTTCTGATGTCGGTATAGAGGTATATGAAGACTGAAACAAAGCGTGATTAAAATCCTTCTATGTCAATATAGGGACATATGAAGGCTCGAAAGCAAAGAATAATTACAGTCCAGTTTTATATTTTCCAGTTTTAAGCAGCCACTTTTGTTATCGTGAAGGCTTATAAATAGAATACCGAGAATTCGGATTTCATGAGAATCTTGAAAAACAATTACCCTTGATGCAATGGGAAATCAAGGTTTTAATCAAAACAAAACAAGAAAGAAACGTTTATACAATATTTTGCGCTTCGTTATTTCAGTCATAACTTGTTTCACTGGAGTACAGTTTTCCATCTTTTCCTCGGCTAGAGCTGACATTTTCTATTACTCTGTGAATTAAACCGTATCCTTCAGGAGTAAAAAAAAAATCACGCCAAAGAAATTAAAACTGATAGTTATTTCAATATGCTCCTTGACGTATCTCGGCTTTAATTTCCAGTGTGGTATGTATTTATAAGCACTTTTTAATACTGTTTGAAGCAGAAGCCTAAACCGTCAATGTTTCCGCCTCAAGGCGAATAATTTACATGAAAGGTTTAGCAACAGTTGTTACACATTGTGCTGATAATCATTTTACGGACTAGATTTTAACCTCGCTCTCAATTCTGCTTCATTCGTAATTAAGTATCTCCAAAAACTCATTTCTGTGTTATGAACTCACGTCCCCAGACACAAAAGAATAAAGGTAAGAGTCTAATTGGAATGTTGTTGAGGGGAAATTCAACGGGAAACGGATTTACATTAATGCATTACGATCCTGAAGGCAAAATACATTAGGCTACTCTATATAGTTTGCTGCTGATTATATTATTGTGATTAAAGTGCGCGTTATCAGAAAAACCAAGCGTCCTTATATTCTCTATTAGCAAATGGCATTATTATTTAGCATTTACATAGGCTTTTTTCTTTTTTTCCGTTACATATCAGTATATCAGATTTTCCTTCTTCCTATATGTAAAACTCTCTCAAAAATAATTTTTCCTTGGAAATAAGAAGGTACTGAATCATTTATTTCCAGTTGAACACCTTTGTGTTCAGTGACATTTAGTGTATTGTAAATGAAGAGTTCATGTCTTTACCCTTTATTCGTATTTATTACATGCTATTGTTTTTTTTTAATATATAAGTCCTTCGGTGATGTCAATGGAATTCTAATGAAATCAGTGAAGGAGTTCCCATACTCTTCATTACTTCGGAAAGTAAAATCTCAGCCCGATGGGGAGAGATTGTTCAGTCTGCGTAAAATGTGAAGGTGGAATGCTGTCTATTTGGTTTCCTGGTTAATTAACCCGTTTTTGTAAGTATTTTTTAAAGAAAAACTACCAGTGGTTTAGACAGAACACATACACAGTCACACAAACATGCACAAACACATATACATATAATTATGTACATTTATATATATGTATACACATATGTATATATATATGTGTGTATACATACAAATATATACATATATATATATATATATATATATATATATATATATATATATATATATATATATATATGATCTTTGAATATCCGAATTCTGCTGTCACAAAATACAACTAAAGTTAACTGAGCTCTTCAGAACTATCCCTTACACACACACACACACGCACACACACACACAAAATGCAACATAAATAAAATCACTCGTATATGAAATATCACACCACAACAACAAAAAAAAACAGTTTCAAAACAACGAATCAAGTATCCTCATCTTATTTTAATCCTTTCCCACATCATTCAGTTTTAATCTTTTAGAAAAAGAATCATAAAATTAAAAAGGTCGCGACTCTTCAGAACATTCAATTTTACCATACCAAAACACTATCAGGTTCGCTCCCTCGCTATAAATACTCAAATCCATCTCCGTGAACATAACACTCAGGCTAAAAGTGTTCGCACCCGCGTAGGTCGGGAGAATGTTCATTCTCTCGCCCTAAAGGGTTTTTGTATGGATATTACACCGTGTATCGCGAAATCCTTCTCTGTGCTTCGCTGCATGTAGGGTTTGTTTGATTAACTGATGAGAGTTCAGCATGAATTTTATGGTATGGCTGATTCTTTTATATTCACGTTTTCCTTTTTGACAAGATTTTTGCTTCTTCTTTTCCTGGGAATTTATAAGGGGATTCATATTGCTTTTTAAAGATTATAATCTACCTGAAACACACACACTATATATATATATATATATATATATATATATATATATATATATATATATACATATACATACATACATACATACATACATACATACATACATACATACATACATACATACACACACACACATACATACACACACACAACACATGTATATATATATATATATATACATATATATGTAATATATATACATATATATTATAAACGAATATATATATATGTATATATATGTGTGCATGTGCGTGTGTGTAGGTCCGTGTACTCATTTATGTTATATAAAGTAATGAAAGAAATATCAAAGGTATTGCACTGAAGCGAAGCCATTTCTCGTACGAGACGTTGAATTTGAAACACCGAACTCAAATTATATTGTCCAATTACTCTGAGGCTGCTGATTTATTACATGTAATTTTTAAAAAAAAATTTGTGCATCAAAACTATTTTTTAGGCGTCGCTTTAATTTCATTCCTATAATGAACTTAACTGCATGATACAACAAAATGTTTATTATTAAGTTTAATTGGCTGAAATTTTAACGACAACAGTAAATTAGAGTGTTAGTTATATAAGGAAAAATTACGCAAACAATATTTTCCACCAACATGAAATTGATCTTAGGAAGTACAATAAATATTATCAGAAAAATATTTTAGGGTTGTGAAGACTTAAAACACGCTTGGATCACTTTTAATTTCATATATATATGTATATATATATATATATATATATATATATATATATATATATATATATATATATATATATATGCATGTGTAAATATACAAATATGTGAAATACACACACACACACACACACATATATATATATATATATATATATATATATATATATATATATATATATATATATATATATTTGTGTGTATGTATATATATACATACACACACACAAATATATATACTGTATATGTGTGTGTGTGTGTGCGTATATGCACCCTAACGCACCTGAGTTGCCCACTGAAATAAAACATAGCGTTTAAAAAAAAAAATTCGAAATATCAATATTGGTTTTTTTATTTTTTGGTACTTGAAAACGCAGCAGATTCCTTTTTAATCTTTCAGTAAAATTTTACTCTGTGGTAAATGAAATGAAGCATAAATCTCGACTTACCTTGAAAAATTAAGACGAATGTAATTTGCTGTGGGGAGACATCTTTAATAGTGATCATCTCTCTCTCGCTCTCTCTCTCTCTCTCTCTCTCTCTCTCTCTCTCTCTCTCTCTCTCTCTCTCTCTCTCTCTCTCTCTCTCACACACACGAATAAATATAAAACAAACATGAAAGAATGATGACTTTGTTTCATATTGAATGGCTTTTGAATGTTTGTAAAGAAGAGGAAAAAAAATCCTAAGATTGAAAGAACTTTTAACAAGACATTTTTATTTGCCTTTTTGTTCGAAATAAAAAGTGGTCATGCATGCATATATATATTTCCCTTTCAGTGTTTTGTGTTTACAGTTTTTCGTAAAGAAAAATTCAGTTCAGTCGGTTGCGTAATGCTCACATCCCCCCCACCGTCTCTCTCTCTCTCTCTCTCTCTCTCTCTCTCTCTCTCTCTCTCTCTCTCTCTCTCTCTCTCTCATGTTTTGGAATAACTATGACATGTAGTCAGTGTCTGCTGTAATACAGATATCAATCGAGCGAGCACCTGCAAGCAATTATTCACGATCATTAATCAGTGAAATCCCTACGCACACTTTATTGCACGGGTGCATTTGAGAAAATTAGTATGAACTAACGGATAAAGTATATTTTTACTTATGTTCGTAGATTTTATACTTAACCTGTAAACGAGAGTTCAGCATCAATAAATTAGGAAGTTTTTGTATACGGAGACCGGATTCTCATGGAAAGACCATTTGAACTAAACGAAAATTGAAGCAGGCCACTGTTAACGTAGTGATTCTTAACAGGTTTGTCACACTCTGTTGGTCAGTCTACGGGACTAAATAAAACCTGAATTGTTAAAGTATGACGTCCTTTTAAAGGAGGAAATATAAGGCTTCCCAGGATAATTAAAATGCTTTAATTTTAACATGATATTGACTGATGGGTAGAACATACTGTAGATACGCGGTCCTGTCTTCGAAAGACAGTCCATCATTTCAAGTAACTTTAATTCAAATAAACTTTTTACAGAATTTTAGCTCTCCAGGGACAATAGCCTGTGATGAGATTTTTTCCACGTAAAAAATTAAACGACTATTTCTTACTTATATACATATTTTTTTTTTATTAAAATCTCTATATATTCTTACTACGAAGACGTTGTGACGTAAACTTTCTTTTGCCCTTCTTTCTTTATCATAGAAAGCTTTTTACAAAACAAACAGTAACCAGTCCAAAACAATAAGGAATTTTGTGTTAAAACTTCATACTTCAGTATCACTTTATTTTGTAATCGATGCTCTTTTTCTTTGTTCTGTGTTAAAATCCCTTTCTCTGGTTTGTTCCATCGTCCTGTTTCAAATTACTTCTTAGGGATCACTGAAAAATGATTTTCTAATACTCATACGTCAGTACAGCTTAGAGGCTATAATTTTATATTAATAATACATACACGGATATATGTACATATGTGTATATATATGTATATATATAATTATGTATTATATATATATTATATATATACATATATATGTACGCAGTATATGAATTTCTGCAATTTCTGACTGATTAGGGATAGAACCCCAGTTGTTCAAAAGAAATGCCAGTGCGCTACCAATTGACCCACATAGGTCCTAAAAGACGTTGGAACCAAAGTACGTATACTACATATGCATGTATGTATATATATATAACTATATATACATAAGTATGTATATATATATATGTACATATATTCATTTATATTTATATATACACATACACGAATCCCTGAATCCCCATCCTTGGTTTCCATCAATGCTGGAGCCTCCTTGTTCTGAGGATAATGGATACGGCGCTAGAATAGTCCACTTTATTTGTGCCAAAAACTGGAGGGTTTTTTTCCTTTGAGAGGCGAAGCCACAAATAGAGCTCTCGGTGAAACGTACCCAGAAAATATGAAAGATAAACAGTGGTTCTATTCGAATGTTGTTTCTCTCTGTCTCTCTCTCTCTCTCTCTCTCTCTCTCTCTCTCTCTCTCTCTCTCTCTCTCTCTCTCTCTCTCTCTCCTCTCTGCCACCTTTATCTATATATATATATATATATATATATATATATATATATATATATATATATATATATATATATATATATATATATATATATATATATATATATATATATATATATATATATATATATATATATATATATATATATATATATATATATATATATATATATGTCAATCATTTACGCATGCAAATACATACACTTTATTCATCCACTCATACTCAGACACGGTACCTAAATCAATATACACTAACATACATGTATACACTCAGACAAGGACCAGTACGTTAACACATACTTACGCACGCACACACACGTCACACGTATACACGGCAAGTACGTCGTCACACACACTCACGCGCACACACACACACACACATTCAAAATTTGCCAATATTATCATTTTGGTATTGTGGATCCTCTGAAACAGCATTTCTAAATGCCTTTTAAAGGAAGACGGTATGATTTGTCAGTAGCTAAATTCGATTAACTTTATCACTTACACAATTGTTCTTTCGAATCTAGATAGAAAAGAAAACTTTCGTTTTATTTAATTCCTGTTAAGATTCCAGTGTTCTCAGCGAGAAGTCTGTGCCAGAAATATTTAGGGCATGAAGAAATCAGGGCGTTGCAGTGGCTATCATAGTAAAAAAAAATTGGTGAAGGTATCTAATATATATATATATATATATATATATATATATATATATATATATATATATATATATATATATATATATATATATATATAATATATAGATATATATATATGTGTGTGTGTGTGTATGTGTGTGTGTGTGTGTGTGTGTGTGTGTGTGTGTGTGTAGGGGAGGCATACGCGCTTGAGTGATTATACCATTTCCTCTGCGACTGCGCCAGCGCTCAAGAGTATTACGTCAAAGGCTTAATCGGTAATAATGCAAATGTCCATCCAGAGAATTTTGCATCCACATAACAGCATCAAAGGACTCAGGTCCATAATTTGAGGATTTTCAGACCACCTGAGGGGATTTTTCGAAGCATGAGGAGAGGAAGAGCGACCCTTTAATGAAAGGTCTCGAAATGCGATTTATGGAAGTACGCTTTCCGCGTCGTAAATGGCTACAAAGTCTGTCTTAATAACTGGAATTTCCATTCCTGACTTATTGGTTCGTGTCTGTGTAATATTGAGAGAGAGAGAGAGAGAGAGAGAGAGAGAGAGAGAGAGAGAGAGAGAGAGAGAGAGAGAGAGGTTTGGGGGGGCGGGAGGAGGATCCAACAATTATCGCAACTTTATCTCTCATGGTACAACAAATACTCATACTGAACGTTTTCTACAATAATTGGAAACATGGGGTAGTTTCATGAGAGAGAGATTATTCATCCACGTACGGAAACGGACGGAACTGAACACGCGTGTAAGCAAAGCTATTGGAATATTACCCCAACAATGGAAAACGCTGTTGTCTACCATAATGGAAAACAGGGAGCTAGTTTCATGAGAGAGAGGGAGAGAGATTCTTCATCCACGTTCGGAAGCAGACGAAACAGACGCGCACCTCACCAAAGATAGTCGAAAATCGCCCCAACAACGGAGAAGGTTCTTTGACAAGAAAAGACTACCAGACAACAGCAAGCTGTTGGAAATTCACAATGCCTATTTCGAAGTGCTGTCGATAAGATTCATCCTTTTCTTCGCTTACGTATTTGGGTTATCGAGACTCCTATTGTTATAACCTCAGCGAATGGGGAGGTCTGAACACGGACATGTAAGGCGTTTGATTGCGTAAGAAATAGTCTAACAAGCCCAGAGGATCGTTGTTAATTGACCAGCGTATTTATTTTATCAAATTTTTGATGGGTCATTTCAAGTACAAGTGAAATATTACATTATATATATATATATATATATATATATATATATATATATATATATATATTTATATATATATATATATATATATATATATATATATATATATCAAATTTTTGATGGGTCATTTCAAGTACAAGTGAAATATTACACACACACACACACACACACACACACACACACACACATATATATATATATATATATATATATATATATATATATATATATATATATATATATACAGTATATATATATATATATATATATATATATATATATATATATATATATATATATATATATATATATATGTATGGAGAGCGAGAGAGAAAACATAAAATTGTAATGAAAATAATCTTCTTTTCTGCATAAACATTCATCGGCTTTTCGTTACATCAAATAAAAACGATTAGATCGATAGAAAATTTAAAAAAAGCACTTGTTTATCTACATGAAGGTACATCAATTATCCATCTACTAAATGCGCAGGGGAAGGGATTAACGGGGAAATATATTGTCTCTAATATGCCAGTCTTAAAATTAATCCCTGCAGTAATTGCATTCTGACGGTGTAAGTTTGAGTTTGAATAAATTATAATGATAAAAAAATCGGTAGTTAATTAGGGCAATGTTATATATCTGCTCATTACGGCAATCTACATACATTTCCTCACACTGAGTTCTGAAAACTGTAATTAGATGCTTATAATCCCCCCCCCCCCTTCATTTTATTCTTTTACATATCTGCATTTTATGAACTGAGAGAAAAGAAGGCGTAATTGTACACGATACATTTGCATATTAATTTAACTGCACAAAAATACCAGGAATAAAGGATCAAATGATCGCATATTCACAAATTATATGTGGCATTTTTTTTGGAGTGCTAATTATCCTTAATTTCCATCGATGATTAAGGTAAGATTAACATAAACCAATTTCGACCGAGAAAGAGAGGAAAAGATGGCACGGATCTCTCTCTCTCTCTCTCTCTCTCTCTCTCTCTCTCTATATATATATATATATATATATATATATATATATATATATATATATATATATATATATATATATTTATATATGTAATATACATGTATAAAATATATATATGTATAATATATATTTTTATATATACATACATATATATATATATATTTATATATATATATATGTATGTATGTATATATGTATATACATATACATACACATATGTGTGTGAGTGTGTGTAGCCTGCAACCTTAAATAGCTCTTAAGAGTCATCTCCTGTTTTGCTAGTAAAGTAAATTTCGTAAAGAAAATATCCAGGGTTCATGAATTTTAAATTCTTTTACAAACTCTCTCTCTCTCTCTCTCTCTCTCTCTCTCTCTCTCTCTCTCTCTCTCTCTCTCTCTCTCTCTCTCTCTCTCTCTCTCTCTCGCCGACTGTCTTGACCAACATGAAGCTGTTTCCTCCCTTCTCCTCCCTCCTCCTCCTCCTCCTCCTCCTCCTCCTCCTCCTCCTCCTCATGAGGCAGCAAACGCTATTTCAGGGTTGTCTGTCTTTCCGCTTCGCTTCCCTCTTTTGTGATTCGGGTTGTGTGGGTTTGCCTTCTTCCAAAGGGAGGCTCTCTCCTTTTATGCTCTCTCGCGATGTTTACATCTGCTCTCGCTCCCGTCCTCTTCCTCTTTCCCTTCGCGTTGCGTTTATTCCTTCCTCACGTTCCTTTTTTGTTTTCCTTTCGTGGGCATTCAGTTGGTGATTGCGTGATCATTCCTACAGACTTTTGGCGACGTATGATTCAGGCAGATAGAGAGTAAATATATGTATGTATTCATATATGTGTATACACTCACACGCATACACATGTATATATATACATATATATATGTATGTATTTATACGTATGTATACATATACATATATGTAAATATATACATATGTATGTGTGTGTGCGCATATGTATGTTTCATTAAATATAATATGCGGCGCTATGGTCCGCGTAAACTCGAATAAATGGAAAGAAACCCTTAGGTACCGACGGAAATCACATGTGATATGACGTCTCAGAATATCTCCGAGACAGAAATGTGAATTTTATCGGCAATGATGATCAGAAGCACACGGAGAGTTCCCACCAATACGGTAATTGAAAAGGAACAGGATCTTTTATCGGAGATTCCCTCAACACGCTCTCCCCCCGGGCCGCCACCGCACCCCCCCCCCCCCGCCCACAAGCTTTCCGGACGGGATCTTCTTTCCCAATTTTGTCTATGCGTTGAGCTGATTGTGTAGAGGCAAGAAAAATACACACACACGCACTATACATATACATATATATATATATATATATATATATATATATATATATATATATATATATATATAATTTATACATTTTTTCAACTATAAAATACGCTGCTTCGAATCAGTTATATTTTCATTCCATTGGAATATTAATTTGCATTTTTGAATTTTCAGATTAACATTACATATCAACGGTTAATCAGCTTTGGTTTTTAATATATCTTGTATAATTGAGGTCTGCTCTAAAATTAATCCTTAATTAAAAACACTGTTTACATTTTACAGCGAAATGGAATTAAGTTTTGAACATTTCATGTTTTACTTTGTAACTCCAAATATGAATGTTCGACTTAGGCTGTTATGTAAAAACCTTCTCTCTCTCTCTCTCTCTCTCTCTCTCTCTCTCTCTCTCTCTCTCTCTCTTCCATGAAGTCTCCTGCCGAAAATCACTACTAATAATCACAGATAACGTGTAAAGGAATTTACATTTAAAACATTCATATGGAAAGATATGGAATAAAAATAAAATTGTTACCCGCAATACTTATAAGTATAAAAGCTACCCATCCAGCTATATTAACTAGTCACCAGATATTTAGCCCCAAGCGCATATCTCGTTTAAATAATAACTGAAACAGTTTCAAAAACCTTAGGACGCAGAATCATGTCCCGGATGACAAATAGACTCGCACATACAGTATATTGTCAGAACTCCAATTCGTTTAGAGAACTCTCCACTCGAGCATACACACACATACACACACACACACACACACACACTCCAAACTTCTACATGGCTTCATATGTGTGATGTCAAACGTACCGAGAAACAAACATCAGCAAACTCGGTACTCTGTTACGAATGGACCAGCACCTAGCGAAGGGAAGGTCCCGCGCATGCGCAAGCCGTCTTGTTTCTATTATGGCAAACAATGCTGGGGAAATGTGCTTGGTTTGAGAGCACTGATCTGTTCCGGTGGATAGTGGCGTCGTGATCTTTCTTTGCAAGGGATGGAGGTTATTGTTGAAGAATGATCTCTCTCTCTCTCTACGTGTATATATATATATATATATATATATATATATATATATATATATATATATATATATATATAAACTTTATCACACACACAATTGTTCTGTGCATTAGTAGAATTACTAAAAGGACCTCATTCAAACTGGATGCTATCTAATGGAGTTTTTTTTATTCAGAAAAAGTTACAAGCTTTCTTGGACTTGATAATGTGGACCGTTTGTCCAAGAAAGCTTGTAACTTTTTCTGAATAAAAACTCCATTAGATACCATCC